>NC_134455.1:97228082-97559332 GCF_047948215.1 Lycorma delicatula
CTCCGGTGTTGCGTTTCTCATTTTCAATTAAGTTTTCTCTTTGCCTGGGTTCTTTCCTGGTTGGTTATTTTTCAGGATCAGTGGTATCATCTTACTGTTCCGAAGATATCTCTAATGTAGTATTTTCATTGACTTTAATGAGCTAAGTCCTGTATCTGATGTCATTTTCCTTAAATATTTCTGTTTTTGAAAAATTTTCTTCATTAAAGTTAGTCATATATTATTTGAAAAACTGAAACTCCAAAATTCGTTTACGTATTTTCATCTAAATAACTTTAAGACTGTCATAAGATTTTCCGTAATACACTTTTTTAGTAATCTGGCAATTCATCTAAAATAAAGGCATTATTAAAACTATAATAACTTGAATATGAAGATGAAACTTATGGTCATAAAATTCATTTTTATTTTGTACTTGATTATAGTACTACGGATCACAACTAGTGAATTGTGTCAATATTATTAAATAACACGTGATGGAATTCATCGTACAGCTCTCAAATGAACAAACGTTTTTTCACTGATTCTTAATTACGTTTTTAAATTGCAATAAAAAAAATCTCTTTCGGCATGCCGGAAGGCGGTAGTAGATTTCACCGGTGCTAAGTAGGGGATAAAAAATATTTCACCTTAAAGTTAAGAAAAATTTCAAATTTGCTCAGTATGTCAATGGTTGCATCTGAAAAAAGTCACATGCTTAGCAAACGACAAGCCTCATCTTCTTACAATTTCAGCAATATTTTGTTCATCCGTTGCCGTAAGGGTTGGTCATATCAAAACTTGTTTCAACCAAAGTTTTAGGTAATGTTTAGAGGACTAATGACCACTTTAAACCGATTCGATACTGTGCCTTTTAAGGGAGGTATGATTTCTTTTGCCTTCCAAACCCCATTTTTTCTATACCCTGGGCCTATGATTGGTGGGCCAAATCAAAAACTTTACTTTGATAAGTTTTAAGCTCTTATCCAAAGAATAGTATAAACTTTAAAAGAATTCGATATTTTATTTAGTAAGAAAATTGCAAAGATATTTTGTTTTTTCAAAAAGCCCTCATTTCCCAGTGCTAAGTAGGGGATAAAAAAGATTTAGTCCCTTAAAAATTATAGGCCCTTATCCAATGAATAGTAGGAACTTTAAACGAATTCTTTATTTTACTTAATAATAAAGTTGTAGCGATATTTTGTTTTTTACGAAAAAGCCCCCCTTCCACCATGGAGCCATTTCCTCTCCAATGGTCTGATTTTGGTCGTTAACAAACTCGACCATGATTTTTGGTCGAGTTATTTTTAGGGAACAATTTGTTGAAGGTAATTGGCGCAAAATTACGGCAGTTACCGTGCCCACAAGAAAATGAAATATCTATATATACAGTGTAACTACCCGTTTAATCCTCTGTAAAAACCCTTTTTCCAAAGATTTTCAGATTATCTTGATTTCAGTATTGAATACTGAAAATTCCGCAGTAACAGTTTTTTATTCATATGCAGGGGCTTATTACTTCTTTCAAAGTTTTTATCCTGAATTAAAGAGTCCTTGGAAGTAAACTTGAAGGTTTTGATGAACTTAAAATTTATGATTTTTGTTTGTAAGTTTTGCATATTGTTTACAGGTTTTATTTTTTTTTTTACATTTTTGAGGTCTCCTCATTACTTAAAACACAAAACCTAATTCTACAAAAATTAAAAATAACTCCAAATACGTTCAATAAAATGAAATTTCAATAGTAAACATTTACATGCTCGAGTAAAGGAAACTTACAAAAAACAAATCCAAACCACTGTAATAGTGAAAAATCAAACGCATAAATACGATCTGTTTCCAGATTAACACTAAAAAAAAATACAAAACTTTTTAATATGTTTTTTTTTAATGCATTAAACGATCAAGTGATTTCACTTGAAATAGTGAAATCAAACAATAAAAAAAAATTAATTGAAATATTTCTAGTTCTTATGTAAAAATGATTTATTTATAGTTGGAAAGAAAGATTGTTGGTTGTATTTTCCAGTAAAAAACCGAAAATTGATATTTAATTTTTTTCCCATAGACTGAGAAAAACTATTTATTTAGTAAAAGCAACTTAACAAATAATTTAAAACAAATTACGTATTTTAATTTTTTTTTTTATAGTCACATCAACAATTACAGACATTAGCGACATATCAGTGTATTGTACCGGTAAATACCAAACCGGTGTTGAACAAACCCAGGCCGATCATTTCTGAGAGCTGTTAATTGAAATCCAACCACCAAAAAACACCGGTATCCACGATTAGTATTCAAATCCGATTAAAAACAACTACCTTTATTAGAATTAAAACCTGAAAACGTCGACCTTGAAATCAGATGATTTACGATAAGTTTACCACTAGACCAACCCAGTGGGTTAGTATTTGAATTTAATAAATTGGAAAAATGACTAAATATTAATTGTATGAAATTTGAAGATATTTATTTTTTTGTTAAAATTTAACTTTACAAAGAATATAATATTAAAAATTAAGCGGAAAGCTTTTTTTTCTTGAAGAAAGATTAAGAATTACTATTATATTTATAACTTATTTTTTTTCCTCTCTTTAATAATATTTCTCTCTTTTTATTCTATTCTTTATGATTTTCCATAGTTAAGTACTCAAAAAAGTTTTTCTTCTGTATACCCAGTAGAAATAATGGGAGGATACGTGAAAAGAGTAAGTAATAAAAACAATTTCATGAAGTTCACCGATTTAAAATAGTATAATAAGATCCTCACTTGAACAACGCGAAACTGCATCTATAATTAATTAACTAATTGTGACAAACATTTTACTTTTAACAGGAAAATGAGGTAAGAATTATCGTTAACAAGACGATAATGATAATCCAGATAAAAAGTAATTCACCTGTACCTCTATGACTCAACAGGTATCATTAAATAGAGTGGCCCCTATACGTATAATGTTAATTTAGGTCGTGGTAGCTAAATTTTTTTTTTATTCAGTTCAAATACAAATTCTTAGTTGTTTTAATGATAAATATTTATGTTTTTTTCTAAAAGATTATAATCTGTTTATTTATCTTAAACAGAATAATCTTAAATAAAATATAACTACATATCTTTACAACCAGTTAATGTGCTGATAATGATTGAATACAACGGGGAGGAAGCATTGTGTCATTAATGTTAATGGGATAAAACATTATCCCATTAACAGGATTCCGATTCGTATACATTTTTAATACAATTATCTGATTTCTATGAATGCTTATTACTAGCATAATTTCCTTTTAGTAAATCTCTGGTCCATCATCGATTTAGCCGTCTTATAGGATTTTTTGGGAGTGTTGATTGAGACAAATGACTAATGTGTTAAGGTTATTTATTATTTATCTTCCTAACTGAACCAATAAGTTTAAAGTAAATGTCATTGGCGTAGGGAATGCGAAATATATAATTTCCTATTTGAGATATACATTGATGTATCTGTCAGTAATTGTATTGGTTTCAATGAAAATACATGCATTAATTGAAGGTCTCGCAATGTCATAATATATATCTTAATTTATTAAATCCAAATTAGTTGCAAAAATTATTTATGCATTAACAATTTTAAGATTACTGCTAGCGTGTAAATTATTGATTGAAATCGATATAGTTTTCTAAATACACCACCAATTGTTGAATATTGGTGTGGTCGATATGAAGGACATTAAAATATTTTCGAGTTTATGAATCATTTTTAAAAACAAAAATATTCACTGAAATGAAATTTCAGTTCATAAAATTCCATCAAGTAGATGTATTTGAAAACTACAGGTTTATTGGGAAATTCTATTAACATTTGACTTTGTAGCCTGGAAATTTCCTTAGGGAAATCGTATGATTGTTTCCATGCTCCTGGGGAAAGAAAGTGAAATGTTCTGAAGGTAGGAATGTAAGAAAGAAAGTCGATGAAAATGCACTATTTGTTTCTTTGCAGAAGTGAACATTATTTACACCTGCCACATTTGGATATGTTCTATGCATGAGCAATAAATAGTTTTAGTTTTTAACGTTCCCAGAAATTTCAACGTTTAGGCTGGGTTACCGAAAAAATCGCTAGTTTTACGAAAAAATTCCGTTTGTTGCTAACTTTTTGAAAAATCTTCTAAGAAGATTTAGTCATCTGAGGATATATCTACTTAGGACCCTGCTGCAAATTTTTATAAAATAGTGAAAGAAAAACAACTGTCTTTAATAGTGAACGTATTATGGTTTTTAAATTAACATCATACAATGGACTTCGTAAAATGCGCATCCAAGTAGGATATTAGAAAATATTAAATCCGGGTTATGATTATTCATATTTCTGTAATTTTCCTTTTCAAGGGTTCTTTTTCCTTGAAGTGATGTTTTTTGATTTCCTACGAAATTTAGATTTTACCCAGTGTGATAATCATAATTTCTAACCCAAATCCTTCACTTTGTTTAAATAGAAAGCTTTATTACACGGGTGTAATAAAACGGGTGTTTTATTACACGGGTGTGTATTGAGGAAATTTAAAAGATTTAGATCTCGCTATGTTCAGTAGCCGCCATTTAACAGCGAGCTTGGATGATCAGCCCGTTCCTCACTACTATACTATTTTGTTCTTTGAAATGCCATGGCATTTTGGCACACCACGATTAGTCATCTCTTAATAGCAAAATCATGATGGAAATTTTGTTTGTAAAGCAACGTATTTTTGCGCCTTTACAGTCTTCAGAAAATGACATCATGTTTCGATTACAAAATAATTTATTTTATTTTATTTTTGTTTCTCTTTTACTTATCCATGTATATAAAGTTTAGTTCTGTGGTTCTCTTTTTCGGTACGGTTCTTTTGGAGTGTATCGTGTATTTTGTTACACAGTCAATTAATGTACGCTGCGATATTCTATAAAAGGCTTTTATCGTGGTTACGGTTCAAACTTTTTTAAGTAGTTCGTTCACGTGTCAGTAATTATGGCTTAATAAGTCTTTTGTGAAAGTTAAAAAACGTTGAAGATAGGTGTGCGAAATTGTAAGCAACATGTAAATTTCATGAAGAAAGAATTTTCAGTTGTAGGAAAATTAAAGAATGACAAGCATTTAATTGTTATACAGAAGCCTGAAGAGAGAACTGTAGCTGCATGTACCATTTCCAGGAATCAGGTTTAAAGCCTAGGGGAAAAAATAGAACTTTGATTCGAGGGGCCAGATTGTTCGTTCGTCACCCGGAAAAAAAGACACGTTCTAAATCAGTTACCGGATTGAATGATTTTGTAAAAGGTGTGGTTAGACGAACTTGAATGAATTTCACTCAATGGTGTGGGAGCTGCCAACAGTTAACAAAGTCTGTTAAGAATTGAAAACTAAAATTAATATTAACGGCAGTGAAACTAGTTTAAGAAGAATTTTGAAAGAATTAGTTTTTAAGTGGCGCAAAACAGAAAACGAAAGGAAAATTTTAGTTGAAAAACATGATATTAGGCAGTAAAGGATTTCATATTTGCAGACTATCAGTGATTTTAGACAATGTAACCGGCAATAGTATACTTAGATGAATCCTATGTTTCATCATCTCATTCAACGGCAAAATCAAAGGTTGACGACAACGGTGAAGGACTTCATTTACCAATAAATAAAGGTGAACGCTTAATTATTAAAGGTGAATATTAATTATTATTATCCACATCGGAGGTGAAATGGGCTTTATTCCAAACGCAACGTTAACTTGAACAGACAAATCAACAAGTGGCGGTTACCATGATAGCATGAATACTAAAAGTGTTTGAAATGGGATGAAGATAAATTAGCTCCTAACCTTCCTCCTGAGTCTGTAGTAGTTATTGACAATGCTCCGTATCATAAAATTCTTTCTGAAACACTTCCAGTGTCATCAATAAAGAAACAAGACATGACTGTTTGTCTGCAGAAACATCATTTCAGATTTTCATCTCACATGCTTAAACAAAAATTTTATGAACTAATTAAGTTGAACAATAGTAACAGAAAACAATACCAATTGACGAATTATTGGAAAGAAGTGGGCATCAAATTCTGCGGTTTCCACTTTACCATCTTGATTTAAATCCGATCGAGATGGTGTATGGTTAGAGGTAAAACGATGTGTTGCAAGTCCCAACACAACGTTTAATACGTCAGAAGTGCAGAAACTGTATGAAGAAAAATTAATTTGATGACCGACGAACACTAGAAACCTTATTGTGAGGTTAAAAAAAATCGAAGGATATAGGAGTCAAGAATCGTTAATAAATTCTCTGACAGAATCTTTAATCGTATCTTTATATTGTGACAGTGATAATAATGACAATTACACTGAAGATAGTGATTACAGTGAGCAGAGCGTTCTTGCTGAGGAGTTAAACGGATAATTTTTTTTCCAGTAAGTAATTAAAGTTACAGTAATAACCATCCATCATAATATTTATCGTATAATTAATAATAGATAATATTTTGTCATCCATTATTACATTTTACAATGTGCACTACAAAATTAGCCAACTGTATTTCATTTCATAATTGCTGCATTAATTTATTAAAAATAGAACAATTATTTGGTAAGAGGAATTACTAAGAGTGAGGAACATGGTTTTACGTTGGATAGTAATCGTTGTGTTTTTTTTTTCCCTTCTCGCCCCGACCGGATATCCATTTAAGTATACGCAGTCGGGGAGAGTGTCCATATACTCAAAGGAGGCGTCCCCCACCCACCGGCAGCACGTCCGGCACGGCAGGTTAGCCTCCCCGGTCTCGGATCTTTTATTTTCTGTTTTCCATGCCTCTAATCCCCCACCTCATGGCCAAGGTCCGCAACGCCATCCCTCAGTCCCTTGGCAGGGAACCGGGTCTCGGTCTTTATCTTTTGCCATGCCTCAAACCGGCGGCACCAACCCCACTAAGCACCAAGGCACCCGCAGGGCCGACACCGCCGGCCGCGACTCGGTCTTAACTTTACCCCACAGTTCCACAGGAGTTCCCTCCCTTCTCAGGCCCGCACAACTCAGCATGCGGGCCCTCCACGGAGGGACTGTCCTCCTTCCCTACTATGACCCCCGTCTTCTGTCTTCGTCTTCTTTAATAAGGAAAATTTCCCCCGCGAACTTCTTGAATCAGTCCCAATTTTCCTGACTATACACCATCCAATTAATTAAATTGTCAGGGGTCAGTCTATTAATTAAAATTTCCCTTCTATTATCAGCCCATCTGGGACATGCGAAGATGGTGTGTTCTACATTGTCGATCTCCTGACAATAAACGCATAGTGGGGTGGCCCTCTTTCCAATTCTGAATAAATATTGACCAAAACAACCATGGCCTGTCAATAGTTGCGTGCTGTAGAAGTTCACGTCACCCAGTCTCTTGCCAACCCATGTATTTATGTTGGGGATTAGCCTTCTCGTCCAATCCTCAACTCTTGAGTGCGCCCACGCACTCTGCCACTCTTGCTGTATTAGCTCTATGCCCTCTGGGAAGTCCCGTGGCTCTTAATGTCCTCTCTCTAATTTGCAAATCTATAGGGGGAACTTCTGTTATTATACACAACGCATCATACGATACTGTTCTATAGCCTGCAGCCACCCTAAGCAGAGCTAGTCTATGAACACTTTTTAATTTAGTTTTATTTCTCTGTGTATTTATTGCATTTCCCCATACCGGGGCCGCATACAATAACGCCGATGTGGTGGCCGCCGTCATCAGCCTCCTGATTTCCAGCTTAGTTGTGCCATGATTTTGAAAAAGCCCCCTCAAGGCTTTAATGGTGGGGGTAACCCTGTTGCAAATCATATCGACATGTTTACTAAATTTTAAACTTTTGTCTAGCAGAACACCAAGGTATTTTGCTTCGTTGTCTTCGATGACTCTTTCTTCTCTGATGTTTATATTTATGTTTCTGATGGGTCTTCTACCAGCAAGAACCATGCAACAAGATTTCCTAAGAGAAATCTGCAACTTATTTCTTTCCAGCCACTCGTCAATTAGACATAGCGCTCGATTGGCTTTGTCCTCTACGATATCTACATTTCTATCTTCCACTAGAACCGCTATGTCGTCCGCATAGCCGACCACTGATACCCCTTCCGGGTAATTTAATCTAAAAATCCTGTCATAGAAGACGTTCCACAGGGTAGGTCCAAGCACGGATCCTTGAGGAACGCCTCCAAACACCTGATATATAGCTTTACCTTCAAGCGTCTTAACTTCGATAAACCTAAGATGGAGGTAATGATTAATCTGATTTATCAGATAGTCACATGTGCATATTTTGTAGGGCCTCTATTATAGCTATCCACGGTACTGTGCAGAAAGACTCTCTGAGTCTTACTGAGAAAAGACTCTCCAGGATCCACTTCTAGTTGTTAAAGCCCAGTTTTTAACTCTTTCAATAGCACTTATAGTAGAGCATCCTCTCCTAAACCCGTACTGTTCTGGGTGTAAGGATTGCCTCTCCTCAATTTCTTTCCTAAGCCTGGTTTCAATAAGTCTTTCTACGACCTTCCCCATATTGTTAATTAGCGTAATTGGTCTATAACCTCCTGTTTCATTGGCTGGTCCTGCCTTGGGGAGAAAGACCGTCCTGGCTACCTTCCAGCACTCAGGAAAACACCTGTTTTGTAGGCCAAAGCTGGCAATGTCCACCATTTCCCAAGGTATTATTTTCGCAAGACATTTAATGATGGCAGCTGTTATGCCATCAGGCCCTGGGCTTTTTTTATTCTTCAATTTGCCGATAGCCTCCATTACCTCTTGCTGAGTAAACCTGCCGCCTTCGCAACCAATCACTGATCTGTTAGGATTTTCCGCTCTAGGAAATAATGCTCTTACTAGTTGTGCCGACGTTTCATTACTCAACGTCGGCACATGCCTGCCCAGACGTTTAGTGATGATTTTAAATGCCTTGCCCCAGGGGTCAGCATTAAGTTCATGGCACAGTTCCAGCCATTTACTTCTTTTCGCTTGCTTTATAAGAAAGTTCAATTTCTTTCTGGCTTGTGTGTAGTTTTCTACAGCTAAATTACCTTCCTCTATCATGCCGTTTCTAGCTCGTGAACGTTGTGCAATTCTTTTACACCGTTGCATTATCTTCCTTTGGTCTTCTATTTCCGGTGACCACCAGTATACCGGAAGGTGTCTATTGTTGTTTTGAGGTATCTTGGCCACTTCTTCCTTGATGATGTCTTGAAATATCACCGGGTCTATTTGTGCGCAGTTCATGATTTTATTTGCCGCGTTTCTGATTACGCGGTGGATCTGGAAGTCGGTCAATCGGTGGTTGATGTGTATCTGTCTTGTTACTGTAGGGTGATCTCCAGTAGTGACTGAAATGGCCTTATGGTCGCTCCCGATTTCCTCATTGAGGACTGCGAAATCAATTGTATTAATATTCAACCTGCCGTCAACTAAAACTAAGTCTAAGATCGATTCATGTCCTCTCGCATAGTACGTGGCATACGTGGCAGTCCCTTCATTCATGCAGGGCGCCCCGGTGGCCTCCAGTAGTTCCTCAAGAACTCTTCCCCTAGCATTGGAGGTGGTGGCTCCAGCCAATGCAGTCCTACAGTTAAAATCTCCCAACACGACTGTTGCGTTTCATAAGTTGTTGTAAGCTAAGTAATTTCTGCTGAAAAAACTCCATGTCGCAATTCGGGCTGATAAATATTCCGATAATTATTATATCATTTAGTTCTATGGCTACAATGCCATCTTCTCTATGGTATAAACTATGATCCACGTTGCCTACAATTCTCCTAATGGCCACGTCCCCGTTTCTGTCGAGCAATCATTGACCCCTGGCCATCGAGTACATGTTGGGTTCCATGGCCACCAGAAAATTGAAATGGCCTCTTGTGGCCATCTCTACCGACAGATCCACCGATAGCCTGCTCCTATTATTATTGATTAGAAATATCTTACACATGATTTTTGTTACAACTTGTAATAGCAGTTGTATGTGACGTAGATCCGCAGTCAAGGCATCTCGTTGCTTCTTTGCAATCTTTAATAACGTGTCCTGGTCTGCCGCAATCGAAACATAATTCTGAACGATCCGGATCACTACATTCTCTCCTGCCATGTCCTGTATTCCAGCAACTATAGCATTTATCGACTTCTGTGCGTATGTATGCTCTACAGCACACCCAGTCTTGATGCAATGAGCTTAGTAGCGTTTCTTTGGTTAGTGACCACAGTGGCATTTTTTGTATTGCCATACGATTCTCTCATGGATGTGATTTGAAAACCTTCACCAACTCCAAGTACTTTTTCGATCGCCTCCTTGATTTCTCTTTCTGTAGTATCGTACAGCAGGTCCTTGACATGCACCACTGTTCTATTCTTGAGCAGAGAGGAAAACTCACCTGCTATCTGTGATCCGCTAATTCTGACCTCTAGTTGTTGGTCTCGGCCTTTCTCCTGATGGATAAGATATCCCCTGCTTCCTCAGCCTTGACTTTATCTTTCACTGTTTTTAAGAGATCCGCGTATGTTTTTCCCGGCGCCTGTACTACCACAGTCTTACTCTCCGTAACCGGCGGAGTTCCTCTTCTATTCGAGGCAGATCTAGATCTCGCTCTTCCATGCTCACTTAAATTGGGGAGAACCATTCTCGGTAGGGTCTTCCCTTTTTTCATGAGGTATATCACAATTTTCTTAATTATAATACCCGATGGGCTGTTGGGCACCACAAAGACTGCTGACTCTGATTTTCCCACTACTCTTCTTAGAGCTTTTATTACGTGGGCTGCCATGGCCTTTTCTCCATTGCTGGAATCAAATATAACCGTGTATTTGGTACCGCACGTTGTTATTTTTCCATCCTCAAGAATTGTTGAAACCTGTAGAACCATAGAACCTGGTGTAGCCCCAGCGAAGTGGCTGCTAGGCCTCAGTCCATTTAAGTCAACAAAATGACAACTGTCCTCCCCTATTTTTGGAGCATTTACTTGGGTTAGACGGTTCATCACCCATGATGACCATCGTGAAGACAGTCTGTCAATTAACTGCTCATCAGACAGATCGACATCGAGTATGTCAGACATCTCATTTCTGTACTGACCTTCTGTCTGTGTGCCTTGTGTAGTTGTATCCGATGTCTCTTCACTCAGTCTCTGTAATTCTCTGTATATGTCGCTCAGTTCCCTTTCATGTGCCTTGATAGAGATCACGCTCGCTTTGCCGGTCCATTGTATCAATTGTAATAATGCACTACCTAATTTATAGGTGACCTCTTGTAGTGTGAGGGGAGCCTCCTCTTCTTCTGAAGATCCGGCCCTTGCTCTTTTAGCCCCTCGTCCTTCTATTTGTTTCCATTTTGTCTTGTCCTGGCTTGTAACCCCAATATCCATTCCCTCTACGTCTTCTGTCGGGCTCTCTCTCCTTCCTGTACTTCCCCACGAGGTTCCAGCCCCTTGAGAGGCTGTATCTTCTACAGGTAACGAGCCTCGACGTCTCATGTTCTTGATTTGGGGTCAGCAGACAAATCCGCGTTCAGCGATACCCCACACGGGGGGTGCCCCAAAAAAAAAATTTGGGGGAGGTTTGGGGGGAAGTTAAAATTTATCTATTTGAATATTAGGTCAAAAAATTTTGGGGGGGTCAAAATTGGGGGGGTTCAAAAGATCGAGAAGTTTTTGATTCGTAAAGACGTCAAGGAATTTTGGATCTATTGTCAAAACTATGGAAGATATGGAGGAAAAAGGAAAAGCCCGTGTAAAGTATGCCTATAACACTTAGAAAAATTTCTCTCTGAATACTAACTATGAAAAATTTTACAAGTCGTTGTTTACTAGTTTAGTCTGTGACGTAGCAGACAAGACACAGCTTGTCTTACCACTTAGAAAATTTTCCTTCTATATTAGTACCACGTATAACATAAAAGTTATTAAAAAACTAATCCAAAATAGATTTTTACACATTTTGCCGAGTTGAAATAACCCAGAATGACTCCTATTAGGTATTACACTATTGTTAGGTCCTCAACAGCTCACCAAAATATCCAAAAGAACTGTAAAACTTGTCACTTAATACAAAATTATATCTAATATAAAAAATTCTAATAACTTTTGTAGTCCATGTCCAAAACTCATAACAATTTGTACGTCAGTCCACTATCCTTACCTCGATATATTACTATGTCCAAATCCAGTGAAATTACCAAAAAACCAATAAAAAAAAAGCACTATTACACGGAGCTCTGAAAGCACGTCTGATCGCAGTGACATCAACAACTCTACTCGTTGCCTCTCCAAGCTCGTTGTTACTTGGTGACGACTGTAGTACTGTTATGTTTATACGTGTTCAACGATCAATATATACTGATTTATATACAAATTATCACAAATGAATTGTGATCACAAGCTCACATAATATCGTGCTTATAAAGCTGCCAATCCGATCATGGAAAAGATTAGTTATAACCAAAATTACATGGTATCGACATAAACAGAAATGATCAAAATCAATCTATGCAAAAAACATGCATCCATACCGGAATTTTACGATGCTATATATTTTTTATTTAATACCGTGCGTTTGTCACTGTGTTTTGTTCTTTTTTTGTCATATATTGCAGGATTCTGACAAAAAGGATTTGTATAAAAATGTTTACTGATTGTACGCAATGAAAAAACTACATTTTTTTCACATATTTCTTTAAAATTGCGTATTTTAATAAAAAAAGTAAATAATGTACAAATTTTTATCAAGTAAGTCATACTTTGATGTGTTCATTTGATGATGCGGGGAACTGTGGAAACCTCGTTGAATTCTTGTTGTATTTATATGTTTCCCGCGTAATTATAAACAGACCTCCAATTATTTCTTAAAATATCTGTATCTAAAATATCTTAAATATCTCCTATTATCTCTTAAAAGTTATAACATATGTGATTTCCAAAAGACTATGTCATAGCCCATGAAATTGGAATGAAAGAAAACAGTACAAGGAAATAATCGTATATGTTTAATTAAATTTAAGTTCCATTACGCGTAAAACACATTTAGTTTAATTGATTCGATGAATAGTCATATAAAAAATAACTAGGTTATTATTATTTTTGCATTCATATTTAATTCATTATATATATATATATATATATATATATATATATATATATATATATATATAAAATGATAATTATATATATAATATATATAATTAAATATATATATATATATATACTTAATAAAATATTTACTCATATTTAATAAAAGTAACTATTTCAATATTTATTTATTATTTTTGTACAGCAGACTACATACCTCCTATTCAATAACAGGCTTGTATAAACTAATACAAAAGAGTATTTCGTACGTAATTTACCATACGTGATAGAATACGAAAAGGTCATGTATTATATTAGTCATTACGTGCATATCTTAATGTGAGTAGTTGTTTTAATTTAATGTCAGTGAATGACTGAATAAAGTACACATAATAATTATGCTTTTAATATTGTAGTGTTTTATAATGTAAACGTTCCATAGTTAAATCAATACAAAAGAATATTCTCCGGGATGAGTTTCCAACACAGGATATTTCGTTTGTAAAGGTTATTTATTTAGTGTGATATGCATTTGCGCATTCCGTTAATAATAATAATAATTATATATATATATATATATATATATATGTATAAAAAATTCATTCTAGTAATTGTAAGTCTTAGTCATCATTAATGAATTAGTGAAGAAATGTTGCGATAGATGAATAGCCCGAGTGGGTCTGTTTTAAAAGGTATCAAGGCTATATTTTCTAATCTGGAGTACCGACACAGTTGTACAGCTAATTAGTGTGACGTGTGTTCTTGTTCATTGTGAAGTATGGTGGAGTGCGGCAGGGGATGCAAAATGGCTGGGCGTTTAGCCACACCCACACAGAACAGGGAAAGTGGTCATCGTTTACCAAGTTACTATTAGGTTAGTCAATCGATTGGCCTGCCCTTCGGCTATTATCTTGGATAGCCTTAACCCACACTGATTGACTGACTGACTGACCCTGTCTGTGTAGCTTATAAAATATATATAATCTGCTTAAATAATTATGAATTAATTAAAGTTTATCTAGGTAATATATAACTTTTATTTTTTAACTAGAGAAATTTAAATCAGATCAAAGTAACACCGATGAGTTCACTTCTATTTTTAATCATCCGAACTGCTTACATTACCGGTCTTTAATGTATTACACGTTACGAAAAAATTTTACTGAAAAAAAATTTAAATCTAAATATTTATTTGAATCTATTTCATTTTCTGTAGCTTATTTGGTTATTCCATCTATCATAAATACGTGCATATTAAACAATACTTTTAACCGAATATTAAGAAATTAAATCTTTACGAAAATTTTAAGAGCACATTAGATCTGATATACTATTAAATAAGAATAAAAGCGTACCACAGGATTTGTTTAGATCAGATCAAGTGTTTTGGAGCTAATTCAGAACATACAGAAAAATAAAAATTCTAATAGTTTTTCTTTTGCAAAAACAAAAGTATAATATATTTATATAAAATTCTGTTTTAGTATTTTTGGGTTATTTATTTTATTGATTTATTTATTTCTATTTAGCTGATTTTTATTATGAACAACGAGGACTCGATGTATTGAGCTTATGAGAAAATTAACCCTTTAAATTTATATATGAAAGTTAAATACAAATTAGAGTATATTCTTATGAGGAATCTCAGTGAAATGAGAACTTTTTTACTTTAGTTTAGGAAGTTTCTTGTAAGTACGCTAAATATAAAATATATTGAAATGTAGAAAGAAGGGAAATTATTTTTTGAATTTGTAAGTGTAGATAATTTATCATATCAATGTGTGTAGTAAATGTGGTTACATCTCACTATATAAAGAGGCAATTCTTTTTCGTTTATTTCCCGATAACCGCAAAAATTAATGAACCAGCAATTTTTGTCTTTTTTTTGTCGGAGGAGCTACCAGCCGCCATCTGCACAGACGGCAGTTTCGGCTCTCACCAACTAAAACCACCTTCCCATCATCGCATAGGAATCAGCTATTATGAAATTTTAACTATAGCTTTCTTATAATAACCGGAGTTTTTACCACAGTTCAGACCTCACCAATATCACTACTATATAAATCATAAATATATAAAAGAAATATAAATAAACAACCTAGAACTTCTTTTAGGAAATTTAATTCATTGTTTATATCCAGCACTGTTTATGTTAATATAGACCTCAAACAGTTATTAGCACGACGTTCTAACTTACTGGCCATTGATGCCCTTCTCTCGTAAATTATTGTTTTAGTCTTTGTCGGTATAATAAAAAGTATATGAATCCAGTTATCTTACATAAAAATTTTTTTTATACTGTAAATAATGTGAATCCTGGTGCTATTCCTTATACAGACGGCTGTAAACACGATAGTTCTATTAATTGTACAAATACTTTCGTGTATGGCAACAGAGCATGCTTGGCCTTCCAAGCACCGCCAATATTTTCGTTACAGAGCTGTTTGCTATTATTAAGACCTTAAATGTACTTAGCCCAACATTCTGTCACGTAGTTTTCTGTTCAGATTCCTTGAGTGCCTTGCAGGCGATTAGTGAAATGTACTCCAGACACCCAATTGTCTGTGATGTACACTATCAGCTCTGAAATTACTCAGCGTAACACATTTATCTCTTCTGCTGGAGCTTCTGCTGGATCTCCAGGCATTTTGGAATTTCAGGCAATGAGCGCGCTGATCTTGTGGCAAAACAGGCTTGTTTGCAGCCTCCTTTTACTAATCCCATTATTTCGAACGATCTTGTCTGTTTCTGAAGAGGATGTTTCGTGATGAGTGGGAATGCGAATGGAATGCTACCATCAACAATAAACTTTGTACAGTTAAGAATACTGTATCACTGTGGTGCTCCTCATGCAGGAATAGCCATCGACTGGAAGTTATTGTTTGCTGTTTGCCAATAGCACACACTAAACTTACTCATGGATACCTCATGAATCAGTCCAACGCATCTGTTTATTTTCGCTGCGATTGCTAACTAACGATACACCCCATCTTTGTGAACTGTGTTTGTTCTAAGTCATTGTGTTGGAAGTGTAAATTAGGGGCTAACAACCGAAGTATTTTAGGAAAGAATAAAAAGGTGTTATCGAATATCTTGTTGTTTCTTAAGGCCGTAACTCTTTACTTGAAAGTTTAATAATTAATGTAATATGTTTTTTTAGCTTTTAAAATGTGTTTTTTCATCTGTGTTATTGTGCGTTTTGGTTGTTTTGTTTTTATATTATTGTTATTTAGTTTATATCTTCGTTATACGTACCTAACGTTGATGATGTTGACCTCTTGTTTATTTATTTTAGAAGCATTGCTTCCGGCCACTAACAACGAATTTTTTTTGCGTCCCAAACACCAAAAAAAAAGACAATTATTACATACTAATTAAATATAATGTTTATAAGATATAATTTTGTATAACTATCAAAAAATGTGTAAATACCGATTATTTTGAAAATAAAATTAAAGCTAATGACGGCTGTTTACACATTTAACGACTGAAAAGTTGTTATTAAACTAAATTTAACTATTTTGATTCGGTTAGTTTTGAATAGCGATAACTCTGTGAGCAACTGAAAAACTATTTTCATTTTTTAAGTTCTATACACATATAACGCGTGCTAAGCCACGACGGAAGATGCAAGTATAATAGAGAACGCACTCTGGTATATAGTACTTAAGGATTTACTCGATTGTTTTGTGGGTAGTATTTAAACAATCTCCATTTATTGATAACTGTTTAAAATTATGGGAAAAAATATTTTTAATCTTTCTTGTTTGTTGGCTTCAGCTTTACGTAAAACAAATAGACACAGTTGTAGACTGATACATTAACTTCAATCGTAAAGTTGGTGTTCAATAATAACATACACTTCCTTATAAAAATAACCCGTATGAAGGTGTATTAAGGAGAAAACCTTTCACCCAGGATTTAAGAAACTAAGGCTAGAAGAGGTAAATTAGTATTTGGTGTAATTGACAAATATTTTGTAATCCTGCTAAACGTATAAAAATCAACTTTCTGCTTTTTGTCTGTCTTTAAGCTCCACGAATATACTTATTGCTAAGCTTCATGTTATTGTAGATAAAATAGATAAATAAAAGTTACGTAAAAAGAAACAAATAAAACATTTGCTTGATTTTACGGTTCTTAACGTATGTATTCAGAATTATACCCTTTGATATACCTATTTTCTTGTACATTTCTCATAAGACACCAAAGTTTTAATGTATCTGGAAAATCAAGATGTATTAAAAAATTGGTAGAAAAATGGAAAAAAAACAAAAGATTTTCTTTTGGTAGGAATCCCTTACAATTCCTTAGTTTCCTTCCTTTTTACTTTCCATTCTAGCGCTATAGCAGTATAAGGGAAATTATATAAATCGGTCCAATTTGGGCATATGCGGTTTTCACAGGAACTTGACGTTTTGATACCTAAGGAACCCCAAAAACCAAAAAACCCGAATTGAAATTTTCCGGATGCTCTTATGTACTTGTGTGTGTTCGGTGTCTCACAACTTAAACCTCCAGAACTACTCAACCGATTTTGACCAAAGTTGGTCAGATTACTTCTGTATTTCTGGCTTTGATGTCATAAAAGTTTCAATTTAAAAGGTCAAGTGGAAGAGGCTGTAGAGCAAGATTATCCTCAGTATCTCGAGAGTTTGCCTAATTAAGGTCTTATTTTTTTTTAGACAGATTTCTTAACAATTAAAAATAACATTTGCAAAAAAAGTTTACAAAATTGTACCCTAACCCCAAAATTTGCCCCAACTAGTGGCTAAGTGGATATACTGCGTCAATAGTACTCCCTGTTACCACAAAAAGCGCTAGTTTATCACTGATACAGCTGTAAAAAAATATTATATTTAAATAAAATTATAAATATTTTAAATTAAGTTGTGCGTGTTTGTGTGTGTAAGACGTGCATCAGAAAAAACCGCGTGTCGGGAAAGTCCAACAACTGTGTTGTCATGTAAATGTTATAAGTTTTCTTTTAAGGGAAGTCTTATTCTAATTTCGTTAAATATCATCTTTTCTTTAACAAAAAAAAAAACTCTGTTGTCAACTTTTTTACTTTGCATGCCGTTGCTTTGACTTTTTTTTATAAATTAATAATTTCATATCTTATGTGATTACATAATTTTAGTACTTTTTATTTTATGTTGCCGTACGGCATTCCTTTTTTGTGTTATCTAGACGATGATAAATTTTTAGTAGTTCGTCTATTAAAAAACAGAAAAAAAAATACAAACAAGTTACTATAAATCATATTAATTCATAATAGGAACCAATAATATTAATATTTTATAAGAAGTGATGTTTATATTATACATGTATTTGTGGAACATGAATTTTAAAATCGTGTATTAAAAGAAAGAGTTTAAATTAAAGTATATATAAAATAATAATATAAAAAAAACCCAATTTATTATTTAAAAACTCGTCAACAATATAATTTTCTTTTTATATAAGGAAATATTTTAATTTAGTTTAAATAAAATTGTTAGTCATCTTTCAGATTATTATTATTAAAACAGATAAATATAATTTATTTTTACTAGTATTGAAACCGAGGTATTTTGCTGAATAACAGGAAAATAATTCTGTTATCTGTTGTAAGTCGTGATACTTTTAATTATATGGTTAAAATTATTATTATTATTAATTTAGAGCAGATGAGTTTTATCAACTACGTATAAATTAATGAGATTTATAATACGATGGCTGTCAGATCAATGTAGAAATCGGGATGAATCATGTCATCTAATAGTAATATCAATTATTATTAGTATTAATTGATATTCAGTCTTATAAAATTGTGATACTAGTGCAATTAAGAATAGTCATTTCTTCGATCATGAATTTTGATCTTATTATTCGTTAGGTGATATAATTGTAACTATTTACTGAACTTCATGTGAGTCAAAAGGTATTCCTTAAACTGAGTTGCAGATCATAGGGATAACCAAGCTTAACAAAGTCATACCACATTTAAGTGTAAGTAAGTGTAGTCCTGTTACTTTGAAAAACACTGCACTAAAAATAAATACACTGAGCACGATACATGTGGAGCAGCGCATGAAGTTGTTTAAGAAGTTACTTTATTTTGCACGTCTGAATAACTAGTACGATTTTTTCACATAATTTTATTGTCAATCAAATTTATCTATTGATATTTATAAGTGCTAGATATCTTTTTTTTTTTATTTCTACTTTCACTTTTTGAAAACAAAAGGCAGATATTTAATGTGTGTCAAAACATCCTCAATTTTCGCCTGAAGTGAAGAAAGTTGTGTATCCAACGAACAGAATGCGGTATCTCTACTCTTTATTTTATACACCTACACTTGTTAAGAAATTTATTTCTGTAACTTTCAATTATGATGATATTCACATATGAATTTTTTTTTTTACTATGAATTAGTAAGGTATAATTAATAAATGAATAATTCCATTAATATCATTGAAATTTGCATTCCGTTATCTAGTTTGTGAAGTGAAATCTGAAGATTTCTATAAATTGTTGAATCTTCTTATAGGAAAGAATATTTTACTTCAATACAGTTTTCTATGTTTAATGTTATAAAATATTTTTGAAAATTCGATATTTTTTAATAATGCTACTTCTAATTATGTATATTTTAGAGTAACAAACCGTAACTCAAAACTTTATCTTTACTGTTTTTCTTTCACATTCTGTTTTGCATTTCTGATGGTGTTGAACCTTATATATTTTTCTTGAAAACCGGACGATGTACACGCATAATTATGTCTAAATGTTTTTTTTTTATTTTTACACAGGGTAAGTAACCTTAATAGCTAAAACACAAAGGGACATGTTTTATTTAAAATTCAGTAGTATTGTTTTATTTAAGTTAATATATTAAAAATTATCGACTGAAGAATTAATGTGGGTTAATAATGACTTAATTTAATGAATTATTTGAAATTTTAATTAAGTATTAACATCTTAAAGGACGTACATGGTTATAGATGGGTCTTAATCAAAGAACTCTTCATTAATTGGGAGTTGGAAGGGTAATTTCTAAATCATTTACGTTAGAAACTTTTGCACCTCAAGGTTTGAAGCTGAAGATTATTTCCTTTAACAGCAAATAATCTTGTAAATGTATAAAAATATCCTGTCACGTATTCCTTATGATTTGATGATTTTTCACCTTATATATAATCAAGTTCCCTGGAGACTGCTTAGCATTCGTTTCAAAATGCAGTACTTTAACTAATAATTAAGGTGGCGATTGTAGAATCGAATTTTTTTAGTTACTAGAGCAATGCGTTTCTAGTTTACAAACTTACACACCTACATTATTTTTAAATCGGTAGGAATCTCAGTATGTACCGTGATTAAAATCTGGTACATCGTTTACATGGATGGTTTCTGCTTAAAGAGACCTAAATTCATCGTTGAGAGATTTTAGAAATTTATGCATGAAATTTAGTACATTAACTCTTTTATAGTCTAACAGTAACTCATCAAACCATTTCTTGTTTTCGTGCACTGTCTACACTGGATTTACTTGTGACGTCACCTTAATCGCGTCGAACGTGTACGCCTAGAAATTCGCTTCTTTACTGATTTCCTCTCAGAATATTTTCTCGCAGGATCTCCTCGCAGACTCTCACATCTCGCAGACTGACGTCATAACATCTTGCTTAGACTGATTTTAACTGGTCTTTCCCGGAGTATTTATACTCATACCCTCTTTGCTTGACGGATCGGATCCAACTCGAAGGGTGAGAATAACACATTCCCATGAAATTCCTACACTGGTCCGGTAACTCTTCTCGTGAACATCAATTTTTAGATGTGTCACTAGACGATATTACAAAAGACAATTCTTAAACGAACATATTACCTTTACTAAAACGGTTTCTTTTAGTCCCTATCTGGATTCCTCTCATTATTATACTATACTACCTTTTTCTTAATTGGTAGGAATCCGTTACTCAGGTCCGTTATACCGGTCTTCTTACAATACGATGCTTTTACAGGATCAATGTCTTGGAATGAAAGCAGTGAAAAATTCGATATAGTATGAAGGAAACTTTCACAAAATTGACTTTTCGGCAATATCTATTTCAATTATACGTATTTAACTATAGGTCAATCAAACACAATATGGTCGATATTGTCTATAATCTGCGTCACATAAATAATATTATAATGCCGTGAAAATCTTCAAGGTGAAACAATTTCCTTCATATTCTGGTGTTGCTTTGGTTCAGCTTTTTTATTCATGTCGTGTGTGCGGTTAGTCTAACAGGGTTGGGTAAAGGTTTTTTCGTTTTGAATTTTTACATGAAATGGCAATTTTAATATTTAAATTAATGGTAATAAAATATAGAATAACCTTTAATTGTTCGGCTTTAATCTATAATTTCGGGCTGTTAGAGAAATACAAAGAGATATTATTATTATGTATATTATATGCATTTATGATTTATAAATATTTTTAACCGAGTTCTATAATTTATATTATATGATAGAAAATAAAATAGGCTTTAGTTGGCGAAAGGAATTCTGGTTAGTAATAAAAAGGATAGGCTGTCACCGATACTTATTACACTATATACATAGGGCACACAGCGTGGCAGCATGGCCATGTCACTCTGTTTATTGATGACGAAGTCTTCCTGACTACCGACTCGTGACCGACCATAATAATTATTACCACCGTGAAATAAACAAGTAAAATATTATTAACTATAAATCCTGTTGAGAATTATTATCCAGGTGGTCCCCTCAGTCGCTCATAATAATGCGATATTATAATTTATTATTATTTGCATTTCTGTAGTGTTTTTATCACTAACGCTAGTATTTCAATTCCTTCTACATGTTTCGCTTATTATCAATCGTATTATTTTATAAAATTTATTATTTATTATAATACACGATGAATTTTCAACGCTTTCCTTTTATATTATTACTTTTTAATGGTAATAACAATATTTCAAATAGTGAATTATATAACTGATACGTTAATCTGAACTTATTCCATCTTATCGAAATATTTCTCAATTTTTTTTTTGTTATTGTATCAATTTAAAATTTTAGATAGCTCTTTATTAATAAAACAAAGTTTTAAATTGCACAGCATGTATTATTTTAATAACTGATAGATGATTTTCTTTTATATGCAGGTATATGTTATTAAACGCTACATCAATTTCAGATTTTATAACACCATTTTACGCATCTCTATACGAATTCCATTATATTTCCATTATTAATTCCACTATAGAATTCTATAATGGAGTGTAATTCCATTATATTCCATTCCATTATATATGAATAATAAATTTTAATATATATATATATAAAGTAACAGGTGATTCAAAAAATACTTCACCACTTTAAAAGCATATAAAAATTTATTTAAATAACTTACAGATTCGGTCTATATGCGTCTATATGCCTAAAAGCGCCCATGATGATGATGAGGTAGAATGTGTATACGAAGAGATTGATGAAGCAATTAAACACGTAAAAGGAGATGAAACTTTAATAATAGTTGGAGATTGGAATGCAAGCATTGCAAAAGACAAGGAAGGAAATATAGTGGGTGAATACGGGCTGGGCAAAAGGAATGAAAGAAGGGACCGACTTATAGAGTTTTGCACGCAGTATAATATAGTAATTGCCAACACCCAATTTAAAAATCATAATAGAAGAATATACACTTGGAGAAAGCCAGGCGATACTGCAAGGTATCAGATAGATTATATCATGGTTAAGCAAAGATTTAGAAATCAACACGTTGACTGCAAAACTTACCCTGGAGCAGACATTGATAGCGACCATAATTTGGTGATAATGAAATGTAGATTGGGGTTTAAAAACCTGAAGAAAAGGTGTCAGATGAATCGGTGAAATTTAGAGAAGCTTGAGGAAGAGGAGGTAAAGAAGATTTTTGAGAAGGACATCGCAAGAGGTCTGAGTAAAAAAGATAAGGTAGAAAATGTAGAAGAAGAACGGGAGAACGTTAAAAAGGAAATTCTTAAATCAGCAGAAGCAAACTTAGGCGTAATAAAGAGAACTGGTAGAAAACCTTGGGTTTCAGACGATATTTTGCAGCTGAGGGATAAACGTAGAAAATATAAGAATGCTAGTGATGAAGAAAGTAAAAGGAACTATCGGCAATTAAGAAATGCTATAAACAGGAAGTGCAAACTGGCGAAAGAAGAGTGGATTAAAGATAAGTGTTCAGAAGTGGAAAGAGAACTGAACTTTGGTAAAATAGACGGAGCATACAGGAAAGTTAAGGAAAATTTTGGGGTACATAAATTAAAATCTAATAATGTGTTAAACAAAGATGTTACACCAATATATAATGCGAAAGGTAAAGTCGATAGATGGGTGGATTATATTGAAGAGTTATACGGAGGAAATGAATTAGAAAATGGTGTTATAGAGGAAGAAGAGGAAGTTGAGGAGGATAAAATGGGAGAAACAATACTGAGATCTGAATTTAAGAGAGGATTAAAAGATTCAAATGGCAGAAAGGCTCCTGGAATAGACGGAATACCTGTAGAATTACTGCGTAGTGCAGGTGAGGAAGCGATTGATAGATTATATAAACTGGTGTGTAATATTTATGAAAAAGGGGAATTTCCGTCAGATTTCAAAAAAGTGTTATACCAAAGAAAGCAGGGACAGATAAATGTGAAGAATACAGAACAATTAGTTTAACTAGTCATGCATCAAAAATCTTAACTAGAATTCTATACAGAAGAATTGAGAGGAGAGTGGAGGAAGTGTTAGGAGAAGACCAATTTGGTTTCAGGAAAAGTATAGCGACAAGGGAAACAATTTTAGGCCTCAGATTAATAGTAGAAGGAAGATTAAATAAAAACAAACCAACATACTTGGCGTTTTTTGACCTAGAAAAGGCATTTGATAACGTAGACTGGAATAAAATGTTCAGCATTTAAAAAAAATTAGGGGTTCAAATACAGAGATAGAAGAACAATTGCTAACATGTACAGGAACCAAACAGCAACAGTAACAATTGAAGAACATAAGAAAGAAGCCGTAATAAGAAAGGGAATCCGACAAGGGTGTTCTCTGTCTCCGTTACTTTTTAATCTTTACATGGAACTAGCAGTTAATGATGTTAAAGAACAATTTAGATTCGGAGTAACAGTACAAGGTGAAAAGATAAAGATGCTACGATTTGCTGATGATATAGTAATTCTAGCCGAGAGTAAAAAGGACTTAGAAGAAACAATGAACGGCATAGATGAAGTCCTACGCAAGAAGTATCGCATGAAATAAACAAGAACAAAACAAAAGTAATGAAATGTAGTAGATATAACAAACATGAACCACTGAATGTGAAAATAGGGGGAAAAGATTATTGAGGTAGAAGAATTTTGTTATTTGGGAAGTAGAATTACTAAAGATGGACGAAGTAGGAGCGATATAAAATGCCGAATAGCACAAGCTAAACGAGCTTTCAGTAAGAAATATAATTTGTTTACATCAAAAATTAATTTAAATCTCAGGAAAAGATTTTTGAAAGTGTATGTTTGGAGTGTCGCTTTATATGGAAGTGAAACTTGGACGATCGGAGTATCTGAGAAGAAAAGATTAGAAGCTTTTGAAATGTGGTGCTATAGGAGAATGTTAAAAATCAGATGGGTGGATAAAGTGACAAATGAAGAGGTATTGCGGCAAATAGATGAAGAAAGAAGCATTTGGAAAAATACAGTTAAAAGAAGAGACAGACTTACAGGCCACATACTAAGGCATCCTGGAATAGTCGCTTTAATATTGGAAGGACAGGTAGAAGGGAAGAATTGTGTAGGCAGGCCACGTTTGGAATATGTAAAACAAATTGTTAGGGATGTAGCATGTAGAGGGTATACTGAAATGAAACGACTAGCACTAGATAGGGAATCTTGGAGAGCTGCGTCAAACCAGTCAAATGACTGAAGACAAAAAAAAAACAGATTCGGTAGAGGTCTCATTTCATAGCAAAACATGTTTTGACTCACGTTTTCGTACATTGTATTTAATTTTCGTACAGAGTAGGGAGCCTCCTAATAGGCATACGATTTACTCTTGGCACCAAACCTTTGTTGAAACAGGTCCGCTTTGTTGAGACGACTAGTCTCTGAAGCTGATACATAACAACTCAGAGAAAGCTTTGCACGTAGTCCTAGGAAATCAACTTTACGTACGTCACGTGAGACTGGTGTTCCACAAACGACTGTTTATGGCGCATATTATGTAAATATACATATTTACACTTATACATGATTGCACTTATGTAAATATACATGATTGCACTTTAAGCTAAACGAATTAACCGTGGCACAGCACGTTATAGATGACAACAAAGTTGTTCAGTTGCAATTTTGTGTGGAAATGATAGAATTGCAGAACAGGAGACAGTTTTAGACAATGTAATTTTCCATGGCTAGTCAACGTTTCACATCAGTGGCAAGGTGAACTGCCCAATTTAGGGTAGCGAAAACCCTCATGAAACTTTGCAGCAAATTCCTGATACCCCCAAGATCACTGAGTTTTGTGACTTAAGCATACAAAGACTGTACAGCCCGTTTATCTTCCACGAGGCAACCGTAAATGAGATCCTTCTTCTGGACAAGCTTCAAAATTTTCTAATTCCTCAGTTAGCCGATGATGACCAAGATGGATGCCATTACTATTAGTAGGACGGAACACCACCTCACCACCGCCTAGAAATCTGAAATTCATTAAAGATCGGGTTTACGTAAAAACTTTCTTTTTTTTAAAATGATTAATTCCCCGTGTAAGCTTGAAACTTCTGCATGGGAATATGAAATGGGATTTTTTTTAGCGTATGAAAAATGCCATACCTGACCGGTATTCGAGCCTTACCTTGCTGATGTTGTTGAGCTAAGACTTCGAATTAATGCCGCAGCTGCAGAAATAACGCCCGACTTGCTGGCTACAGTCTGAAAAGAAATCGACTGTAGGTGAGATGTATCTCGTATTACAAATAGATGCCATATGAGTGATAAACTTGTGTTTTTCTTTGAAAAGAGACTTCAACCGAATCTGTAAGTTCTCAATAAATTTTTTAAATGCTTTTAATTTTGTGAATTCCCTTTGAATCACTCTGTATAAAAAAAAAGTTTAATACGTAATTAAAAAAGCATACTTTATTTCCGAAATATTATTTGTTTGTCCAACCGTTTAAATTAAAATTTTCAATCCATACATATTACAGAGTAGTAAATAAAAACTCATATAAATTTAATTTTCTTTTCATCTTTATGAATTTAATAATTTTTACATCCTTTAAATCAGCAAATTCATGTTCATTTTTTACACATCGGCAGGTTATGTTTGATTTGTATATTTTAGGATTTGTGTATTCATAATATTTTTATATATTTATTAAGTTTTAAAAACCGTATTTATTTTTGTTTGGTTTATATTTATTTTTAAATGTGTCAACACGGTATCTGGTATCATAGGGTTTTATCGGTGAGATTTCAGGTTTTCTTTTAGAAAAAATTACTAATTCATTTTTATGAAATATTACTATTAGCTTGTAGGTATTGTTTGATAAATTATTTTTCAATGACTCTATGTTCTTTTTTTAATATTTTTATTTTCCTTATTACATTAATAATTGGGTTTTGATTTCTATTCGTTTTAGAATTAAGTTACTATTTTTAACGTATTAATTTTCATTTTAATAAATATTTAATAATTTTTTTTGTGATAATTCATTCAGTTTGATCGGAATAAAATTTCCTTTTTTTTCTTTAAAAAATTAATATTGAATTGTCTTTTTTTTACTAATTTCGATGCCATAAAATTTACATTGTTATTTACATTCTTCAATTTTTAACTGAATTTTGTTACTTATTTATACTACTTTTACATCTGCTTGCTGATTTATTGACACTTAACACACTTATTGACACTTAACATGTTTGTTAGTGATGTCACTAACAGACATCAATCATATTGTTTACAAAATGTACGATAAAAAATTAATTTTTTTGTCATACATGTAATTTAAAAAAAATAATATATCAAAATCCTAAAAAAAATATTTCATACAATTTATTACTAAGTGGGCAACATATCGGTAATCCGCAATATTTTAAGTAATATTTAAACAAAATATAAAAAAACACTTGTGCATAAATGCGCAAGAAGGCCGATTTTTCGTTTCTGACACCCTCACTATTTTGCAGTCAGAAACGCACTTATTTTCAGAGTAAAATGTACTACTTACGTTCGATTAACGAGTAGATCCAACATACAAACAACAATTTTTAACTCACTCGCCAATATGACAAACGCGTATGAAAAATTACACCACTACAGTCAACATAACCTCAAAGGGAGGTTAAGTTGTCTGTTGTCAATTTTAATTGAGCATAGCGCAAGAACGACTCCACCAATCTTTGATCTTCATCAAAGATTGCGCACAGTTTCACATACAGTATGTTTCTACAGTATATCTAGATTTCAATGAAATTGATCAAGTACTTTTGGAGATTTTCGAGCGAAAAATTACATACATAGAGCTATATATATTTATAAAAGAACATGTCATGAGTGATTCATAATCGAGTCCAGCAAAATCTAATAGATATACTAATGAAAATTTATATACACGTTCTTCTTACGATGTAAGTGCACAGAAAGAAAGGAATTTTTGAAGTTTAGAATGGATTAAAATTTTTCTTTGAAACCCGGGTTTTTTTAATTCCTCGGTAAGAAATGAAGATACAACTTGATTTTTGGTGTGTGTGATAATCATTTGAATATCGAAAAAAATAATTTTTAGATTTCTTAAATTTGACCTTGGAAAGAGTAAAGGAAAGGTAAAAAAAATTTCGAACAATGGTTGAAAATTTTCCCAATTTTCAACTATCCTAAACGAGATATTCACTCGATTTGGGCTCGAAAATACTCTTTAGATAAATATCTATAAATCATTTTCGGGTTTTTTGAATTTTAATATTTTAAGGGGGTAAAAACCCTTTGAATCAACCTTTATGAGATCTAGTAACATTATGTTGGTAATTTATTCTTGTAATTCTGATCATATATTGACTGAGTAATGCCCGATTGGAAATGTAAAAAGCAATTAGTGGGTCCTGTACTTACCAAACTGTTACTCTGAAGAGATTACAATAAACTGATAGTTTTTATAAATTGAATAGGCTTTAATTTTTATTTATTATTATTATTCTCAGAATACTATTACATAAAGAGGAAGGTTCTTGTTTTGTTCGGGATAAATAAAAAAACTACCCCATCAATCGCAATCAAATTTTTACCCATGTTTCTTGACATAACTGAGAAGGTTCGTAGATATATTTTATCCCGAAAAATTTCGAAAAAAAAATTAGAAGAACACGTTAAAAAGATAATGCTTTACTGCCTACATAGATAGTATGTTGACTTTCCACTAGGCGGCAGATATGTTGCAGTCCGGCAAGAACTTTTTACGTTGTGTATTGGCTCTCCGCTAGCTGACGGACGTGTGCTAAATTCAGTCTACTTAATCACTAGAACGTAAGCTGACGGTAATTGTTGATTATTGAATATCATACAGTTTTAATTAATTTTTTTGATATACACATAGTAGTTAGGTTAATGAAGTTACGTTTGATTTCTCAGGTAATATGATATATTGGTTCTGTGATAGGCAATAAATATTTGATTATTCAAATTTTTAATTTATTTATCTATCTATCTATTCTAATTTGGCGGTATTTGTTGAGCGGTAAATATTTGATTATTGAAATTTATAAAATTAAATAAATAAAATTAATGAAAAAAAGATAATAAGTAAATAAAAATATAAATTAGAGTAATCTACGCTTAGAAATTAAATAATAATTAACAGCGGACTGCTTTTAGCGGGATAGAGCCGTGTACAACTTCTGTGTCACGTTAAATAAATCCTTTATTTTACTGCTAAATATTAACTAATAATCTCTTTATTTAATAAAATTAAGTAAATAAAAATACAAATATAAAATATAAAAAAAAATAATATGCGGTTAGAAATGAAATAAAATATAATCTGTAAATTAGTTGACAACGGACTGCTTCTAGCGGGTGCGAATCGTGGATGGAGCCGTGTGCAACAGCTCTCTCTCACGCTAAATAAAGAATCCTTTTTTTACTGCTAAATATTAATAAAAACAAAAAACCTAAACGACCAAAAACAGAATCCCTTTCTCTTTATTAATAGAATTAAATAAATAAAAATAGAAATATAAAATATAAATAAAATTAATCTACGCTTAGAAATTAAATTAAATAATGTATAAGTTAATTGACAACGGACTGCTTCCAGCGGAAGAGAGTGTAAGTAAAGCTTTGCTTTTAACGTGGAGGAAGCCGTGTGTAGCTGCCCGGAGCCGTGTGCAGCCGTCCGGCGCACACCATTGGCTCCCTCGGCGCCAATAGCAACTGAAATAAAAACGTGAGCACATACGACAAACAAACAAACAAATCCATGCAGGATCATATTTATAGAGAATGATTTTGTCGGTAGTTGTTCAGCGATAAATCTCTGAATATTCAAACTGATTTATTTATTTATCTATCTATTTCGGCAGTATTTCTTGACTTCTTTTTCTAAAATCATGCCGAAACGTAAGAGATGTAATATTGGTAGAAAATCTACAGATGCGAGATGAATGTCTACATCTGGTTTATACGACTCTATGGAAGAGTGTGAGGATCTATTTTACGATGCTATACAATATAATAGGACGCCACCTTAAAGTTCGTATCTGCTTTTCAATATGATCTTCCTTTGGATTATATTAATAGTAAAGATTTTTACAAATTGGTGCAATAATTAAAATATGCCATCATTGTTTTGCAAAAAAATGGAAAGATGAAGCACCTGGCATGTGTTGTTCTGGTGGGAAACTTTCACTTCCTACACTTAATGAGCTACCAGAATCAATCAACAGTTAAGTATTAGGATCTCATCCTTTGTCTAAACATTTCCTCGATAAAGTTAAAAAATACAACACTTTATTTCATATCACTTCTTTTGGTGCTAAAAAATATTGTAGAAGGGAATTTTATGCCAATGTTTAAAATTGAAAGTCAATTTTACCATCACATAGAAAGTTTACTGCCAGCACCTTGTGCTGATTACCAATTTTTACAAATTTACTTCCTTTCTGATGCTGATCAAACTTCTCTTCGTAATAATATTGCTTCAAACTTGAAGAAGGACTTTAGATATCAACTTATTTTTTGGTGTGTGTAATCGTAATATGAATATCTAAAAATTGATTTGTAAATTTTTTGAAATTCAGAGATTAAAAATGTTGAAATGGATATTTGATTTATTTTTACAACCTGTTATTTTTTTAATTTCTGGGTAACAATCGAAGAAATGAACCTGATTTTTGTGAATTTATAATCTTCTTGTCAATAGACCAATTTCTAGATTTTTGAAATTCAACCTTGAAAGGGGATGAAGAAAGGAAAAAAAAATTTGAACAATGATTGTAAATTTTCTCAATCCCGACTGTAATAAACAAGATATTCAGCAGATTTGGGCTTGCAAATACTCTTCAGATGAATACTTAATAACCATTTTAGGGTTTCTTAATTCCGATTTTTTAAGGGGTTTAAAGCCGAACGGCACTGTGGCTCAACCAACATAGCCACTGCCATCGTAACTGTATGTGTGACTGGCTGCTCCTATCTCTGGTTACTTGATTAAAGAAGATAAAATAAAAGAATTGACCTCCTACGGGGAACGCAAATAACCATATAGCGCAAGCAAAATTGGGATGGGGAGCTAGTAAGATATATAAGGAAATTACATTTTAAGCGAATGGAATTTTCGTACTCCTCACACCTCTAAACTTTCATTCCAGAAAATTCAGTTTCACCACCCAATCCTACTGTGCGACCAAATGTAATATCGTAATTTTCTTCAAAAAGTCTGTGAAAATGTTTGTTTTAAAACAAGGTTAAATTGCTAAATTTGATGCATTTCATAAATAAAACATTTTACATATATTATATATTATATTTTAATATTTATTAATTTAGTCATGCATTTAATAGCAGTTTTTTTCTTATCATAAGACAAAAAAATAAAAGATCTAACACCTTTGAAATGAATGAACTTAAAATAAACCTGAAAACTTTACAACAAATAAAAAGTTAACTAAGATTTTTTGGGGTAGGAAGTGAATTAGGATGATATTTTTTTGTAATATTATTATTAAAAATTTAAATAATCTAAACAGTGTTATAAAATCAAAATTTTTTTTTAAAAACTTTTATCGATTCTCCTATCCTCAATATTGCCCATAATCTTTCTTTGGGCTGCTACTACTACCACTATATGCTTAGAAAGAGATAAAAAATATGAATAAGAAAAATAATAATAAGAGATAGTTTTTTTCTATATTTCGGTTAAAGGAAGAATTTCTGGGAAAAATGTTTTTAAAATGGTAAGATAAGTACCTACGCGCATGTACTGTTTAATATAGTTTAATATAAAAGGGGGTTATGTTTGCAAAATTCTGAAAAAATCAACCCCAAAGAAACTCTCCACCCTACCCCATGGATATTATGAACTTCAAACTTTTACCAACATCTGTCCAACCATCTCTCCCTCTATCCTACGATAAACATCTGTTTGTTCCAATGGAGGGAAGGCGGTGACTGATGCCCTACCCGATTTTGATGGAGGGAGCGATGATCCAATCACGAGAGACCGCATGTATCTTGGAGAGTGGTTGGACCATAGGCGGTCATTCACTCGTCACGTCCAGGCGAGTTAGAAAGCTGGGCAGATTATCAAGAAGTTGGTTTAGTTACTATCGAATGTTGGAGGGCCTCATACGTCGAAGAGGAGGCTGTACGCGACCTCGATTCTTCTTTATGGCGCCCCAGTGTGGAAGAGAGCCATGGTGGTAGAGCGTAACAGAAGACTGTTGGAGGGAGCATAGCGCCGAATGGTCTTAAGGTGGTATCGGCATACGCTTCGGTCTCGACTGAAGCGGTGTTGCTGGTGACTGGGATGCCGCCATTTCAGCAGCTGGTGGCTGCTCGTGCGCAACTTTCTCAGGCTATGTCTAAGGACGATGCCAACGCAAATGTCTTCAGGGATTGGCAAGCCAGGTGGGATGCATCTACGAAAGGGAAGTGGACACATCGTTTGATCACGCACATTGAGCCGTGGGCCGGGAGGAAGTTTGGGGAACTGGCTGACACAATTCCTGACCGGCCATGGGGTCTTTCGTTCATATCTGTGTGGACGAAGAAGAGTTGAAGACCTCTTCTGGCCCTACTGTCGGGAATTAGACCCTCCGGAACACGTGATATTCCAGTGCCCGCGGTGGGACGAGAAACGCCGCAACTGTACTGCTGTAACTGGGCACCTCGAGGTAGGGACCATCGTTGGAACGATGTTACGCATTTCGGTGCACTTCGACTTTTGGTAGACTTTAAAGGGGATTGTTTCAGGAATACTGCAAATGGAATAACGAGAAGCGAGGTGATGAGGGACAACTCTGTACGAAGCTGCCGTTCGTCCGTGCTTGCACGGGTGGGCGGTGGTGATGAAGTGCTGGGACTCTCGAATCCTGAACTAAAATACCCAGCCCGGCGGGGCCGTCCCTTCGGGGATGTCTCCATTAGAGGCGAAGCACAAAGGACCGAGTTCCGGTTGCTGGGTGATGGAGGCCGCGAACGGCGTAGCCGGGCCTGGCATTTCCCTCATCTGGCGACTAGACGCAAAGGAACCTCCCGGAACAGTGTTCATTCTTAATTGGGCGTCTGGTTCCGAGAGTCAGGGACAAAAAAAAGTTTACCAACAAATTGACTCATATACACGAGTTTCTATACCAAATTTAATCCAAATGTGTTCATCCAGTCTAAACTTATTTAGCTTCAAAACACGCCAACACACGTACGTACAAATATTACTCCCTACCTTTTTTTGTTTTTTAGGCCCCTCCAAATGTCGAGATATGCAAAAAACCCATACCCAATTTTTTTCTGATTTCATACTTCCTTCTTGCAGCATGGCTATGGTGCCGTAAAAGTAAAAATTAATTTAAAAAAATATGTACAGGCTGTTAAAAAAGTATCCCTCAAATAAGTTCATAAAATTATATGGATTTTCTAAATGCAATTTAGAAAATGTTATTACGAGTATCACGAATTAATCTATTTTTCAGCATAAGACCATTATACCCCAAGTACCCAGAGGGCCCGCAGGGAGGGCAAATATAAAAGTTTAAATGGAAGGGTAGAATTACGACACATAATTTTAAATGACATTGGAAAAAAAAATGAAGGTAAATATTTTGGGTTATAGCAACCCTACTCAAAATGGCGGCTAATAAGTATTTATTATGGCTAAATTACCAAAAATAGATCGTGGAGCATTTTATAACTTTTATTTAAAGTTGAGCAGTTATTTAAGAGTTATTGAAGACCACATTTGAAACTAACAGTGGATAACATTAAACCGCTGCCATTTGGTTAATTTTGTTGTAGTCTGAAGTTTTTTACACCACCATTTAAGTTTTCGATGCCCATTAAAACGGCATATTACAACTCTATCCTTTTCATTTTAAAAGTTTGAGCTGCTCCTCTTTGGCGCTGGCGTTATGGCGTAACATACCGATTAATAGATCCTTTGAGGTAGAAACGTTTTGTTGTAGTCTGAAGTTTTTTACACCACCATTTAAGTTTTCGATGCCCATTAAAACGGCATATTACAACTCTATCCTTTTCATTTTAAAAGTTTGAGCTGCTCCTCTTTGGCGTTGGCGTTATGGGGTATCATACCGATTAATAGATCCTTTGAGGTAGAAACGAATTGGTAAATTTAATTTTGCCGTTAAATTTTGAAAATTTGTTTTAGAATTGCCATGCATTTTTAACACACAATTTTTATTCTCTCTTTGTCTCACTCACTCTTTATATATCTATATTATAAATGAACTGTTCAATTATACCCATTATACTTCGATTTTTTGCAACAGTCACAGATGTAAATATAACTAGTACAATGTGTCTGTATTATTAAGGGAAGCGTTCAAAGTTTTGTGCTAATGTCCTCACGAGACGCTCTACATTGTTGGACTAACTAATTGTCGAATATTGTAAACTGTTTAAATCAGTAAAAGAGTATGTTTATATTGCTGATATATTTTTTGTAACACTGATCTATCAAGCCACAAAATATCACATATTAATTTCAGCATTATATATTAAAATTAAATTTTTGTTAAGAAGTACTACTAGAATCTAGGGTACGTAGAATAGGTTAGGGGGTGTAACATTACCATTGTCAATACTTAATTTATTGCAATAAAAACAAATTATACTATGGTGAGAATAATGTGTTTATTAATATTCAGTAATAACTCGGATATATCTATAAGCTTTTGAGCTGTGAAAAATTAAGGTGATTTATTGGGAATATTAAAGTCTTTTACGTAGGTAAGTCTAGGAAACGAATTTAATATGTTGTGAAAATTCGCTCGTATTTTTAGAAGTTCAACCCAAGCAAATTTTTACAGGCCTAAATAACTGGGAATTTCAAAAAATCTAGAAATTGGTTTATAAATGTTCACTTGAAGATTATACACACCAAAAATCAAGTTGATATCTTCATTTCTTACCGAGAAATTCCAAAAATAGCAAATCGGCTAAATAATTCCCTGCACGCAATGGGAATTGCAAGTAACCATACAGCGTGGGCAAAGCCGCGACGGGTGTGCCAGTATACATACAACACAAATATGTATATATAAAATCACTTTTGTCCTTATTTGTGTTTGACTAACTATTTTTTCTGCACTTGGAATCGAACTACCTGATTGGTATGCTGATGACAAGTATGTACTTCCGTTATGGCAATACAACTTCACGAATTATAGAACTACTTACAGGAATTTTTCGGTTGTTTGAAAGGGAAATCCAAGTTCTGTCATTTACATTGTTCATCTAGACAAGACGATTCTGTTGAGTGTGCTTTTATTGCCATCAGCGGGCTTATATGACTGTCCTTTCAAACCAGCTTATATCTTTAAAATTTTTGTTTCACTCTTGGTCTTACATCTCTTCTCTAGAAGAGTGCAGAATTCACTTCTTAATAAACAGATTTTACAATAATTAAAATTTTAGACATGCATAAGACATCTATATTTTCAGGACACACATTATTTATTATCGTCTTCTGCTGATTTTCTAATATCGTAGGAGTCCCAGAAGATGAACGAGCTAATACTGTTCTCATTATAGCTTGCACTAAATCGAACTTTACGAATCGTGTAATCCCTATAGATTATACTTCCTTCATGAATCATCAATCGAAGGCAGCGAAAACAAAGTGAGTTTTTGGCCAATGGTAAGGAATAAGCTTCGTCATTTGAAAGAGTCCTATTTTCTGATTTTCTCTTCTATTTGTCATATTCTTTTAAAACCACTAGTTTTTGTTTATATATTTCTTGATGCAGTTACTTTATTTAAATTTATGGCTGTCGCTTTCTCAGCACCTTTTCAAAGTTAAGAAATTACTTACAATAAAATAGAAAACCAGTGATTTGTTTTCCTCGTGGTTTTCGAAACTATTAACACCCTCTCGGATTATTTTCTCGTAAAAGAATGAAATTGCAATCGACATCACAGTTAAGTAGAAAGTAGTGGCAGTTTCTTAAAACACAGCAACAGAATTATATCCATGAAGACCCTAACAGTGTCATTTCTTTAAATTTAGGTGGATAAGTTTAGTTTAATTCCAGTAACCATGTAAACTACACGTACAAATAAATCTGCAAATTATTCGATCACGAATAGTTTTTTTACTCTTTTTTCAAGTTTCAGAAGCATACTCTTTCAAGTTTTTATGCCGATGAAGTTGGTTAAATAGATTTTAGTACCTCTTATATCATAATCTTACTCCTCTCTTGCACTCGTCACTCTTTCTGTTATCCACATGAGAGTATTCCCTCAATCTCCAGAGATTTTCCTAGCATCTAACTATTTCTAAAAATTAAATGAATATAAACATTCCACTGGAGTATTTTTTATTTCCGTTTTTACGCGAGATCATGTCTTAAAGAATTACCATCCTGTGGTAATAATAGTACTGCTTTTATGCAGTTCTGCTAAAAAGAGATGTGATCAAAATTCGTAGTATGTAGTCTATTATTTGGAAACTGCTCCAAGCAAATAGTTATAACTATTAAAGAGTATTTAGTGACTCATACACGAACTATGTATAAAACAGTATTGGTTAGTCACTGACATAGTATAGAAGTATATCTGCTAAGATGATGTCATGATCGTACTACGAAGTATCTTGACCGTAAATCGGTTCAATATAGTTTATAATTTCTACATATTACTTTGTTCTAGTATTTATCTGATATTTATATAGTTAATTGTTAACTTTCTAACATCTTGAAAAGTCATAGACTTGTAGAATAAGTTTATGCTTACTTACTAGTAAGCATAAACTTATTCTACACATTTAATCATCCTGATTCCTACCTAGTAATTTTATATTATTTTATTTATATCTGTCAGGTTTTTTTTTATACATAGTCCCACGATGAAATGAAGAAACTTTAGTTTTTCCATTTCTTCTACTAGTGGAGATAATGAAAAACGTTCACATAAACATAAATTTGGAAACGGTTTATTTTCGAATTACGGCTAGCGGAAGATTTCACCCGCATTTCAGCTCTTCTAATAAAAAGAAGCCCTACTGTAATTTTTGTAATTTTTGGGATCAAAATTAAGGAATACCGTTGGTGGTTTCTAATGTAATTTGATCTGCCGGTCTCCGTGGCGCAAGGGGCAGCGTCTCGGCCTTGCATCCGGAGGTCCCGGGTTCGAATCCCGGTCAGGCATGGCATTTTTCACACACGCTAAAAATCATTCATCTTATCCTCTGAAGCAATATCCAACGGTGATCTCGGAGGTTAAACAAGAAAAAAGTAATAGGACCTGAGAAACAGGATAAAACAGATTCCAGAACTGTAATTTCAGTAGTTTTCAAATTTAGTTTTTTCATTTTTCAAATCTAGTGTTTTAAAACTACATCATAAGTTAATTTTGAGAACTTTACTCTGTAAACGCTATGTCCTCCGAAGAAGGATACAATTCTAAACATTCAGTTAAAGAAAAGGTGGGCACAGGAAGTTATATTGATTTAAATTAAAAACATTAGACCCCAGAGACATAAAATGGTTCCCAACTGCAATTGTCGGAATGATTGTTTCAGGGAGGTAGCAGATTATGAGGAAATTGTTAATTAAAAAAAATTAACAATTTAGGTGAACAGGGTAAACATTTAGACAATTTATATGAACTTGCTAATTTACAGATGGTAAAAAATAAAAACCGCGTAAAGAACATGAAGAGAATAAAATACAAATTGTTGGACTGGATAATACAATAGAAAAGATATTTGTCGGAAAGCATTCCATTCAATATATGTTATTACAAAAACGATTAGAGAACATTCAGAAGAGTTTAAAAAATGAGGGTGCATCTGCTAGAGATTTGCGGGTTCTTCAAAAGATTACACCACACAAAATAACCGATCATACAACTGAATACATTTTTAAACGTACTGACTCTTTTTAAGATCGCTCGAGTAACTACAGTTTAAAAAAAACAACAAAACAGGAAGAGACGGGCAGAAATAAAAGAAACCAAAAAAAACTTTCTGTAATGAATGTCCAAAAAATCTACTGCGCTAAAATTACAGTATCCTTTGCCATGAAATGCAAATGTCAAGGTTTTTTTTAATATTGACCAGTTGTCTGATAACAATATCCAGAAATAATTGAAAGAAAAGATTCAAATCAAGTGGTTTTATTGTGATATAATACACTTGGAAAATATTCTGTGGCTCAGCTGGAGAAAAAAAAACAAAATATATATCCTTGTTAGATATTGCCTATACATGATTTGTACAGTTAAAAAAGTCTAGTACATAAATGTAACATTTTCATTCGTGAACGTACATATTCAGAATGAGACACGGTTATTTGTCTTGTTAAAATCAAAAACTAAAAAAATGAACTGGTAAAAGCCTGGATTGAAGTATTTAAAGTTCTATTTGTAAACCTACACACTTTGTCAGTAATACGCTAACAAACGTTTTCTTCAATCTAAATATAGAAATCAGTATTTCTTTCAATCAGGGCCAATAATCTGTGATCAAAGAATAAAAAAAAAATGTATTGAATCATCTTAACTTATCATACAGAAATTATACATCTTTTCTTCTAACGTAATAGAAGAATCAAATATGGGACATGTTTTCTGAGAGAATGGTCTAACTTCAAAAAGAATACAATTGCGGCGAAAAAATTTAACTAATTTTTTTCATCGAAAACATTGATTGATATTAATTAGCACCATTTCAACTTAATCGTCAGCAATTATTTTTTCCTATATTTTAATAATGTTGAATTTAAAATATTATAAGATGTTTGCCTCCAATAGTACATCTTTGACGCAATTCAGTATACAAATATCGTTTGGCACTTAACTGGTACGATATAGTCCTTTTATTTTGGATTAATATCATGAAGTCGTTCAAAGCGTTTGTTAAAGATTTTTCCTGGCAATGAAAGAACGTCACTTCACCTGCAACAATACTTTAGTACAGCATTATTGCGTGCAATATATTTACTTCTATTAAGGCCTATGCAATAAAATTTGTTACGAAGCCAAAAGATATGATAACACAACAGAATTTTCAAATGTCTTTTCTTCCTCTTCACGTACTATTATCAGCTTACTTCTAAATTTGATGAGAGTTGGGTTGGCAATAATTAATAGATTATGAAGAGTTTCATTTTCTTTCATAATCATATATACCGACCGGTTTCCCGTAATGATAAACGCACGTCCTCAAAAATTCATTCTGTACATTTTACTGCTTCTGGTTTTTATAAAAACCAGAAGCAGTAAATATCCTTGTAGACCACCAGAATATTGCACCAGAATATCCTTGTAGATATACAGGGTAGGAGGTGTTCTTCAAAGGGCCACCCGCGGACCATAACAGATACGTTAAATCCAACGCGTCTGTTCCAGATTGGGTGGCGTTTGGTCGGCGTCTGTTTCCCATGTTAGGGACGGCCGTTTATAGAGGTGTCGGAGCCTTGCCCGCAGGAGCTTATCCTGTTACCCATTTGTTTTGAAAATTAATGGAGTACAACGATGTGAATAAATGCCGGGGTGGTAGGGTGTTGCGGGCTTTGGATACCGGTGTTCTTTGGTGGTTGGGTTTCAATTAACCACACATCTCAGGTATGGTCGAACTGAGAATGTACAAGACTACACTTCATTTGCATTCACACATATCATCCTCATTCATCTTCTGAAGTATTATCTAAACGGTAGTTACCGGAGGCTAAACAGGAAAAATGAAGGGTGTTGCGGGCTGACACCCTTCGGAGCCGTCGTGATGTACAGTCTGGTGTGAGGAGTGCTGGAGCGAGTGGCGGCGCCTCACCTAATGGTACCACAAGGCCTGGAACGTCTTCTGTGGCTTCTGTTGTGGCTGAAGTTCAGTCACCCAGTGCTGTAAAACCCCGGGGTAGGAAGCGGTTTAAATGGACAGATGAACATAATGCCTTCCTTTACCGTACCTACCTAACTATAACAAAAAAGGAATCGGACATGAAACCGTATAGTGTTCCGCTGCACCAAGCGATGGTTGAGAAGTTCCCTGAGCTACGATGTAAGTCTGTCCAAAACATCCTGGATCAGCGCAGATCCCTTTTTAAGTCTAATAGGGTTCCTGCGGATGTGGTGGCGTTAATCCTAGCTGATGTTTCTAGGGAGTTAGGGTTGTTGTCCAGCCCATCTTCAGATGAAAGTGCTGTAGAAGAAACGATAAGAACCGACAATCCCCTTTCGGATCAATTTGCTGAGAAGGAGATGCTGTATGGTGGTATGGATCCGTCGGCCAGACAGCGTATACCAAGGCTGAGGGTTAATTGCGAAACGAGGAACATAGTGAGCCTTATTAATGAGATTCTTGTAGAAAAAGTAAGATTAGTACCCTCCATAACTGAGCTCCATGAGTTAGTGTACATCGGTGCGATTACGGCAGTCAAAGCGAATGGCCAGCGAATCGTCGCTCCTGCAATGCGTAAGAGTCCCCAGCGTCCACCTTGGGAGGAGAGACTGTGTAGGAAAGTCGATAAGCTGAGAAAAGAGATTCGTCGTTTGTCCAGTTTCTTAACATCTGCTAACCACAGTGGAAGGATCCGATCGGCGGCGGAGTCGATAATCCTAACATATGAGAACCCGGAAAACACCACCGGCCATGAAGTCCTGGATTTGTTAAAGCAACGATTGATGGTACTGTCATGTCGGCTGCGGCGGTATCGGCAGAGTAACATGCGCAGGGAACTAGCTCACTTGTTCCGTACCAATCAAAAGGAGCTCTATAAGCGGTTGCAGGTTTCACCTCAGCAACAACCTCAGCGAACGCGTCCCCTACTAGTGAGGAGGTCTTGGGTTATTGGGGCCCGCTTTGGTCGTGTTCCTCACAGCATAACAGTGGGGCAAGTTGGATTCGTGAGGAACGAAAATGAGTTGATCGATTCCAGACAATGGTAGATCATTTAATCACTCTAGAAGATGTACAGGAGGCAATTAGGAAAACCATAATTGGAAGGCGCCTTGGATTGATGGAGTGCATAACTTTTGGTACAAGCGCTTTTCTTCTGTTCACAGGCGTCTTGCAGAATTTTACTCTGCATCTTGCGAGATGCAAGTCTAATGCCGACCTTTTTCACCCAGGGAAAAATCTCAAAATTTCTGATCCCAAAATCTTCTACTGCGAAGGCAGACCCGTCCAAGTACAGACCTATTACCTGTCTCCCTACAATATATAAGCTTTTTACTTCTGTTCTCACTGCCAAAATCAATAAGCATCTTGAGAGGCATCAGATCTTAGCTGAGGAGCAGAAAGGGTGTCGTCAGGGTAGTAGGGGCTGCAAAGAGCAGCTAGTGATTGATAGCGTTATCTCCGTAACGGCAAAGAAGAGTCGGGGCAGCCTATATACTGCTTAATATAGACTACAGGAAGGCCTTTGACTCGGTTCCGCACTCCTGGTTGATAGAGGTCTTACGTCTCTACAAAGTCGATTCCGTTGTCGTTGAGTGCCTAAGTGTCGTTATGGGTAAATGGTGCAAAAATTTTTTGTTGACTATTACCGATAAGAACGCCGTTAAGGTGGGAGTAACACAGATCAACCGAGGCATTTTTCAGGACGATTCCTTGAGCGCTCTATGGTTTTGCTTAGCAATGAACCCTCTGTCTTCCATCTTACAGAAGTCGAAGAAGGGTTTTGCTCTTGGGCAGTACAGTTTTAGCCACCTCATGTATATGGATGATATTAAGCTTATTTCTGACACTGAAAAAGGGATCCGGCAACTTGTCAAATTAGTCGAGAGGTTCAGTGTCGATATATGCATGAGTTTTGGTATTGACAAGTGTAGGGTCAATGCTATGAAGAGAGGAAAATGGTGCAGATTGAGGCGTGTGAAGTGCCGCAGATGGATGCTCCTGCACTCATGAATGCAATGCAGCGTGGTGAGACATATAAGTACCTTGGTTTCCTGCAGGATATTGGAATTAGCCATAGTCGAGCGAAAGAGGCCCTTACATCTCGTTTCAAGAGTAGAGTAAGAGCCGTCATGAGTTCCCAGTTGAGTGGTTCTAATAAAGTAAAAGCCGTTAACATATTTGCCGTTCCGTTGATTTCCTATAGATTTGGCGTGATAAATTGGACGCGGACAGACCTTGAAGAGCTTAATAGAATGATGCGTGTATCGTTCACACGACACCGCTCCCATCATCCGCTCAGCTCCGTCGAGCGGTTTAATCTGTCCAGGAATAGAGGAGGAAGAGGCGTTGTGGATTTGCGGGAGGTTCATGCAAAACAACTGCTGAATCTCCGGAAATACTTCCTAGAGAAGAGCCAATCCAGCTTGCTCCACGGGGTTATAGTAAAAAGTGACAGTAATCTAACCCCACTGCGCCTCAGTGATGAGAAATTTCAGCCCCTTGAGGATACCTTCTCCGAGATCAGTGTGATGGATAGGTGGCGTTCGAGGGACTTGCATGGGAGGTACTATGCAGCGCTTATGGATGAAGCGGTTGATCGAGATGCGTCTGTGGCCTGGCTGGAGTATGCGGAGTTGTTTGCTGAGATGGAGGGCCTTGTATTTGCTATACAGGATAGGGTCGTCAGCACACTCTGCTACAGAAGCATGTCGTCAAGGATCCTGCTGTAACCATTGACCTGTGCCGTCTTTGTGGATCGACCAACGAGTCCATCGAACATGTTGTTAGCGGGTGTCAGTTTTTAGCTTCAAGGGAATATACAGTCCGACATAACAACGTGGCGAAGATACTTCATCAGAGACTCGCTTTGGACCTGGGTCTCCTTGCCGTTTCAGTCCCGTATTTTAAGTATGCTCCTCAGCCTGTATTAGAGGACCATCAGTATAAACTGTACTACGATCGTACTGTTCTGACAGACAGGACAGTGGAGCATAATAGGCCAGACATCGTTCTGACCAAGAAGCAGGAAAAGATCACCTTCCTGATTGATGTCACAATCTTATTGTCCACCAACATAGTGAAGAAATACACGGAAAAACTAGTGAAGTATAGGGATCTTGCAGAATAAGTCAGGGAGATTTGGGACCAGGAGAGCGTATCGGTGTTCCCGGTGGTTTTGGGCGCAATGGGAGAGATTCCCCGTTCTCTACATGGCTCATTAAGATCCGTTGGAGCACCAGCAAATCTGTTCTGACCAATGCAGAAGGCTGTGTTGCTGGATACATGCCGCTTGGTCCATCGGTACATCACAAGCTCGAGCGATAAGATAACGCCTGTTCTTGAAGGGCCCCCTGATCGTCATCAGATGGAGCTGCAGACGGGGGACAATGGCCGTTAACATCTGGCAGTTCATAAATTTTTATGTCTGGTATTTTGTCTTTCATTCATATATTTCACCCATAGTATTCAATAGTTCATGTTACCATATACAATGCATGTCAGAACAATAGTTATAGCTCCTGCGCCTTGCCTTTGGGCCGGCCAGGATGCTTTTTACTGGGCTTGCCCAAGAGAATAATAATAATAATAATTTTATTCTGTATAATAGAAGACCAAAGAAGCCTTGATATACTGCACAGTATAGACAAGTATAGAACTTATACTAATTAATTAAATATTAAATTTGCCCTGAGGTAGGTAATCTCCACGTCCGGAACAAAACATCTACTTTCCACGTCCAGGGCGGCAGCTGTTCTTATGTACAATACATATAGCTGGCTAACGGGGCTCCGAGTAAATTCCTCGGATATGCTTATCTTTTGACTTTCTCCATCTTCAGGTCACCATATGGATTGATTTTTCGGCCACCTGCAGGATATGAACAACTAATGACTTGGAAATGGACTCACACCATATCTAGAGCTGGCGATATGGCGGCCGGGGTCAATGTTATTGCAGGTGTAACAGAGACCCTTCCGTTGTCCACATGCCCTCTGCGATGGCAAGCATGTAGCAACGGTGCCCATGTATGTCGGTGAATGGGAGCTCTGAAAGCTTCGGTGAGTAGGAGCCTGGAGTCAGTGCCGAGATTGCGCATTCGTTCTCTGCCAGGACATATGCCGGTTCCACCGGAGCACCGGATCGGACCTCCAAGTTTAGTAGCCCTGGTGTGGGGGTGTACCCCGGCGGCTAGCCTCGCTGCAGAAGGGATAAATGTTCATGAATATTCCTAAACAAACTAACGTGGCAGAGGGTTCACAAAAACACCCTCGTTTGGAACCAGCCGTTTCGCCTGAGGCGAAACGGAGGAGGAGTGCAGAATAAAGAAAGATTGAGATTGAGGCTAGAAAAAGCTTACAAAAAGGTTTTTTTAAGAGTAGTAATATACCGAAACCCAAATTACTGGTCATTACAAAGGAGGATGGAAATTTCTCGAGGATGAGTCCTTTTCTCATCGCTCGGGAGATAACCAAATGCGCTGGAGACCCTGTTAAAGAAATAAGGAAAACCTTCATGGGACTTCATGTTGAGACTGTAAATGATGCCCAGTTCAAAAGATCCTAGGGCTTAAAAAGATTGGAGAAATGGCTGTACGTGTCAATCCCCACGGTACGCTCTACACCTCAAGGGGTGTAGTCGTCTGTCAGGATCTTCTAAATTACTCGGAGCAAGAAATTGTTGAGGAGTTTTCATCACAAGGAGTAATAGAGTGTCGCCGATTGAACATGAGGAGGAATGGCGAAGTCCTACCTTCAGCCTCTCATGTTCTCAAATTTAACCGGCCTACCTTGCCGGAGAAGATAAGAGCGGGGATACATCGATTGGATGTGCGGGCATTTATCCCGCAGCCAATGCGATGCTTCAAGTGCCAACGCTTTGTGCACACCACTATCAAATGTGAGAGAACGCAAATATGCGTGTGCGGTGAAGAGGTGCATGAGGGAGAGCCGTGTAAAGAGCCCCCTACATGCATCGATTGCAAGGGACAGCGCTCATGTAACTACAGGAATTGTCCTGGAACGTCTACAAAGACGAAGTGGCTGTGCAGGAAGTAAAAATCCTGCAAAAGGTCAGCTACTTCGAAGCAAAGAAGATCGTAAACGCCCGCAGACCTAGAGCAACAACAACCTATGCTCAGGCTGCGGCTGCTGTTCTTGCTCCTGCTCCAGTGGCTGTTGATGAGAATGCAATCATCAACAAACTTGCACCTACCTTAGCTGGCTTAATTGAGAGGATCATTGAAAATAAAATGAAGCCTCTCAGCACTAAAGACTCTGTTAAGCCAAGAATAATTGTACAGCCTTCTGAAGACACATTTCCGAAACAGAACGTAGCTCCAGTACAGAATAAAACGGACACTAAACCTGAAATCCACGTCCGTCTTAGTGAGATTTTAGTTGATGAAAAGAAAGTAACAGCTTCAGAGTCTGTTATGGAGGCTCCCAAGCCTCCTGTAACTGAAGTGGCCTCTAAGCCTCAGAAGCCACAAAAAATTTCACAGGGGGTACGAGTGTCCCCCCTTCCACAGGCGGTGACCGTTGTGACCCCCGTGTCTGGGGTCAGCCAGGTTGCCGCCCCACAATCGGCGCCTGTAACCGGTGCCGATCCATGCCCGTCGTCGTCGGCGGATTCGGTGGTCTCCGATTCGGAGACCGGAAGCTTTACGGGCGACGACCTTCTCCACGAACACGATGCTGTTCGTAAGATGGAGAAAATAAGAAAAAAAGGATGGCCGAAGGGAAAACCTAGGCTATAATATAATTTAAAATCAGCGAGTCGATAGTACAATGGGACATCAATGGAGCTCCAACGCTTGGTACATGATGTAGACCCGATTTGTATATGTCTGCAAGAAACACATTTCAACCGAAATGAAAATTTTAAATTAAAAGGATATGATATATTTCGGCGAGATCAAATATTAGAGTTAGAGGTGGAGTAGCCATACTAACATCGACCAGAGCTACCGCTGAAGCTGTTGATCTAAATACAAACCTGCAAAACTTCTCATGATTAAACGATCCTGGCAGCAATACCACTACTGCATCAGATGTGTGGAGGAAAGTAAAGGCGATTTGTGGGCGTAAAAATTTTGCGGCCATAACTAGCCTTCAAGATGAAGATGGAATTAAGGACACTCCAAACGAAATCGCAGAGCTACTGTCCAATCACTTCGAGAAGGCCAGCAAAACGGCCAACTACGAGGAAGCTTTTCGAACCAAAAAAGAAGAACTCGAAGGTCTACTAAATTTTAGAACTGAGTATAATTACTCATATAATGTACCATTTAAAATGGAAGAATTCGTGAAAGCGTTGGAAAAAGCAGGCAACACAGCTGCTGGTCCGGATGAAATCCATTATAATATGATCAGGCAGCTGAATACCACTTCAAAACGCAGATTATTAGAACTTTATAATCAAATATGGCGGGATGGAATGTACCCGCAGCAGTGGAAAAAGCTCATGTTGTTCTAGTACCAAAGAAAAATAAAAATTTAACTGATCCCAGTAGCTAACGTCCTATTTCCTTGACATGTCCTATGGGAAAAATACTGGAAAAAATGATTAATAATCGACTCGTCTGGGTTTTAGCAAAAGAAAACCTGATATCACCACATCAAGCAGGTTTTCGACAGTACCATTCCACCACCGATCAAATGATCAACTTAGAGAACATTATATATAACAGCTTTATCACAAGGAAACATTGTGTCGGAGTCTTCTTTGATCTTCAGAAGGCTTTCGATATGACCTGGCGTCATGATATAATGCTCCAGATACATGAATGGGGCATTCGTGGCAAACTGCCAATCTTATTGAGCAACTGTATGAATGACCGTACTTTCCAAGTACGTGTCAACAACGAATATTCATCTTCAAAAATTTTGGATAATGGCATACCACAGGGTTCGCCGTTGAGCGGTACCTTGTTTATGATCGCCATTAATAAATTGATATTAGCCATTCCAGTATAAATCAACAAAAGCGTCTATGTTGATGATTTGACAATTGTGTATGCCAGCAACAAGACTGCTATGGTGAAATACAAATTGCAACGAGCGATTAACGCTCTAAATGAAGTTGCAAGGAATAATGGATTCCAATTTTCACCAGAAAAAACATGCTGTGTACACTTCTGTAGGAAGAGAATTCCTCACCAAAGTCCTACGTTGACAATCAGCAATAATCCAATACAATATAAGGATAATGTGAGATTTTTAGGACTAGTATTGGATAAATCCCTTACGTGGGGATTACACAACCACAACGAGTGTTAGATGCAAAAAGCCCTAAACATTATCAAATGTTTATCGAACATTAATTGGGGCTCAGAAAAAGAGATATTATTGCGATTGTATAAGGCATTGGTTCAATCAAAACTAGACTACGGATGTATTGTATATTTATCCGTTAGGAAGTCGCATCTAAGAAAGTTAGACGTTATTCATAATAGCGGAATAAGATATGCGACAGGCGCTTTCCGCACAAGTCCGGCGACTAGTCTAATGTCCGCAGTCGGAATAATGCCACTACATTATAAAAGAGAGATCCATTTACTAAGATATGCAACAAACATGGGATTTTCCTGCCCATATTAATCACAAACCTTTTACGAATCATTCTATGGCTGCATTATACGAACGTCGTGCTACGTATTCCTGACCAGCCAGAATTGGGTACCACGAATTAGGAAGAAAACACGAAATTGCTATTCCTGAGACACTAGCAATTTCCACGAGAGAAATACCGCCATGGCTCTTGCCGGTGATAAATACAAGCTTGGATCTCTCATAAAAAAGAAGCCAGCAGTGATCATCCAACAGGAATTTTTAGCCACCGTCAGTAACTATGAAGAACATATCAAAATTTATACTGACGGCTCTAAAACTGAACATGGTGTTGGACGCTCCGTATATGTAAATGGAGAACCCCATTGTTGGAAACTGCCAGATATGGCCAGTGTTTATACGGCAGAACTTACTGCTATTCAGCAAGCTCTTCGCTTCACAGAACATTATTGCGAAGAGAGAGTGCTAATTTGTTCCGATTCTCTAAGTGCACTTGTTGCAATTCGGAACAAAAACATTAAGGATGTCTTAATTTCAAACAACCCGTCCATTTTATACGTTTTGAATCAATGAGGACAGCGATGCATATTTGTATGGACTGCAGGGCATGCTGGTATTACAGGTAATGAGAACGCAGACGAAGCAGCCAGAAAGGCAACAGTCTGCGATGATTTGGAAGCATTTCCTGTAAGAGTGGCAGATGTTAAAAATTGACTAACTAACGTAGTAAAAAAACAAGTGGAATACTGAATGGAGGAGTTTAAATACAAAATTAAACTCAGTTAAAACTTCTCTATATAAATGGAAAACCGACATGAAGTTTACTCGCCGAGAACAAGTAGCTGTGACCAGACTTAGAATCGGTTACACGCGATTAACAGATTCATATTTGTTAACCGGCGATGAGAGACAAATGTGCGGTGTTTGCAATAAAACACTTACAATTAAGCATCTAATAGAAGAGTGTACAATATATGAGGACCTCAGAAAAACGTTCCGTCTAAGAAATTATATTACTGCTGATTTAGCTAATGGAAATTAAAGAAAAATAGTTGCATATTTACACGCCAGTAGACTTCTTAAAAGTCTATAAAAATGGAAATTTTAAAGCTGTGTTAAAGAATCCCTAAGAGATAGTTTCATCCATATATGGGAGTCTTGAAGCGTGGCACGTATAGTGACGGGAGGTAGCCCTCTTGCCTACGCCACCCTGGCTTGTTTACATTCAAGAGCAGTGAGTTGGGGTGTGTCCAATGATGGCATGGGGGACCCTCAAGGGTGGACTGAGGGCAAGAGGCTATGGGTGGGCGCAATGCATGCCTGTAGCCTGTTTATATGGAGAGTCAACTGCCATGGCATCCTGGCGCGACCGATATTCTGCTTAACGGCGATTCTGGTCGCCCCGAGGGTTCGAAAATTAACAAACAATCGAGACAGGTAGAAGAAGATAATGGTATTGATAACTTGTATTTTTAATTTCATGGTTTTTTGAGAACCTTATATCAAATTTTAATATCGGGGCCCTTTACACCCCGTAAGTGTTGTGCTTGCCTTTGTTATTTGTGTTTTAATGTTCTGTGTAGTTTGTGCTTTTAAATAAAATGTAAAGGCCCTTTACACCCTTACATATGACGATCCTGATGGTGACACTAATTTCTTTCTAAGAACGTGACGAGGGCTAATGACCTTAGTAGTCGATGGCCGTAAAAATTCAAGAGAAAAAATAATAAATATTAATTTCAATTATAATGTTAATGATTTTTTTTAAATATTCCATTACGAAAGCTTATCTTTGACATTCTTCACAAAGCTCAAATCAAAAAAATCAGTTTCCTAGCTTAATTCAAGAATAATATCAATACCTCTATCCAATGGGGAAAGACGCATTCTCTGACTCAGACATAGAAGATGATGCTTCCTTACACTTAATATCGGCAATCTAAGCTCAATATTTGAAATATCAACATCTATCCTCGCAATAAGGGCTTCATAAACAAATATGGCATCCTGCAGTATCTTCTGCTTTTTAGTTAGGTTAAGCCTCAACACGTACACTGCTCTTGGCAACTAATATTATGCCCGCCGAAGATAGTAAAAAAACGCAGATAGTAAAAAAACGTCTCTCAACCGCCTCAATCTTATTCCGTACACACCCTCTTATAGATCCAAACTACTGTAAAATATTCCAAATTCGATCTAACGTTAGTTTAGAATAACGTTAAGATTGACTCTGATTGATTAATATAATGACGGCTCACCAACAGAATTAATTGTGAGTTCCTCCTAGTTTTTGACATCTTAGCGTCTACATGCTATGTGAACAATAATTTCTCATCAAATATTATGTTTAAATCAGCTATTGTTTTACCCTCCTGATATTAAAATTGCCGATGTTATACGTATACATAGTCAGTATTTTCCTTGTTAAGGTAATCATGGAGGTTTTCTGGCAACATGTTCTTTACTGATCGTTCATGGACTTTTTTAATATCATCCTGTAAGACCATCAAATGGCCATAGTTTTCAATCTTTGAGTAAATTTTCAAGTCGTCAGCAAATGCTAGAACTCTGGACATTGTACTCTAAATAAGTCGATGATAAACTAAATAAATAATAAAAGGCCAAGGACAGATCTGTGGCACACCAGACATCGCCGTAAATACCTTAGACAGTTTACTAGCATCTCTTACGCTGAAGGTTCTTCGATATCGATAAAACTTAATCCATTCAAGCCCCGTGAACACTATACATTCTAAATTTCTACCAGTATATTATGCGGTACTAAGTCGAACGCCTGCATAAACTGAAAATGTATTGTAAAGACCTGTCTAAGGGACCTGAGTAACAAATCCCTACCAATTAAGAAGAACGAATTGGAAAGTATAATAATGGGAGGAATCCAGAAAGAGGCTAAAAAGAACCTTTTAACTAAAGGTAACAGGTCCGTTTAACAATCGTCGTTTGTAATACTGCCCGATGACATACCTAAATAGATGTTGTTCTGTAAGAAAAGTTACTGTCAGGAATGCATGGGAAACTAAAAGGGCTCGGTCGATCGTTCTCACACTTATCTGGGGGTCTGGCCTTCTAGGTAAAAAGAATAGGAGTATAAATACTCCGGGGAAGACCAATTGACATCAGTTCTGCAAGAGGTCAGTCTGCAAGATATGAGTCTTGGAGGAGAGTTCACGAGAGATCAACCTGCGAGATGTGAGTCTGCAAGGAAGTTCTGCGAGATATCAATCTGCGAGGAGATCTGAGCGAAAGTATTCTGAGGTTAGTGAAGTGAAGGAGGAATTTATAGTGCAAGTTCGACGCAATTAAGGGGACGTCACGAGTAATTCTAGTACACAAAAACAAGAAATGGTTTGGTGCGTTACTGTTGGACTATAAGTAAAAGAGATAATGTACTAAATTTCATTCAGAAATGGTTAGGGTAATTTTATTTGTGAACAGCAAAGGTATTTGGAGTAAAAGAACTTTATACTTGTCTTATCTGTTGTACTATTGTTGTCAGTACAAGACTAGTGGTTAAAAGTATTAAGAATAGCGGTCATGCTAATGTCTTTTGTCAATGGGACTGAATTCTACTTTTCAATATTTAATTACCTGACGATTACTTCAAATTCTGTTTTAATAATTTGCATGCATCAGATACACTCTCGATCTAACAGATCACGGTTATTTGAAATTGTATATATGTATATATGTATCATTATTTCTTCGCCCCCCAAGGAGGGTGAAGTTGTGAATTAAAGATATTCATTAAGAAAAAAATAGATTAATGGTATTAATTCATATCATATTTCTACCACAATGGTAAATAAATAAGTTATGAATTTTTTGTCGTCAAAGGTGAGTGTACTTTAGTAACCATAGTTACTATTATTTTATCTTTTGTAATTTAGTTTCTTTTCAGGTTTCTATAAAGCATGAATACAAAAATTATTATTTAACAGTATTACTCTCACAACCATGAGGATAACGTATAGCGCAGGGGGTCTACAGCTGGAGTCCTGTGGTAAAATGGGAATTGGACCAAAGCAAGCAGTGCAGTTGTTCAGGGCGCCAGTTCCTTTTGAAAATTGGGAATGGCAAGCGAAGCGAGCTCTGCGAACATGGGGTAGACTCCTTGTTCCCGGGAGGCCCCGAGGATCACCTATGTTGCTCTGAAATTCGCCTATGCTGTCCTGACCCCCGAGGGTCAAGGTTCTGGCTAGACGGGCCGGCTAGTTATATTTATATTTTGGTAATCATTACATTTTCGCGCACGTACTCATTTTTTGATCATTTTAATAGTTGTGTTTTTCCAATACAATCAAGTATTTTGAATATTTGTATCGATAGTTTCAAATTTTCCTTCAGCATTAAAAGTTTTTAGGTATTAACTGGGTGATTTTACTGATTTGATCGATCATGAAGCTTTCTCTTTTGGTCAGTCTGAATATTTATTACTGATGCCGACTATTTCTAACGCTGAGTTTTATGTTATAATAATTTCCTTACCTCATTTTGTTGACGTTTGCCTTTATTTTCTTGTGAGCTGTACTTGAAATTTTATAACTAATCATACAAATGAAATCATACAATGGTAAATACATCCGATGTATTTACCATTTATTCAATAATTTTGAACAAACGTACATCTGACTGAATTTTCACCTTATAATCTAGATTTCAGTTCTGCGAGTCTCTAGTCATGTTAGGATACCTGGCAATGAACAAGCTTATGTTGCAGTCCTGGAAGTTTACACTTAATAAATCATCGTTGAATTTATGTACAATTTGTTTATGCATGTTTTGTGAAACGACAGTTTAGGGCGATGAAAATAGTGAATGGTCAATCTTTGTAAATAATAAGCTACGGTAATTAAAGATAAAGTATTCTTCTTCGACTATTGTAAGGGAAAATGTGGTCGTGAGGATTTATCTGTTACAGATTTTTTTCCTAAGTTTTTATTTTTTCATAAGAAAACCTAAGTTTTTGTTTACAATATTCTTGATTTTTTTTTGACCCGATTAAGGCTAGTCTGTATATACAAAATATGTAAAGTAACCGTTATTTAAATATTAATTTATCATGTTAAGTTTCTTTTCCTCACGTAAGTGTAGGAAACACAGAATAATTATTGTAATTGGTCTTTGTAAAGAAGATGAAAATTCAAAATCATAATGTTTTTGTCATAATCATGCTTTATAAAGATATTTACATGTACTTTGCAAGATAAAAGAAAACGTAATATTTGTAATTGTAGTATAGTTCTATGGTAAAACCAACATCACTGTTATATTACTTGTAATTATAATAAACTTCACAATTTTATTAATATAAATTCATAAAAATTGTTAAGAACAACGTATAATAGTTTGTGTATTTTTTCTGTAAAATATTTCATTGTTTACGTGTATTAATACGGTAAAGTATATATCATATCATGATATTTAATTTTGTTTTATCTAAGTGATCTGGAAATTTGCCAGCAAACAAGCATGTTTCTTGTCAGTTATCTTACAGCAGGATATGTTCTGTCAGTTACAATTATTACAGTATATTTATAAAAATAGTCTCGCGAAAAAATAAAATTAATAATAGAAACGTTTTTAATGACAATATAAAACCTACCGTTAGAAAGGTATAAAATTTAAGTTACGACATTTATTGAATTTTATAATAAAATTAAAAATTAATTAATTTTATTGATTATTTTATAGTAGCAAAAAACTTTTTTTCAAAGATGTAATCGCACTATCACAGTATTTTTTTCTGTATGTATTTTTTGTCAGTAATTTAACTGGTTTGATTCACGCTATTCAAAATTACTGTTTTAACATCAACTTATCTGTTATATTCTATATTCCTAGTTGGTTCCTTTAATCAAATTTTCTATTCCTTTGAAACTTTTACCACCTCATTTACGTCTACAATCGTTTTGTATGTTTTTCTTAGTTAATGGATTATTTTTATTGTAGTTATAATTTAGAACTGTTCCTAACCGCTACCTTTAACTTTATTAATTTTTTTTTTGTGTGCAAGATAATAATCCTTCCAATTTTTTTAATAATCTTAATCGAATAATTTCTCTTTCTTTTTCTTGACTTAAACATTTATTGTAAAATATCTGTTTTCTTTAAACCTGGTTTTTTCGTTTTGTTTTTACTACGCTTATTCTTGAGTCTAAAAAAAGGTACAAAAGCCAACATACGATTTCTTTAAAGTAACCAGTCACGTTCCATATTTATTAAAATTGTTCAATCTATGCAAACTTCTACTGATCTTATTAATAAATTATATTTCAAATGTTTGAGTATTAGTAATAAACAAGACTAGAAACACCATTAAAAAATTAAGTTTATTTTGACAGCAAAAAAAATATATACAACGTTCTTCTGTTTCTTATGAAGGCCGTTTATGGAGGAATTCTATATTCTGAATTCAACTTAAAAATCGGGCTTGTCGGATATCTTAAGAACACACAACATGTTTACATGTGTAAATCAAATGAATGAGAAACGGTTTTTCTGCTTGTTGCAGATCATTATATAATTCAGTTACAAATGTTTAATGTAAATAAAAAAAATAAAGTGATATTATGTAAAAAAATGTAATTATATTTAACTGATCCATAAAAAAAAGTCGTAAAAGAATGTAATACAAAGTATTACATTAAATAAAAATTAGTTAACATTTGTAGGATGATTAGTATATATTAAAAATTTTATCTGTAAAAAATGACCAACGTAAAGGATTTAATTGCTAATTAAAGAGTAATGATAATTTAAGAGTAGGAAATGATTTGTTTGGTTTTATGGGCTATTATAATTATCGTGGTAGAAAATGGTATTGAATTTGTTTTGCCTTTGAAGAATTACAAACAACTAATGCTCAGTATTTCATAGAAAGTTAGTTATAAGAACAAATACAAAATTTAAATTCTGGTTTAGGTTTACATATAACGGCGAAACTCCATTCTAACTGACAATCGAGGATGCTAGCAGTTTTAATGGACATAATTTTTCGTTTTTAACCGTTTATCTATCCCGTTGTTAATAGCTATTTCAAGCATAAGAGTTATTAAAACAAGAACTTCAGTTTAAAGAAAATTCCAACGCTAATAATAGTCAAAATAACAACAATTTCAAAATCCATTCGACACGCCCGGAAGGCGGAGGTAGATTTCATCGGTGCTAAGTAGAGGATAAAAAAGATTTCCATCTTAAAGTTAAGAAAAACTTCAAACTTACTCAATACGACAATGGTTGTGAAATAAATTTCACATGTTTAGCATACGACAAGCCCCATCTTACAATTTTATTATTTTGGCCATCCCTTGCCGTAACAGCTGGTCATATCAAAAATTGTTTCAGACAAACGTTTTAGATAATGTTTAGAGGTCTAACGACCACTTTAAACCGATTCTATACTCTGCCTATTAAGAGAGATATGATGTCTTCGAAACACATTTTTTCCACCTCGTTGGCCAGTGGTTGGTGATATCAAACAACATTACTTAGATAAGTTTTAGGCCCTTATCCAAAGAATAGTAGGAACTTTAAATGAGTCGATATTCTACTTAATAAGAATGTTATAGCGATATTTTTTTTTCGAAAAAGCCCCCCTCCATGGTCCCCACTATGGTCCGATTTTGGCCGTTAACGAACTCGACCGAGACTTTGGGACGAGTTATTTTTAAGGAACAATTTTAAAGTGATTGGCGTAAAATTACGGCAGTTATCGTGTCTACAAGAAAGTGAAACAAATATATATATAAATTTTGACCTGACGTTGGTTTTTGGGTCTGCGAAACGCGAAGATAAGTTGAAATTTTCCGGAAGTCGAATCATGGTACTCATTACAATATGTAGCTTTCTTATGAAATCCAGCTGAAATGTTTACTTCAATGCCATACTTGAATGCCACAATGGAAATATTAAAAAATCTTTTTAATATAATTTCTTGAAAAAGCTTTTTAAATTTTGCTTCAGAAAAATAGGCAAAAATTGTCATTTTTTTATGCATAATTTGCTTATAGCAATTTGTATTTCCTACACGTTTAATTTAAATAAATTGAAATGCTTATCATTGATAAAGAAAATATAAAGTTAAATTTCTTATAAAAATTAATTCTTTCTATCGTAAGATATAACTCATCAAATCGTGTTTATTCTTTCGTGACAAATGTTACAGTCAACTTATTTTTATGTTATTAGAATTTATTATGTAATTGTTTCAACATTTTTATCATTGAATTTAAAAATCAATGTCATTTGTCATAACAATTTTTAATATTAATTTTGTATTGAAGGAATTGTTTTTTAAAACAGGTAATATATTTAATTTCATAATTACAATCTCGGCGTTTTATTTAACTATTTATCAATAATGCCTTCATGATCTAACAGGAAAAATCAGTGTGTGATGATATTTTAATGTTTTCGTAATGGCTAATAATAAGCATTTAGGTCAATTGTTTTCAATCAATATTATCTTATCTAAAACGAATAATGAATTAAATGGAAGCTATAAGAAATAAATAATTTATTTGTTGATATCGTCTTGTTCAAAATATTGGATTATAGGACAAATATTTAATAATAAATACTAGCTGTATACCTATACTGTATTTTATCATCCATCAATGACGAAACCATAAACGAATGGAAGTAGATTGCAGAATAATATTTTTCTCGATTTAGAAGGAGATGAGGAATATATTAAATCGATCTAATGTTGTTTAACAAAGAGAAACCATATATATCATTTGATTGAATGATTTTGTATTTCAATTACCTTCGTATCTTAGTTCATCCTCAGATGACCCGACCTTAAATGGGCATCACGATATGGAACGCATTGGTCGGGAACAAGTTCAGGCAGCAGGAAAGTTCGACTGTAAGACAGGGGATGAAATATGAATGACAGTATATATATATATATATATATATATATATATATCAAGTAGTTGAATGCAAACTGCGACTGAGATGCGGCCACCCGACCGTATAGTCAGTTGCTAATAAAATACTCTACAATCCATCACCATGTAAGCTATACACGAGCAAGGTTACTGCCCTACAATATTCTTTGCAGTAATATTCCATAATACCGTGAAGTGAACCAATGTAAAACATTTTAAAAGAAAAAATATATATTGTAGGCTATCTAAAATGATATCGAATAAAGATAAGAATTGAATGAACACCTTAGGGTTCTAGGTTGCTTGGTCCGTTTTCCTCTTAGCGATCACTAAAAGACAAATATAAATCGTCCGTTATCTGCTAGCGGGAGTTAGGTTATTATCATCAGTAATATCAAATGCTGTTTTTATAATATACTGTACTATATAATGGTAATAAAGTGTGTTTGACTTGATCACTTTCTCCGAGTTTTACGAAGTGGAATATTAAAACCTCTCAGGCAAAAATTGTTATGTAATTTTAAACTCTGTAGCCTTCATTGTAAAGAATCGTATTTTATTAAAAGTAAATTGCATTTATTACTCTCATTATTGTAAGAAAAATATACTAATAATAAGTTTCAAGTTTTTGTTAGAAAATATTTTAATACTATAATGGGATATTATATATTATGAATTTTAGATAAAATTGTTTACGCATTAAAAATACTTATTTACAAAAATATAGGCTAATGTATGAGCGAAATAAATTCTATTTTAACTGCTTTTTTTCTAACCTTGAAAATAGCAATAAAGCTATCCTTATATAAGAAAAATTATTATTGTTATTATTATTATTATTACTATTATTATTGTATATGACTTAATAAAGTAAAACTATATTGCTTGTAATATGATCAGAAATAAATTATTTTTGTGAAGACCATGGTAAGTAAATATAGTAAATTGTTTAACAATTTTCACTGAAACTTATTTTTTGAAAAGAAGAAAATAATTATTAACAAAGATTCTTTTACAAACTACTTAAACCTAAACTACTTTTACGTTAGATTAATTATGTCTTAACATAATTAACAACGATTTTATTATTATTATTTTTTAAGACATAATTAATCTAAATCTAGGTTTTTAATATTTTCAAACGTAAAATAAATAAGTTAACATATATTTAACAACGATTTTATTTTTAATATTTTTTAACTTATTTATTTAAGGTTTAAAAATATTAAAAACCTATTTTTAAAGGTTGGTAGACATAAAGTTTATTATTGTAATCTAGATTTAAATTAAATTTTAAAAATATTCTACATTGCCATTAAATTAATTATAAAAAAAATTATCTTTAGTATCTATTGTTTTCTTATGTATTTTTCTTTTTAGTATGTTCATAGTTTAAGTAAAATAGCTACTTTTTCTTTTTCAGTTTAATCTCCGGAACCAGCGTAAGATATTACTTCAGAGGATGAATGAGGACGATATAATTTAATATAAATGTACATTCACAGGTCAGCCATTCCTAAGATGTGTGGTTAATTGAAACCCAACCACCAAAGAACACCGGTATCCACGATCTAGTATTCAAATCCGTATAAAAATAACTCCCTTTACTACATTATAACTTTCAACTTCGAAATCACCTGATTTGTTATGACGAGTTCACCACTTGACCAAACCGGTAGGTTTAAAAATAAAATAGCTTGGAAACTCTTAACACAGTTGTTTTATTATCGAGGATACCTAGTTTCCACATATAATTTTCATATTTATTACAGATATAGATACGGATTTATTATATTTAAGATCAAAACTTATGTGCAGAGGATCGGTAAATCGAGAGCTAGCCATACTAATTATATTTTACAACTACAGATTTAAAGATTTTAGTTTCAGGTTATCATTAATAATCAGTTTTTTCTACCCTAACGAATCCGGGTAACAGCTACTTTGATGAATAATAAGTACAAACCTACAAACCTTCACAGAATGTTTAGGATATTGTCAGATGATCAAACAACGAACTAACTCTTGTTTTATTTTTACTTATTTCTCTAAATTAAAATTATATTAAAAATCTAATATTATCTTAAAAAAACAGTTTACTTCATTTATGTTTTAGAAATATATATTATGAAAATAAATCATACTGATGATCGTATCACAATAAGATATAAGTTAGCCTACTTCAGAGCTTAGGATATTTCATTATTTTTAAAAATAATTGATCGGTAGTACCAGTGGTAGTTCAGAATTTATTTTATCATTCAAGGATTGTTGATTTAAATGCGGGTCAGGAATAAAATAAATTACGATTACGTAATGAATGGTTCCTACAACGGACCAGGTTATTTAGAATAAATAACTTTAATATGGTGATTATTTTAAGGTGTATATTATCAAATTTACGAACAGCAACTAGCAACTATGGTGGTTGTATTCTCTTTGTTGCGATAGATTATTTGTTTCTTGGTATAGCTAGTGCGTAATTTACAAAAGAATTAGTGAGAATTAGTGCGTATTTTACAAAAGAATTAGTTTCGTTTGTGTTTTAAATATACATATAAATTACCTAGAGTTCATATTCAACGAAAGATGTTTGTTTTAGTTTTTAAATAAGTTTTGTGAGAAAATCTTTGGTAGTTTTATTTTTATTGATGGATTTTACAAGCATTCCGATGTGATATTGTTTCCGTTTGCGGTTCCTTTAGTATATTATTGTTATTTCCTTTAATTAAATAGAAATTTCTTACAAAATTAATTTTACTGAATGATATATCTATACATTTTCCGCTATTTAACTGATATTTCGTTTACTTAGGGTGCAGAATATGGTTCTTCGTTTTCGGACGATACAAACTCCACTAGTTGGTCGTCCAGCAAGAACCGTCATAGTTGATGTTTACCCAAATATATAGAAATAGATTAATTCTGTAGTTAAAAGTGTTTATCTTATAATGTGTATTTTTACGATTTATTAGTAATCAATTCTTCATGACTAGCCTCTATCCCATTACTCTTGCTCTAGAATTTCTCTCTATCCGATCATGATTTTGTGCAGTAGCTGGGAATTGGATTGGATAGGGTAAATCAGATTATGGAATTATTGTTATACAGAATACATAGAGAAGTATTCTGAAAATTAAAAAAGAATTCAATAAATTGAGGCATTTTATTAATGCACAACTCTTATTTCAGAAATAATAATTAAACTTGTCAAAATCACTGAAATAAAATTTTCATCAGTCCTAAGAAAAATTTGATAAAGATCTTTGAGCAAAACCTAAAACGTTATTAAAAAGCTATGTAGTTACTCATTTTCATTGTTTTATCAATAGAAGCAGTTTTCGCAATGGTAGCGAATCATTCATTGATTCTCTTTAATAAAAAAAAACAATAATAAATAAAAAATTGACAAAATTCAGTTCTCAATTAAATTTATGGGAGTAAACTTAATCTTTTCCCCACAACACTCTTTAGGGCTGGAAGGAATACCTCGACGATACTCAGATTATGCTGACATAAACTTAACTTTTTCTACATGTAAAACTGGCTGCTATTTGAAATCGGAAGAGTATAATGTAAAATTTTAACAGGTATTTTTATCATTTTTTGTTTATCATTTTTTTGAAATGCGTAGTGAATGCTAAAAAAATTATTTGGTGACTTTTTTTGTCAAGAGTTATTTTCTATAACTTTCATTCGTTGAAATATTTTTCTTCATGAACGCATTTTTCGTGAATAGATTAAAAATAAATTACTTTGATAATTTTTTTTTCTCGAAAAAGCTGTAAAAATTAAGTTGTTATTCTGTTGTTTTTAAGGTAACTATTACTTGGCTTTATACTTTTAACAACAGAATTCTTTTTCAACGTATAATTATAATGGTTTAAAATAGTTCAAAGCGTTTGGTACATTTGTTTTTTGTGAAACGATAAAAAAACACAATTAACTATACTTACTAATAAGGTTTTGTTGTGTGAAAAGTAAAGATATTAAACCAAAGATTATTTTCCTATTAATATTTAAATATAAAACTGAAACAGATTGTGGATGTAAAATTACAGGTGAATTTAATTCCTCTTTTTTTTACAGTCTTAGATGTTTTATAAAGGTAGATCTGGTTACTTCAATTTAAAACAAATGACTTTTGTTATGAAACAAAGTTATCAGAAGTTGTTAGAAGGAAATTCAATCTTATTTTCCATTAAATCTACACCGTTTGAAATGAGAATAATGCTTATAGTTTTCTGTTATTGATTACGAGGTGTTAGGTACAGTATAAGAGTGAAACAAATGATTAAATAATGACCATTGAAAAAAAACAGGTTTCGTGCTGTTCATATTAATGGCAAAATGGTGGTAGCAATATGTATAATTTGTTGAGGGTATTGACTGTTAACTCGATGATAACAGTTAGGCTACCTGCTTCAATTGCCTCAATTGCCTCACTTCTGTATAGTCGCCGGTAGACTTAACTCATTCCACGTTATGATTCAGCCATCGGTTAAATTTCATTTTCAGGAGCGAGACTAACCGTTTTAACTGAATTGCGGTGTAGTAGATTCTGCGTTCCACTGGTAGTAGTCAGATAATAGGCCTATACTTTTTAAGATGTTGGGAGGTGTTGCAAGCCGCTACGGCCCACCACGCATCATCACACACAGCAGGAACCTTCATTTGACTTGAATTTAGTAAACTTATAGTTTGTACGATTCACATTGTTATATTTTATTATTACTATTATATTTATAAATGTAAATTTATCTGATTTTCTTTTTCATTGCGTCCTTAAGAAAAAGTAAAAAAAATAAAAAAAATAAATCAAATAATTTAAAACAGATTAATATAATTCAATTGACTTTCATTAGAAACACACAAAAAAATATTCAAAATAAGTAAATAAATAAATTTTCCGAGTTTTTTAATATTAATAATTTGTCCTAACAATGAAGTACGCATTGTAAATGTTTCTCTAATTCTACTGATTTTTAAATAGTTTTTCAATTAGGCTTCTAAGGACCACGCACACAAAAAGTCAAAGAGAATTATTTTTATTTTTTTGTTTTTCCAGTATTCTCTCATTCTGCTACTTTGTTCTCGTTTTCTTTATTCAGTCTATTTATGCCTTGCCTTTTGGCTTTCTCTGGGATTCTACTACAGTCTTTTATAAATTTTATAAATTTATCACGGTCTTGTGCTGTGTTTTCGTTAATGTCTAATTTTTTAATATCTTTTCGACTTCCAAGAACGCGAGTTCTTGGAAGTCGAAAAGATATGCGAGTTTAGTTTTTCTGCACTAAACCTATCAATGATTTGCTATGTAAGTATTTGAGGATCCATTCTGTACAAGTGGCCGTAAAATTGTAACCTTCTTTTTCTTATTGTGTTGTAGATTTTATTTATGTTTCTGTAAATTTCGTTTTCGCTTTTGAGTTTGTGGATTCCGTTTTTAAAGTTTGTGCCACAAATGTTCCTTAGGATTCTTTTTTCTACTTTGAAAATTTCATTATCTGAAAATATTTAGAGGCATTTGGTTGCAAATAGGGTTTTGGGTAAAATGACTGTGTTGTAGTGTTTTAGTTTAATGTTATAGAATACTGATTTCTTATTGTAGATGTTTCTTGTTAACTTAAAGGCGAGATTCACTTTCTGACTCTTTCATTGCTTTTATTTCTAAAACGTTATTTATTTTTTTAATCTCCGGGACTACCATTAGGTATTGCTTTAGAAAATGGGATGAATGAAAATTTTTGTAGCGTGTGAAAATGCCATGAGTGACCGGGATTCGAACCCGGAACCTCCTAAAGTTTTTCTAAAACCTTAGGGATTATATGATTTCACCGAGATATTTAATTTTTGGAACTCTTTGGATTTCTTGATTTTCGTGTATTTTGATTCTGGTTTCTTTATTTTCTTTATCGTTTGTGAACCATTACTTTTTTCGAAGGAGATATGTAAAAACCATTTCATTAAAAAGTTATAATAAAATGTTTTTTTTTTTTAACTGAAGATCCACTAGCCATAAAAGAGGTAAAATTTATATTTAAGGGAGAATCATATTATTATTATATTCTTAAAACAAACTAAACTATAAATAAATTATAAGGCCGTTAAACACACACACACACACACACACACACACACACACACACACACACACACACACACACACACACACATATATATATATATTTTTAGTCCATTTGCTTACCTTAAATTTCAAAAAATGGTATAATTTCGTTTGTTTTTCTCAATATTATTAAATATTTTAACACAGAAGCTACGTAAACCTTAGATAAATTATAAACACCTTATTCCTTGAAATTTTGTCTAATGTGGTAAACCGGTTCGGCCTTTCTGGAAAACATTTTAGTCGTCTCTTAATTCAGTTACGGTTGATTTAGTCTGAAGACGTGCAAATTATTTTATTTCGATCCTTTCCTTACTCAGCTCTGTTTTTGTTTGCATTTTTTCATACGACAAAATTTTATTCCTCTTACTCATCATTTGAAAATGTATTAAATACAAGTAGCAGTTATTTATTGATCGATAAATTAATTTCTGAATTAACACCGTATACTTATAAAGGCAAGTAAAAAAAAGAAAAATCTAACCAATATATTAAGTTGAAGCTATTGTGAAAAAATTAATTTTGTGATCCAAATATTTGAGGAATATTACTGCGGGTTACTAAATGTGTTTAAAATTACACGCTTCTATTCAAACCGGCAATAAAATTGTCAGGCTACTCAAATTGCACTTAACAAGATTGATGCTGGAAAATACTATAGAAAAAAGAAAAAAAAGATTATTACGAGAAAGCGGGCGGAGTTGCGACATGCCCAGCGGGCGAGTAGTGATGCCAACGACAGCCGCTTGGCGCGCTCCAGTGCATCTCTTGCGACACTATCGAGAGGCATTGCAAACCCTCAACTATTATCGTATTCGATTCGCGCGCGCTCGATCGGGGATCCGAACAAGGTCGCGTCGAATAATTGCAACACGATGATTTGACGGTATAAACATATCGGTCTCAAACAATTTGCACAAGCGCGCGCGGCCTACGCTTCTTTTGACGAGACCTGTCGTATCGCCCGCCGGAGACACACAATACACGAACTAGGTCGAGAGATGAATGCTCCCACCGTATGTTCCATAATAAACGAACAATGCATATTCCATTGACCGATAATAATCATCTGTGAAAGATATTGGAAATAACATTCTGTGTTATCACCGGATTACTATTTCGTAACGTAATCTAAATCGCACGGTTTCCTTTGCCGCTGTTTATTTTACGAACAGCAATTATCTTGTTCAGTGCACAAGAATAAATTATTGATGTAGTTAAAAACTTCAATTAGATAAGATCGGATTATTTTGTTAACTTCTTAACCGATTTATTTCTAAATATTAGCATATAATTTTGACTGTAATAAAACAAGAAAAAAATTAACGTAATTACAGGATAAATTATACTGATATTTTTGATTTAAAAATAGCTTAATTATATTAACATAAAAATAGGCTTTTTTAACTGGTTTATTTTCATACTGAGAAGAAAACATTGTATAATTGTATCTTAATAAACTTTTTATGAACGCTACAATTATTTGTTTCACTAATTCGTGAACTACTTGTAAAAATTCTTTGTGAGGTTTGTTGTAAAAATGATAGAGCAGTTGTAAGATTTTGTTTTTCTTACATTTATTCTCCACACACACAGAAGTGCAATGAGGGAAAAGAGTATCCAAAAAAATAGTATAAATATCCAATATGGCCACCCATACTAGGAATGTAGTAGTATTATATGTAAGAAAAGTAAATAAATAAAAATGTGTAAAAAATGAAAGTATTTACTTATTTTTTCTGACTTGTTTCATGAAATTTTTTAAGGAATACAGAACTATTTCATACATAAAAATATTCGTTAAGTCTTTTTCCGATTTTTTGAGCCCAGTTGTAATAATACATGGAACAGAATTCTAAGGTTCTCGAACTGTCTGATACGTTGGGCAAAGGAAGTAAAGTAATTTTTTTCCAAAGGACGTTTTGAATATCGTAGAATTTTATTATTTATATATTATGTCGGCATGAAACTAGCTATCAAGATTGTCTCTAATAACAATTGCCTCTAAAAAAATAACGCATTTTGGAAAGAAACGATTTAAAGATCCCAAGTTTTTTTCCACCGCAATTTAGTAAGAGTGGATCCATAGGGTTTTTACTAACTTTTACATTCTTAAAATACCTGCTCATGATCTAAATCGCCATTAACCGTTAATAAATGATCCAAGATTAAGTGAACATACTAGTGAACCTTTTTTCTCAATTAATTTATTTTTTATTTACTGTATTATTGTGATCTTGTCATGAAAAGATCATTAAAAGACGATTTAGCAAAAATAATTTCACGATCAAATTCTTATACAGCTAATTTCAGTCATCAAAAATTAAGTTTTTTTTCTAAACATTGAATGACTGACGTTTTGTGATCAATTTCGTGGTTTCTGAGATTACTCAGGGAAAATACAAATCAGATGAATTGTAAATAAATAATTTGATTCGTAGTAAATATACAACAAATTCAAATGTTAAAATACCTCTATTGTAACTTAAAAATATTTTGTATTGTTTTAGTTTGTAACTTATGTTCATTTAACACGTTAAGAAAAAAATTTTAGCGTTAAAGAATTTCGAGCTTTCGTTCGTTTGCGTGGATCTGCAAGCAGCAGACAAGTTCCTGGTTGTTACACCGAATATTTTAAAGAAATTTTTACTTCATTTTTTAAAAATTAATTTAAAAAACAATTACTCCTATTGTAATTGTATGTTATACAAACATTTCACAGCAAGCAGTTTCCAAATTTCAAATTTGATCTTAGCTATCCAGTTGGTGGAGTAGTTAGCACTATGGATGTTTGTAAAGATGGTCTTAAGTTGGATTACCTGGCAGGGTCTGACTACTTTTTAACCAATTTTTTTCCTACACCCCAGTACGGGATCTGCGGGTTAGTATGACTCAGTCCAGGGGCGTGTCCTTGCGACTCTAACGGGCCTGGCGGCAGTAGGTCCGGCATGGCAGGTTGGCCTGCTGATTCTGGATCTTCTTATTTTAATATGCCTGCCACTAATTTCAGAGGGGGTGTAACCGGGCCCGGCTATGCTATTCCCGGGAACCCCGCCCCATCCACCACTTTTTTCTTTTGACCCGGAGTCCTCGTGCCACCCATCCGTGCAAGCACGGACGAACGGAAGCTTATCAGGGGTTTGTCCTTCCCCCATTTCTTCCACCCGAACTTTAGTCTGCTCCCCATTCTCTGTAATCCTTTTCTTTCCCTTATAGGATGTTTTTAATCAGCTTCTACATGTTTATCCATTCCCTTAAATCCTTTAACATGTATGGAACAACGGTATCAAGTGTCATCCAACCGAGATTACAATTTAACCTGGCCCATCCCACCGATGACACTGATGGGGGTATTTAAGGTGTTGTAGGTATGGTGGTAGAAGGTATGATAACCTATTATCTAAACCATCTCAACTTCCTATTAAATATCCTCTGAAATCGTGTTATAATAAAACAAAATAACAAAATTTCGACACTTTAATGTTATTAAAATATTTTTAAAACACAACGAAGGTATATACAACGTAACTTAAGTGTAATTTTGATTTTTTCAGGTAATTATGTTGTTTCTTTAAAAACGGACAAAAAATAAAGTATAGAATAAAATAAAATAATATCTTGCGTAGATTATTATTATGTATATCTTAAGATAAATTTTAGTCTGCCGGCCATATTGTAGTTAGTACGGCTAAGAGTATACTATATTTAAAAGTATGCTAATCAGTTCAAATTTTGCAAGTCAGTATTTTTGCAGAAGTATATGTTTCGTGATCTCCAACAAAATAACCAAATCTATTATTGAAAAATATTAGAAGTACGTATGTATGTTGGCTTTGCTGACTTTTGCTTGATCTTCGTACTTTCTGGATCGATTTTTACGACATTTTTTACGATATCTTGTGAATGTAGGTCGTTACTGCCATTTAATTTGGTTACAGATGGTCAAGAGGTGAGAAGATTCGGTAAATATGAGCCCTGTATCTCAAAATATTACTCAAAGAGTAAAATATTTTTTTACATTAATCCATATCTCATCGGAGGCTTAAATACTTTTATCAAATAACAAAAAGTTATACTAATCCTTTCAGTATATTTTTAGAAATAAAAAAATAAAAATTTATATTGGTTATAAATGACTGATAAAGTTATTAAAGCTAACAAATTATTAACAGTTTTCCTCCTGTATAGTTTTCTGCTGAGAGCAAAGCCTCGGGAAAGTTATATAACTCTTTACCGGGTTTTATAATTTTACCGTTTTAATTTTTATAATTAAGCTATTTAATTTTTTTTTTAATGATGAATTGCTTTTGAATAAAACAATATTTATTCATTGTTAAAAAATTCTAGGTTTAAAAAATTAATTTCCGGTATACTTATTGAAATAATATAATTTTCTTTAGAAGTGCTTCGTACGACCCAACTTGTTACACATACTCTAAATGAATTTCGCGGAGTAGCAAAAGTAGCGAATTTTGGGCGTTTTTAAGGAAAAGTTTATAACAAGTATTATATACTATTTTCACGTATTTTTCCTATGAAAGATAATTTATTATTCACGGTAAGAAAGAGAATTGATTAAGAAAGTTTTGTCAATTTTACCTCAAAGTTTAACTCTGACAATTATTAGAGAAATTTTCGTCGCCTTCATAATGTTCATACTGAATTTTGTATAAATTTTTGTTTTAAATGTAAGGTTTTTTATATTTAATTTTAAATAAAAGAAATAGTAGTGTATCATTTCAACCTCATTTCATGTATTTGAAAGTTAAATCTAATTGTTGTGGATTGACAAGCAGCGAGTGTTTTACCGTAGTTGGTAATCTAGAAATTTTTTTGGAACAGCTAGGAGAAAAAATAAAACTTGCATGTTTTATTTTGTTTTTCGAAATGTTTTTTATCAGAAAAACCTGTAAAGCGACCAAAAAAATCCCTTTCGGCACGCAGGAAGGCGGAGGTAGATTACACCGGCGCTAAGCATGGGATAAAAAAGATTTCCACCTTAAAGTTAAAAAAAAACTTCAAATTTACTCAATACGACAAGGGTTGAATGTGAAAAAAGTTTCACATGTTTAGCATACGACAAGCCATCTTCTTATAATTCCAGCAATATTTTTGTCATCCCTTGCTTTAAGGGTTGGTCATATCAAAAATTGTTTCAGACAACAGTTTTAGGTAATTTTTAGACGACTAACGACCACTTTAAACCGATTCTATACTCTGCCTATTAAGGGAGGTGTGATTTTTTTTGTTTTCGAAACCCCATTTTTTCCACCACCGGAGACAGTGGTTGGTGATATAAAAAATTTACTTGGATAAGTTCAGGCTCTTATCCAAAGCATAGTAAGAACTTTAAATGAATTCGATATGATACGATTACTTAATACGAAGGTTATAGCAATATTTTGGTTTTTTTGAAAAAGCTCTCCCGTTTCCACTCCCGTGGTCCGATTTTTCCCATTAACAAACTTGACAAAGATTTTGGGTCGTTATACTTGTTAAAACAATTTGATTGTGATTGGCGCTAAATTTCGGGAGTTATCGTGTCCACAAGAAAGCGAATTATAAATTATAAGTTTTATCAGATTTGAAATACTGGAAGATTTTTAAATCTTTCAGGATACAGTTTTTATGTAATCCCGGTACATACTTCATCAACTTACGTACCGAAAACGGGTCTCCAAATACGCTGCATAAACGTGGTGAAACCTTGGCAGATTGAATATAGGTTTTAATGTAAACCGCCGAAATTTGTCCAATTCTTCTATCTCCTTGTAACCAGAGACTTAGCTTTATAAGTTACCATGGGCCTGGTAGAATTAAACTTTCCTCACTTTGTGGATAGAGTAGTACCTTATTACTTCTTACGCCTTCACAATTTCTGTTATATTTTCATTACCGGTCCATTACCGGTACTGGATGGAAGTCCATGAATAGACAGATATTTATGATATATATACGATAAAGAACTTCGTTTCTCTTAATCTACTACTACTACTCCTACTCCTACTCCTACTCCTACTACTACTACTACTACTACTACTACTACTACTACTACTACTACTACTAAGATTTAAGTGCACTCAAAATTAATACAACTAATAAAATTAATAAATTCAATACTTCTAAATTGTAAATATTTTTATTAAAATATATATATATATAAATACTATATATATAAATATAATATATATTTATCTATCCATCTATATATGTATATTAATTAAACTAATTAATTTCAGTATCCCGTTATACTATAAAAGAGACCTGTAATTATTATTACTATTAATCATTATTTATTAATAAAATTATTTGATAGATTTTATCTTTAAATAAAGAGATTACAAAACGTAGAGTCCTAATTAAATATTCATAAATAAAGAATAAGAAATATTTAGCATCATACGAAAGAAGTTTTGACACAATAGATAAGAAATTCATACTATTACATAGTATATACTAAATTGACAGATCAGTTATAATAAGAAAACAAGCTACTAAACAAAAATATTTTAACTTCCTATTCTTTTTTATAGAATGAATTACAGTGAATTTCTCTAATGACAGTCCATGGTTACTTTTAAACCATGGACAAAAAGGTACTCATCATATTCTTGTTTAATAGTTTGATACTACACAGACAAAAAACAAAACAAATAACCTTAAAAGAAGAGGAGCAAAAATGCATTATTTTTCCAGCATATTCAGTTTTTTGAACCTCAACAGTTGAACTATATAGTAAATTATATTTGTGTGGTCAGTATGATATTTAATTAAATAAAGGAAGTAGTTGACATTTAATGTTAGTTATTCTTGCATTACAGGTTTAGTAATGAATGGAATGAAGACATTGTGAAAATTGCTAGGATGCATTATTACAAAAATATTGGAATACAAATTATGGAGGGGGATGAGAATGAATTTGCCAAGTATTAAGCGTGGATTTTCAAATATATTGTAATTTTATACAGAAGTACTCTTCTTTTTTGTTTTAATTTACATTTTTATTTTATACCTAGAAAATAGAATTTTTTCCCCAGAATTTACATAAGTTTGACTATTTTGTAGAAAACCAATAAAAAGGTTAACTAATTAATTTAATAACTATCGTATTTATATCCTGGCGACATTTATTTCTCTTGATTTCATGGTACAGTTTATTGATTTGCTTCATATTTATTTATAGAAGTTACCCAAATCATTAATTTTTTATATGATACAGTGACAAAAAGAATTTTCTGTAGTAAAGTGTGCAGATTTTTATTATTAAACCAAAAAATTGGTTTCCGAGTGGTGGTACAGGTAAACAGTTGATTAATTATTACTTCAAAACAGTTGGTGTGGTAACCATTAGGCGTATCATCAAGATACGTGGTAAAATCATCAAGATTCGTTTATGTTGGTTGATTACAGTACGGTAACTACGAACGTACGCTTTAAAAGGTGTATTAATAAGATTAAAGGTCATGGTGTGTTACAGTCGAAGAATATGTCAGAAAAATTTAAGTACTTCTGCTTATTAATAATGTAATAAATATTAATGGAGAATTTAACGGATGAATCACAGAAGACTTTAGTTAAAGACACCAATGTAGAATAGAAGAGAATGTGTTGTACAGTAATCCTTTACTGGGCATCTACCCGCTGCTTAAACAACAGATATTATACGTCGGTGAGCGCCTCTGTTCCCTTACTCATGCGTAAAAATGAAATAAAACTGATCTGTTTTTTGTTTGATTCGAAAAATTGTAAAAGTATTTTTAATAGCAATTTCGCTTCAAAATCTATTGCTGAAAAAAAAGTATAAATGGGTTTTCATGTTTAGACTATTTAATATGTAAAATATATAAATAAATTACTCTAGCAAAACAAAAATCTCTCAAGATTGAAAAATAAGTAGTATTCAGAACAATTTTTTCCCACCCTAATACATTTATTACTTTTTTAGGCTACGTATCAAATGCTTTATTTTGTGTAAAAAAATACTGTGTGATTAAAATACTTGTTTTGAATATTTGTAGACAAATTACCTGGTAAACCTAAACCGGTGTACTGTGAAATAAACGGTGTCATTGACCAACTTTTTTATAACAAATTTGCGATGTTACTACCTATTAAATGCGTGGTTACTTTAAAGTAGATTAAATACCTGTGTCATGATTATTAATGGGATTTAGTATATCTGTTTCATTAACGGCACTATCTAAAATAGTAAAATATCTAATTAAAAAAAAATCTGTTTGACTTATTTATAAATGTAATCGTTATTTATTTATGATTTATCATTATTTCAGCATTTTTACTTAATCTGATCTAAAAATAATTATTTTTATTTTTGATAAATTGAAAACGAAATTTCCACACTTGTACACTTGTATGTCTATGTTCAAATGTACTGGATTCTATTTGTTACTGCAACATGCGCATGCGTTAAAGCAAAATATGTAAAGATGAAAATCAAAAAAAGAAAGTGTAATCCAAAAATATAGCATAGTATACGAAAACATTTTGTATGAATCGTACAAAACAATCTAAGTGGAAAATGTTGTTGAATCCTGTAAAAAGGAATAGATGAAATTTATAAAAAGCAATGGAAGCCTTATTGGTTTTTATAATATGATGTATTACTACATACGATGTATGTAAGTGTTGAGTTCCAAGTTAGTTTTTCAAAAACATACCGTAAATGAAAGCTCACATTTCCCCACTTTTCTGGGTAATTTTAGTTTTACTTAATTTGGGTTTTTCTTTTTATCTAAAGTTTAATTATTCTACTGTTATACCGGTTAAAAAAAATTAATCCGAACCAACTGGCTGTAACAGCAGTTGTTTGAATTTCTTCTTTAACGTTGCCGCTACTACTAGCGTCACTATTAGTTGTGTATGTTACTACTACTCACTTCTATCGTCAGCATATGTTGATTTTTCAGGGTACTATAATTTCGTTTTTTACAGTTGTATTTTTCTAAAATGCCTCATTCGATCGATACAGTGTTGCTATAGCGAAAGCTTATGTGAGATCTTTTCAAGAAACACGTTAAATATTTGCGGAAAAATTTCCAAATGCTAGTATCCCGACAAAGATTAGGGTACTCAATTTGGTTACAAATGGCATACAGTTAAACAGATTGTGTTTTAATCACAAAAGCTAAAATCCAACCTTTCGTTAGGACTCTAGAGGTCCATAGCTGATACTGAAAGAAAAATTTCTGCCAATCAGAAAAAATGGACATGTATGTTGTCAGAAAAAAGTGACTTAAAATTCTCATATTAGCGTAAACATTTATATGATTTAAATTTGAAACCATATCGTAAACAATTTTTAAAACCATATCGTAACCATAACTTAAGATAACGGACAATCCAAAATGTCAAAAGAAGTGCATCGTTGCGCAAGAACTTCACTTTGTATAGAGTACAGCACTTTTATCATTAGGTAGTGACAGCACCTTACCGGAACTGGTTACGCTTTGTAACGTAATAGATGTGATCAACTCGAAGTTCTAAGTGAGTTTCTGTTTTCGATTAATTTCATTTTTTCCAACAACTATCATTATTTTTATATATGGTGAAATGCTTAAATATCATTAAAATATTCTTTACTGTTGAAAAGTAATTTTAACTAGAAAACTGGAATTGGAGATTTTATTTTTTTAAAGGCCATTAATTTTCTAATTTAGTTGCCGAAACTATTTGAAATTTGATAAAGATAAGGACTGGTTCAGATTTTAACTAACATTACGTGTATTTCTTAGATAATTATTTTTCCCATGTTATAGAGTGAGACAAGTGGATAAGAAATTGCGAAAACGAATGTATTTCCTGAAATTTTTAATGGCGCGCGTCTTGTTAAACGAGTTTTTAATAAAATAATGTAAAATAGAACTGGTTTACTTGTTTATTTTATGTTTCTTTTTGTAATTGTTAATTACATTTTTACTCAATAGTTTCTTTTCGATAGTATTGATACAGGAGAATGATTTTTTGCCTTGAAATTACCTGGCTTTTCAGGAGGCATGCCTTATAAAAAGGTGTGTCAACTGATGACTCTAACCAAGCAAGTGTTAGGTAGATTAGCCTAAGTTTTTGCTTTTTTTATGGTTTATAACCTGATTTATATTACAAACACTTTTATAAATGATGTTACTAAACGGTCGTATTTGCCCCCTATCGGTGTTAACACTGCATTCATTTTAAATATTGATAGCGTGTATTCAACAGTATAATTATCTCAATTTTCTAACAAACATCTGAAATACATGGAATTGTTAAATTGGACATTTGTCTTTTTCTAATGTTATATTAATTTTGTAGATGATACCGAGGAAAACATCCAATCTTATTTTAGAGTTATGAAACAAAATTCAATACTGAAATGGAAAATTGAATTTTTTTTAACGAAATTGTTTCTGTACATATTGTAAAAATCATTCATTAATAAATCCTACCAAAAGCAGTCATCAACATATAAAAAGTTACAAGTTTAGTCTCTTTCTCTCTCTCTCTCTCTCTCTCTCTCTCTATATATATATATATATATATATATATATATAATGGTTGTGACTAATACAAATTATCCCCTACTCCTGCATTACGTTTAGAACTTGCTTTCAAATATTTTATATAGTTAATATTTTGAAAGATTACAGAAAAATAATTTTTTAAATGAGTTTTGTATTTGCTTATGTTTAATTTACAGTTCTAAAATTCTATCAACATTATGTATTGAACTTATGACGCAATATTTATTAGTATGGTTTTATATTTTTACCTTTGAATAGCCAATAATGGATTTATCTATACAGAAAAAACAGGCTTACGCACAATAAAAATTTCCGTGATGTTTGATAATGAAATGTTTTGACTCGAACCCGGTAACTATAAATAATGAATAACAAATATTTTCTGTTACGTTAGGCCGTTTTTTTTTTTTTTAATAAATTTATATTCTCAATAATATTTAGAGGAATTACAATAAATAATGGTTTTGCTTTACATGAAGATAATAATTAATATAACCATTCTTTAATTAATTGATTTGATTTTTACCAAATTTAAAATTGTTCTAAACTATAGTGTATTATTCTGTAAAAATAAACGTTTTTATTTATTAAAATATACGACTTTATTTTTTAGTATAATAGTAAAATCACTATTAGAACTTCATAATGTTTACTAAGATAATAAAAATTACAATATTGACCTTCCTGAAATTACAAAACGAAAAGGATAAGTAGTGATTAAGCTAACGATCAATCAATGCAGTTGTGCCGTATGATTGAGTGCTAAGAGATTAAAAAAAAACTACAGCAAATAGGTTGCTTTTCTGTTGTTTTGTTATAAAAATACTTTCTTCACGTTTAAGAAACTACTACATTACGTATAACGTAGAAAAGAACTCGGTCTGTTGCACAAACAATAACAATAAACAAGCAGCGGACAGTAAAAGTCGCAGGAGGGCAAAATATTCTTGTTTGCGTTATTATTATTGTCTAGTGGATTGTATAGAAGCATTGTTTATGTTATGATTGCCTACGAATTAATCATGATGCAGTTCATTAATAAAAACGTGGTGACCTGAGGCAATGAAACTGAACTACCTCTATTAACACCCCCGTGGAACACATTCATACACATCATCATTTCTTATTAGACATCAATGAAAGTCGAATTAATGTATTTATTCGTTGATTGCTCAATACTTCGGTATTCTGAAAAACGAAAAATTATTATTTCGCGTTGTTTAAAAATTAAACAATTATTATTTTTATACTAAATGTAATTTAGTCTTAAAATTTAAGAAATTCATTTTTTTAAAAAGCCTAAAACCAATAAAATATTCTACAATGTATAGCGATGAAAGTTGACACGCAGTTCTTAACAAAGTTAGTATAAAAATTAATATTGACTGCGCTAATTGGAAAATGTTTAATATTTTACTGTTTAATACATGAATATAATTGTAAATAAACGTACCGTGTATTTGGTGATTTCCTTTTTTGATATATATTTTATATACCATATATATTATTCATTGAGAGAAGTTGTAAGAATTTCGGACATTTCATTAGGGTTCATTTTGAATATATTTTACTTTTTCTATTTTAATTAAACTGTAGAATAAATATGTCATTAATAATTTTTCATTAAACCCAATAATTTTGTGTTTCTTTCTTGATTGGATTACTCAGTGTTGATAAAAATTTATGATCGGTATTATTATAAACATTCATTTTTTACTTCCAGAATAATTTCAATGGATAAGGAACTAAGAAAAAAACCTGTGATTCTTAATCATCAGCTTCTCTTTCATCTTAATTAGTGGAATCAATTAATGACTTGGGTGTCTTTGGATTGTTCTAAATGATAAAATTTTTTGATGTGAAATAATTAGTAGAAAACTTTAAAAATTTACTGTTCAATACATCATCGTAACTGGAAATAAATTTACCGTGTACCTTCGGTAATTTTCTACTTTGAAATATGTATAAATATATATTCATTGAAGGAATTTCAGGCCCGTTATTAAAATGAGGAGTCGTAAGATCAATCCTCAAAAGTAAGTATCAGCAAAAACCTTTTCAAGTTTATAAAAAGATAAGATTATCAAATCGTTTAATTTTATATCATTTAAGAAATGATGATTTATCCAAAACTTCAGCTGACACAAATCTTTTGTTCAGTCTTTCGGAGACAAGTCGACTTTATATCAGTAGACTACGATTTTCCTCGTTGTCGTCTAAATATCTTCATTTTTAGCAAATGTACCTTAGTACCCTTATTGACAATGTAAAACATTTCCTGCTGTAACATGTTAAGGATTGTAGTTAAGGATCTGTACTTTCTTTGACTAATGTATGTTCTTAGTGCGATTAGATAACAGTAACGTCAGTTTCACAGATTTTTTAATTTGGAAAGCTCGACTGATGTATATAGGGTAAATAAAATCATCTTTCTTACTAAATCCTTGATTAATTACTACCAGCATTTTGAAAATCGGCGTAGTTCTTTAAAATCAATCCAATTTTCTAACGCTATTGTTCTAAATGCAATGAAAATTTTAAGCGTGAAATCAGTTAGAGGAAATTTTTTTCTGTAGCAACTTTATCTGTTACAATTCCCGGCTCAGAAAGCCACCATATGTTAAGCCGGGCTTTTCTTATCGTAGGATATCAAAACAGAAAAAAAAAATCTAAAATTATATACCAATTCAATATGATGGAAAACCACTCTCACTGGTATCACGGCTAATAATAATTGGTCTGAATCTGTTGTGATTGGCGATTGTAGTGAATGATTACATGATCATTTAATGATAATACAATGATTATATTTATTATAAAAGCTGTAAATTGTTTTGAGATTTTGAAATCTGTTGTTAACTAAAATAATTGGAATACAGAAATTTTAGAAATAGTGTGGCAACATTTTAAATTAGACTACTGTTACCTGGCAAAGAGAATGTGATTATATATATACATTTGGATCCCAATGAAATCTAACAAGTTCGATAAACTTTTTTTTTGTTTTCCTTTTTGAAATAGCTATGATCACCATTGATTCACAAATGAAATGGTTTATTTTTGTTAGCTGCTCGTGATGCATATGCCCAATATTTTCAGGTTGTAGAACCCATTTTGTTCGCTTACTCCTTGAATCTTTGAGAAAAATAATTTTTGGGTTATTTATCTTTTTTACATGATTATTTATTCGCTCTTCGTTTTCATTGTCCTCGGTCTCTTCCTTAATTTTATTTTTGACTCATAAAGTCAGTAGATGTTTATATTTTTGTAGTCTCATGTTATCTTTCCGCTTCTTAACTGTTTAAAGGTCTTTTCTTTTCTTTTCAAGGGATAATGACGTTTCTTTTAAATGAGAGAATCGCAAGACATTTCCAAGGACGGCTTTACAGAAGGATTGGTGATTTAGTGAAATAATTTCTTTGGATGGGATTACTTGGTAATAACTAATGTGGCTTTCATAGTAAAATGCCTAATGCGTAGCTGAGTTTTAGTTGGCAAGGCAGATTGGGGTTTGATTTAATCAGTTACCCACACAATTTTATAAATTCTGCTTCGTAAATATATGTCTATTAGGTCTATAGAGAAAGATACATAACTGAATTCAGCCATTATTTTGCTTATGTAATTTCACACATAAAAGGTCCCGTTATAGTAGGTCCCGATATAGTATATATCGGGGATGACATATTTATATATTTAGTCATTAGATGGTTATTGCAATGGAGGGTGACTTTATATCATTTACAAGCAGGCGTTACAATTTTTTTTTTCTAATGAATGGAGCTTTTTAAACAAATGGTATTTGCAATTTACTTCATTACAAGGGGCTTAAACCTAAATTGCTGTTTTCACTAACTATCCCATTTGTTCTTATCACTGATGGAGATAAAGTATATGATTAAATGAGGCATCAATTATGGTGAGTATTTTTTCTGAGAACAACAACGCTTTTCACTCTACATTCAGTTTGTATATGAACAGACTGTAACGATAGAATATCTAAATGATTCTATAGCATTTCAATCGGCTCTTGCAAATATGCAGTAATGTATGCAGGTCAGTAAACTAAAAAACGGTAGAATATTTTACTTCTCACTTTTGCAACGTTCATAATTTTTGAGAATTGTATTATAATTTTCGGAAATTACTTTTTTCCTCATGTCAAATTGAATATAATCGTTGCCTACAATCATAAATAAAAACATGCATTTTAATTACAATATTTTACCACTTCTCCATTCTTACATTTATGTTTCTACATTTCAAATAACTGAAGTAGATATACTGAATCTTTTATCCGTTAATTTTTATCCCCATCGTCGACAGTCGGTCATATTAGTAATCAAGTCTGTAGGGTAACTGTCCTGGTTTTCCACGATTCATTGTTGAAAGATTTAGAAAAGACTTGCACACATATCATTTCAAAAATATTTCTTGATCTTCTACTTCATTATCAGGTGCTTGGAAAATAATCGATGTTTAATTTCATTTAACAAGTGCTAATCCATAATTTTTCCTGTGATCACAGCGTATGGATTTTTATAACAATCATCTCGTACATAAATACATCTACGTCTAAATAATAGATTGCTGGATAATGAAGGGAGCGTTCTGGAACAGTTATTACAAAGTTCTGATTTCTAGAGAGTTCAACCTGTAATTTGATAGCTAAATTCTTTACTCAAATGTTTCTATTTTCCTCAACCTGTAATTTAAATAGCTAAATTCTTTTCAAACATCATTTATTATAAAATTGAATTTTCGTTCTCACAAAAAATATTAGTTTTCCTTTTTACCAAAACAGTTATATTTTATTATTAATTTTTTATGTATACAAATAAAGAAACGCATATTTGATTTTTTTTTTAACTGATTGAAGATGTATGATTATGGTAAAATAAAATTACTCGAACAAATCAGGAAAAAAATTTACTTTAAATTACTATTTCCAAGAAATTGAAGTACCATTGTTATTATTGTAAATTTAAGTGAATTTTTTTTTTTTTGCTGAATCCCATTATTCACAATTAGCTTCTATGTTCTATTTTGAAGCTATGTTGAAGTCGTATGACAGACTATCACTTGAAGTAGGATCATCCAATGATAATCCTCAACGAACAAAAAAAAAGTTCTTATGAATAAATACTATGAATATACAGAGTGTTTCTATTATGCTGGGCTGGCTATACTTTTTCGGATTCTACTTGTAAAATTAAACAAAAAATATCCTTAGGAAAAAAGACAATTTTTCCCAAAAAAGACAATCGTTCTCCCCCGTCCACTATTTTGTTATTTTATATAAAAATTTACATCTCAAGTTCGGATAGAGGGATTACATTAATATTTTGTAGCGTCTTTGTAATAAAGTTTTAAAATTAGCAAAAAATCAGGACTTAATGGCAGCCTTAATAAACAATAACATACATTTTGATCAAACTTATTATGGAGATATAACGGATTGAAAAATAAAAATAGCCGTCATTTTGCAATTTGCGAAGGTATTTAAGTCCTGATTTTTTGATAATTTTAAAACTTTATTACAAAGACACTTACAAAATATTAATGTGATTCCTCTATCCTAATTTGAGATATAAAAATAACAAAATGACTGACAGGGGGAGAACGAAGGAGAAATTTCCATTTTTCCTGAGGATATTTTTTCTTTAGTTCTACAAATAGAATCCGAAAAAGTATAGCCAGCCCACCATTTTAGAAATACTCTGTATACCAGTAACTATAAATTGAATTTAAAAAAAAATTATTTCATCTAATGACCGTAGCTTATGAACGATTACGTACATAATAATATTCCACTATTTACTTCAATAATTATATTCTATAATTATGAATAGAATTAAAATGTGATGTTGAATACATAAAACAATTACTATTATTGCGGATAATAATTGAGCTTAAAAGACATGGTGTACTACAATAGTATTATGAGGGAATAATTGAATAATACTGTGGATATTTTATTTACACTTGTTCACTTATCAGATCAAGTTGTCTTATTATTCAACAATAGAAGTGTCAGGTTAAAATCATTTGTAGTTAGTATTATTATTATTATTATTGATAAATATTACCGTTGGTATAATAATGGAAATGCTAAGGATAAATAATGGTTATTATATATTCTTGTCTTTTTTAGTATTAGTTATCTTAAAGTATTATTTGAAGTGAAATCGATGAAGTTAGTGCTTATATATTTTTAATTAATTCATGATTACAATATGTACGAGTATAATTAATTAAATCATGACAATGCAAACTTTTGTCGGTAACTACTGTTTAATAATATTTTATTGTCAGTTAAAACAAATCAATTTACTTTTATCAGTAACTAAAGATTAAAGACATAAAATTCCGGTTTGGATCCTGACTTGGGTTCATAATTTTTTCATGGGTTACCATTTTATCCTATTATCTAATGAACATTAGTAAACTAATGCTGGAATTACTAATCAACGAAGTACTTGTATGTAATAATAAGACATAATATAAAGAAGCTTAAATTTATCCGAGTTTCTTGGAATCAGTTATTCGTTACAATTATATATGTACGAGTAATTTATCGTCAAGGCAGGTAATCCGTTGGTTTAAATCTGTGTGATAAGGAGGCCGTTATTCATAATTAACATCGATACGTTAAAGGTAGTGGATGAGTTTCTTGTGCCGTCGGCTGATATTACACTAACAAACTACTAACTAATAAACGATCTATAAACAAATGACTAATAATGATCCTTTGCATTCGCCTTGATTTTATCAGTTATACGTTATTACGATGACAATTTCAGTTTATTCATGGAATTTTCAAAATTCTAGGTGATAATTTCTGGACAAATATTTAAAATTTCTATTGTCTATAAGACATACCTGAATTGTTGTAAATTTTAAAAGCACTGACGTTTTACTGAGATAATTAAAGAATCCAAAATAAATTGGTGAGGACTGTAGTAGGTGCTGTGTTTTGTTAGAGGTAGAGAAATTCATGACTATTTAGGATTACCATCTGTTTACGAAAAGATCCAAAAAATTGTTTCGGGGTACAAATATTAGGTTAGAAAAACAATAAAATTATCTGGCATAAATATACTGGAAAACAGCAATGACATCAGGTGATTGAAAAGTTTCCATGTGATGGACCTGGGAGATGTGGGAACTTAGGTCCAGCACATGGTACCTCTTTTTTTTAGCCTCCGGAACCAACGTAAGGTATTACTTCAGAGGATGAATGAGGATGATATGTATGAATGTAAATACTTCATTTACATTACATATTTACATAATTTACATAAAAGACTACAATTCGTAGTCTTTTACAATCTCAGATCAACCATTCCTGAAACGTGTCTTTAATTGAAACTTAACCACCAAAGAACACGGGTATTCACGATTTAGTATTTAAACCCGTGAACCCGAGAAAATGGTCCACCTAAGGAGAGACTTGAAGAAGGAAGCTAGGAGTGAAAACAGAGGATGACTCACTCTGTAGTGAACGAAATTTTGATATCTAGGAGTTATACCTATTTCTATTTACTGACGAATGTTTGTTTCATTTATAATTTTGATATTATTTTTATTTTTCTTCCTGTGATTATATTTTTCTTCCTACGTTAATATTGAAATTTACTTGGACTACCTGTATAAGGGTTTTTCTTAATATGTGAGGTGATGAAACTCGATATGCTTTAATGAGGAGTTTTGTCGGAGACCTCTCTTCACTTGATTATCAGACTCAAATTTACTTTCGGTCTCCTATGCTAACAAATTAATAAAAAAAATTTCTCTTAGTGAGTTATTAATTAAGCATTTTTTAGTAGATTGTGGGAGAAAGTTAAAACTATCGGCCACTGCTACTCTAAATTTTTTGTGATCAGCGGAGTTTTCTCAACTATTTTATTCTTTAGAGTTTCTTTTCTTTAGTTTTGATGGTATCATTCTATTATTATTTTGGTGGACGGATGACACCTACTACGATTTGTTTTCTTGCATTTTTGTAGGGTGCTCTGCAATCCTTTAATGCTATTTCTTTACTATCTTGTATATACAGTTTACAAAGTTTATCTGTGTAAACTTATCTCTTTTTCGATATTTTGAAACTTTACGCCTTTTTTTAATTCAGTTGCCATACGCTATTGTTTTTTTTTTGTTTTTTTGGTTTTGGAAGAAAATTTCCTCCTTTGGAGGATTAAACTTAAGATTACAAGTTAATTTTATTTTTGTTAAGGTTAATACAGTTCTATGAAGAGTTTTTTGGCTATCCGTCTTTACATTTACCTCACTCGATCTGTACAATGTTTTGAAAGACCAGAATATAAGCTTTGAAGAAACGTAATATTACTGCCATTTGTGATTCTTAGTTCATCCGATATGCCAGTACGAAACGTTCAGATTATATTTTCTGCTAAATTTGAATTCAAACATTTTCTAAACTAGCTCACATTTAATTATTATTGTTAAAACGATTATCAATAAGATTTTTTTTTTTTAATTCGAAATCGTTATCTGGTTAATATTAATTACCGGTTTTTTTATTTTTACTATAATTGATAGAATTTTTAAGCAAAGTAGAGTGGAAACAGATTACAGCGTAAATGTTTGAACGTTTTTGGGAAGCAGTAATACTCTCTTCAGTATCACAAATTTCTCTGATAAAAAAATGGATTGTATTTTCATATCAATTTATTGAAGATATCGTTCTTTGAAGATGCAATATGATGAAACTTTAAACGAAGCATAATGACATATCGTTCTTTGAAGATGCAATATGATGAAACTGTAAACGAAGCATAATGACAAACACATTTTTCATTTTTAAAACGATTGAGGAAACTGATTAGGTAGAAACTTCTCTAACTGTTAATCGTCGATAACGTGACACGAAATTACTAATTTTCAAAAATTGTTTAACGACTTCATGATAAAAAACGGATAATGTTTGTGTAATAATTGTTATGACAAAAATATTGACTTTTATTTTAGAAGTACTCGTAATTAATAAAAAAAACTGAACACCTATTAAGTGGGTTACATGAAATGCCATATAATTCTGGTAATATTAACCGCATCAAATTTTTAAAGGCTTCTTTTTTAATCAAGACGATGTTATAAAAGTTTATAACTTTTTCAAAATTGTTTTAATCAAATTTTTATTTATTCTACTTAAAAATGTATTATTGTTTTCTTCACCATTTTCCTCTTTTAAAAATAAATAAATTCATTATAGTTCAGCATAAAAAAGGAATCCTCAGAAAAATAGGTATACATTTTACAAATCCAAAACGACTCATTACTTTAACCTTGATTACTACTTTTATTTGACTCGTACAGTAGCGAATAGATCATGAATAAGAACCGCGATTCCGATACCGCATGATCGTAGATAATTGGTCGCTGTGATTATTGATAATCGCCGATAGCCATCGACATATTAAGAAGTTCAATTATCTTCACTTCGATCGCTATCTATACAATTCGTTATATGTTTCAATGTCTTAACTCTGATTGAAAGCTTTGATCAGAATATGTGATGGGAGATAACTATCAGATCCTGAGGCTTTAAATAGCTCAATTATATTTGTAACCGTTTAAATATGACATATTGCTATATTTTTATTACTGTACGACTAATAAAAGTAATAAAATTTAAGAATTTCCGTATGAATAAAATATTTGCAAGGCAGGTGCGAGTACGGATTAACAGATTGTTATATGACTACTGCTCGTTTTAAATGTTCAGTTTTACAAAATTCTATTAATATGCCGTAGGGTATGATACGTTTTTAATCAAGTCAAGCTATTCATTAAAAAAAAGAGTAGTCTATAAAGTTTTTATTCCAGTAGTACTTGAAATAACTAATGTTTGGTTGAGCGTAAAATATTATTGTAATTCAATGTCACATATTTCTTAGTAATCAACAAGCGAGTACGTAATCCGGCATACAAATAAAGCTCTGTAGAGATTAAGTCTTGTTAAATTAAACTTAATTATAATTGTTTAACTTTAAAAATGCAGTTATTTTGGAAAAAGTCCAATAATAAACTTTACAATTTGCTGTACAGGGTGTACTTTATTTATATAAATTTGGAATGGCCGGTCTCAACTGTATTACTTTCATTTACGTTTAGATGTAATTATCTAGTTTATTTATGTATTGTTTATTTATTCAAAAAAGAAAAAAATAGTTTTCCTTTTAATCAGTTCTATTTTTTGATTACGTACTCTTATTTAATTTTCTCATTTGACAGAATTTATTTACAAGTCTATACTTTTTTTTTTTACCTTTATATTTCACTACTTGCAAAATCTTTACTTATCGCTACATCAGCCCCGCTTTCAGATTTGCTTTAAAATATGAATAATTGCTTTAAATAAATTCTAATGCGTTATTCTTTTGAAAATGGTACGTGGGATTATAACTGTTCCCAGTTGTTCACTCAGACCCACCGGATTGGTCTATTGGTGAACGCGTCTTCCCAAATCAGCTGATTTGGCAGTCGAGAGTTCTAGCGTTCAAGTCCTAGTAAAGTCAGTTATTTTTACACAGATTTGAATACTAGATCGTGGATACCGGTGTTCTTTGGTGGTTGAGTTTCAATTAACCACATATCTCAGGAATGGTCGAATTGAGACTTTACAAGACTACACTTCATTTATACTCATACATATCATCCTCATTCATCCTTTCAAGTATTATCTAAAAGGTAATTACCGGAGGCTAAACAGGAAAAAAATGAATGAAAGGGATGCAAAATTAAAGCTAATTAAAATGAAATAGAACCTTAATTAATCATTGATTTTAAATATTACTACTTTAAAAAATATTCATCAGCTACATCTATAAGGTTATTCGTTGAATCATGATATTCTAGCTAAAATTCTGATAAGTAATTTCATGTGCAAAGTGAGGCAGAAACAAGCTAAGTTTTTGGAGAGGCAAAAGACCGGGGCGAAGCATCAAGCCCGGAGTCCCGGTGGGTGGTTCCCTTTTAGAGCTACCCATTAGAGGCATGGTAAGCAAGAAAAGACCGAGTTCCGGCTACTTGGGCGGGGTCTTGTGCCCTTCCGAAGTAGTTTGAGGCGCTGGCACCCCTCGGATCTAAGTTTATGCTTAGCTGCGGATCTGGATCTGAGGAGCGTGGAAAATAAAGAAGAAGAAAAAAGTTTTTTGGCTAAAATAGGTTGAAAGTAAAGGTTATTAAATTCTTTTTACAATGGCGTAAGCAGGCACTAAAAAAATAATATGTACAAGTAGAGGTTGCGTACTGAATATAAAATCTCCTACATGAATATTGAATGAATGTTTTCCTACTATTCTGTATATTTTATTTATTTTTATATTACTATGTCTATAAATATTTTACTAATAATAGGCAATTAACTTTTTATTCGTAACATTAACTTTCCGCACGGAAAAAGTAACATCAATCACAAAAGATAAAATCAGCAAACATGTACTCTATGTAAATCATAATTTTGTAATTGCATAATTATAATTATTTTAGTTTTATATTTTTAATATGTTAATTCCAGTTTTACAAAAACAATAAAAAATTAATTAAAAAACCATAAATAAGAATTTAGTTTAAAAGAATTATTTTCAATTAAAGTGTATACTAAAATATTATTATTTTAAAATATATTATTTGAAATTTGAATTATACGATGTTATAAATTAAAAATGTGATACAGAAAATGAAATATAATATTTGTGAAATTATTTAGATTACTTATATTACATTTATTACAAATTTCTTCAAATATTCTAAACTATTCAGAGTTTCTTACTTCACACATTTATATTAAGTGTTTTTTTTTGTACAGGTAAATTTGTATTTTCCAGCGTACCTAGTCTTTTTAGAAATTCTTTGATCATTACTAGTCCAGGTGCTTCAACATGAAATTCCTTAAGAGTTTTTGAAATTAATTCCTTCAAATGATTAAATAAATAAAAGTTTTCTTATCGTATGTTTTTCAGTTACTGGATTTGTTTGAATTATAAAAGTATATTATCTTCAATTTATTATTTCTTTTCTTTGTTTCCTCCGTGTACGAAATTCTACGCCGTTTATTAGAAAATAATACTACAGATTTGGGCTTCCTTAGAAATATGAAACTTAAATCCTTTTTAAATTTTTAAATACTGGAACGTATTTTCTCGCTTGGAACGTATGGCTTGTCTATATCAGAGAGAAATTTCCTTGATTTTTCTCGCCTCTTGCTTTCATGATTCCTATTCATTTAAGTTTGTTTTTCAGTAGCTCATTAGCTAAATCAACTGATGAAAACCAACTGTTGAAAGTGATATTCCTGTTAATATCATATGTGTATTTTAAAAGACTTCTTTATAGCCGAAGTTTGGTTTTCGGAAGCATTTTATTCATAGCAGTTGATTAACAATTAATAAGTATATCAGACTGGTATCCATTCATAAACGCCAAAAAAAAAAAAAAAATATAGCCAAACCCAGTACACAAAATTTACGCTTTTTGTAATTCAAAAATCTTTTATATTTCTAAAATAGAAGCAATCACAGACTTCTATATTGCACAAAACAATGAATATGATGAATCATATTCAATATCATTTACTCCAAGTGATATTTTAGAGATTGGTTGAAAGTTTGTACGGCACAAACCATAATATAACATTTGATAACTGTTATCTAAATTACAATGTCTGTATTTCATTTTTGGAAAAACGTTAACTCTTTCAGGACACAGAAAAAGGTAAAGAGAAATTCATTTAGAATTTCAGACAAAGAAGCATAGACAAATGGGCTTAAATATATTTAGCTTTCAGCAATCTATAACTACAGTACATTACGTGACTGCAAAAAATATAAAATATTATTTCTGATTAGAATATTGCATATCTTAGGGCTGTAAAGAAAACACAGTAAAACCGTATATTATCAAAAGTTATATGTCGGAAGAAGGGGTAGACACCAAATAAATAAATATGGGGTAGATACTAATAAATAAGGGGTCGACCAAATAAATGTGCGCAAAGATTTCTTACCCCTTAAAACAGGAAACAAGAGAATGACTGTATGCAATGCTAAATGCAACAGGAATAATAGGGAAGAAAAACATTTTTGAAGGATCTAGCTTTCCAAATGATGGATAAGAGGTAAGATGAATATGCAATAATTATTGTTATCATTAGATTTTCAAACGCAGAATTCAGAAAAATCTAAAGATATATTATTATCACACGAAAAAAGGAGAAAGGTTTGGGATGTATGACATAGTAAAGATGTACACACATCAGAACAATGCTCTAAATGTGATTATTTTACATGCAAACACCATTCCTCTAACACGATTATACGACATATTTGTAATGGAATAAATGTACAGGAATAGGATTAATTGTTAGAAATAAATATTGAAGATTATTTAGTTTTTTACATTAATTTAATATTTTATTATTTGTATGTTTTACTGCCTTATTTTGCAATATTAGTCTCGGTTATCGGCACTATTTACTTTTTCTGGAAGTTGGTGAAATAAATTTTTTTCTACAAACCATCAAAATTGTATATGCTCCACCTGCGCAGTGAACTTTTTTGCTTGCTTAAACTTGTGCTCTTATTTTAATTTCTTTACTTGCACTATAATCAATTTTTTTATAAAAGCTACACGGTCTGTGGGCTGAAATCACCGTAAGAAAGTTTATAGCTCTATCTACCAGGCGAGTATTTCTTTACTAATTTATTTTTTAATAGTTGTTCAATTTATATTAATCGTATTTCTAATATATGTATCATTTTATCTTTTTATGCACATCATACAAATCTAAAAAAAAAAAAAACAATAATTTTATTTACTTATTAATTTTTATGTATTTTTCATGAGTATTCATTATTGATTTTGCTACTGTTTTTTTCCGTTTTATTTTGTTGAATTATATATTCCCCCCCCCCTTAAAGATATCGCATTAAGAGGTTGTACTTGTTTCGGCTCAAACATAAAAAATATTTGGAATGCCAATTTATTAATCTGATGAGTCTTAATAACTATAAGTCTGATGATTTTTACATATCTTCTAATAATTAATTATTGCAATCTCATTAGGAAAGAAAATCAAAGATGTAAAAATAATGTAGAAGGTGAACTGAATGAAACTGAAGAAAAGGAACTGGTTTGAGTTTTGATATATCAACTTCTAGTATGAAATTCCTCAAAGTATTTGGGGAAGCTAATCGATTAAGATACAATTCAGATTCCCAAAACGTTTGACGAATATTTTTACCGATATATTACTGAATGACACAATTATGCTTATTATACTTGTTATTATAGACAAGTATACATATTATACTTGTCTACAGTTTTTTGATTAATTTACAGAAAACTGATCTAAATGCAGCTAATTTGTCACTTTGCAGAGCTATTTTCCTTAAATTAAAATAATAAAATATGAATCGCCATAATAAAAATTAAATTTCTTACATGACTTGCATTACTTGTAAGTTATGTAAGCACAATCAAACCAGATCATCGATTGTTCACAGTTCTGAAGACAATATGATTTTTCCCTTTACACGTATTCAAAAAGGCACGCTAATCAAAGTAAACATTTCTATTCGTCTCCTGTGTTTGATATCTCACTCGCTGCTCTAATTTATTTCTTCTCTCTTTTATTATGTAGATAAACTTTGCAATATTCAATTTCATCAATTATTTCAGTTAATTTCATTTTGTAACTTTTTTTATTCTATTTGCCGTTTCGTTTAGCCCTTGAAGTAATTTTTTACAATATTTGTACGTTTCATAAATTAAACATACTTGCTTTTTTAAATTGATTTTGAATTTTTTCTTTTTTATAATATATCAACTCAAAAATAAAATGCACTGTTTTTGTTACTTCCTTAGTGCTCATTTACAACCATTTCTTGCTGAATATCAACTTCGCAATCTGCTTGTTCAATGGCTTTTTCACCGTCGGAGAAATCTCTATCTTTATTGGAAAGAATATCATCCTTCTCTTCAGATAATTTCAGTAAAATCTGATCCGACTCATTCTTGTATAATTTGGCTCTAAGAAATCAGAAGTGTGATTTTACTATATTTTGTTACAGAACAAGATATAAATTTCATAATCAACAATTAAAATTGATATTAATTTAAATTTATATTTAACGTAATAGAATTTTTATAAAAAAGGGAAATAAAAATATAAACTGATAAAATTTTACTTGGATGACCAGACAAGTTGAACTATTTACCCAGATCGTCGTAGAGTATATATCGCAACATTACAGGCACAAAGATTGAACACGGTGGCTGAAAACACAGTAAGTACAGAAAACAGGTAGAAGGAGTGGGAAATGAATACGTGACTCAATGCACATAGCAGCCAAAACAACAGGGAAGTGATGTATGCGCGTTATCCCTGAGGGTTAATGCAAGAATCTTGCTATCATCACCGTCAAATATCATATAAATAATTAAACTCGGGATCTGACAGTAAACGTTAAACTAACCGATTTCGAAAAAGAAGGAAAATGTCGATATTGAATGAATAATAATAATTTCCAGGTCGATTATTTATTTTTTGTTTTCAATAAGACTTAACCAAGTAATTTTTTTAAACTACCGAAGGAATAATCATAATATAATATTGATATTGTTTATGATTTAAAACAAAATTAATACAATCAAAGAATTAATAAAGTCAATGAAACAATAATAAAAAAACCAGTCGATTTAAGCAGATCATCCATCAAAGTGACACAGAAATTGACCTGAAAGCAACGTGTAAGTGAGACAATATTCTTAATCTTAAAATCAAATTAAAACTGATTCATTGCCATATATCAAAGCTTACAAGAATATCATCATCATATTCTGGTTATGATACTTTAATAATTAATTAATTAATTTTTCCGATCTCCGTGGTGAAATGTTAGCGTCTCGGCCATTCCTCCGGAGGTCCCGGGTTCGAATCCCAGTCAGACAAGGAATTTTTCATACGTTTAAAATGTTTATTTTATATTCGCACGCACAAGTATTAAGCTTATACGGTAAATTAATCATTGAAAAAAATATATAACCATTTATGATATCCGAAAACGGCAATATTGGGTGCACTTGTATTTGAGGGAAATGAACGATCGAAATGGTTCATATTTTGAATCGTTAAAGAATGGTGTTTTTTAAATAAAGCTGCAAATTTAATTTTAAAACTTGGATCGTCTCTCATTTTTTTATATGTTTTTATTAACTACAAAGTAGAATTAAAAATTCATTTTATTGAACGGATTGACAATTATTTATGGAAAACCGAAAAAATATAACGAAAATATAGGTTTATTCACTAATCGTTCAAACAACTCACTAGAAACAAGCAATAGAAATGGAACATGTAACCTTTAGCACGTATTTCTGGCTATTACTACAGAAAAATGAATGTAGTTTGTCTTTTTCGTGTTATATCCTGTGGGTGGCCGCTGACTGCGTATAAGTCATTTCATTTACTCGACATCATATCACTTATATATCTCAATTATACCGCTATTAGATCATTCTGTTGGGTGTTTGGCCTTACAATACTAATAAAGCGATCTGAAACTCATAAAAAAATGACTCATTAAATATTCGGAAATAAACTATTAATGTTAACAAGCAGTCATGAATTAAATAAAAAAACTATAGGATGTTTAATTTATAAAAGATGATATAGTGGAAAAAAAACCAGTTTAGAAAAAAATTATCTAAATGAGATAAAAAAGGGAAGAAGAATACTACAATGGACCACCAACATCTGGAGAGATTAGAACTACAATATTTTTAATTGTATTTTTACTTATAATTTTATTTACAAATATGTTAACAAGACAACCAGTAAATGTTAGAGTGTATTACGAGGAATGAGGTAAAGAGAACAACACTCAGCATGAGGCACTTAGTAGAATGTTACAAAATGTTTAAGTACTTACGTAAATAAAGCTGATGAAAAAATAATAAACAGGTGAACGAAAAAGCGTTTTAATTTCTTAACGGAAGGCGAGTCTGCTTTCTAGAAATAATTATACACATATAATTTATACATTTGGAATAATGTAGCTCTAAAATATATTTACAAATTTACAAAAAATCCATTGTTATATACATTGCTGTAAAGTGTAGTTTTATTCAATGAACTTCATTTTACACGTTAGATTATTAATATATAACATTTACCATAATAAAAACTTTGATAAAAACAAAATTAAAACTTAGTTTTTGTTTGAAAGAAATATTAGTTGCATCTCTAGTTTAGAGATCTGTTTAGTTTGTTCAGTAGATCAACGTTCTCCAATCGGTAAACAAATGTCCTTTATTTTAATTAAAGATTTTTTTTACGTAATTTATTCTCCACATAACTAAATTTTACGGGTTAAATTTATTTTGTAATAAACAAACACCATGTATAACAATATTTATTGAATTTGATGTGGAAAAAACTTCATAAAAGAATGTAAATGGATATTGCTTGTTTTGAATATCTAAGGCCTGGTGCAATCAAGTGAAGAATAGAATTACTACTGTTTAAATTATTTTCCAATGAAAAAAATACTTTGTAGCAATTCTAATTTTGTAATTGTTAACAGAAATATTGGCATATTTACAACTTAGTTCCAATTTTTTTTAGTTATGGGTTAAAATGTCTGTATGATGATGAAACTAAGTGAGCGTGGCGAATCTCTTAAATTACTCTTACTGATTTTGATGTTACGCTTTTTTTTATTACAGATAACTTTAGTGAAATTTTTTATGACTGTAAATTTGTATAATTATTATAAACTATAAGAAATAATTTTCTTTTAAATAACAAAATTTAAGAGTGGCTTAGCTTAATAATTAGTATATAGCAATAAAATTATTTTATATATCATAAAAAGCATATTTTATAATAACCTTAATGGTAATTCGATTTATAAATAAACCAAAAGCAATAAAATTATATTTACATACTTAATGAAATAATAGTTATAAAACATTCGTTTGTGGTGTATTGTTTAAAATTATTTGACTTCAAGTTAAGTTATACAGTATTATAACTAATTTGTAATTTGAAATGACAACGAATGCCGAACAATACTTTGAGAATAATTTTTTTTTTCATTGCGCGTATTGTTATTAATTCTTTCCATTATCAAATTTTTTTGTATTATTGTAATAAATCTAAGTAACTTAGGAATTTTATTAGATATAAGATTTTGGTCTCATTATTATGTATCCTTTTGTTAATATGAGTTGTAAAAATAATTTATTAGCAAATTGAAACCATAAAATCACACCTTATTTATTTTTTTGAGCAGTTTGTTCTGTTGCATATTTAACAAAAAAAAATTTGTTTTTTTATTTAAAATAGAATGGTAGAAGCGAACGTCTATGTTAGATTTTTTTTATTATTCATTGGAAAAGTTATATGACACAAAATTAAAAATGAGATTTAATAATCAAAATTAGGTTATTAAAAATGAGATTTAATAATAGTAGATCGTGGATACCGGTGTTCATTGGTAGTTGGGTTTTAATTAACCACACATCTTAGGAACGGTAGACCTGAGACTGTACAAGACTACACTTCATTCATACGTATCATCCTCATTCATCCTCTGAAGTAACACCTCATGGTGGTTCCGGAGGCTAATTTTCTTGCATCTTTGCAGGTGTTCGACAGTTCCTCCTTCCAAGATGTTTCCTGAAGAAAAATCCACGTTTTGGCTGTTCACCATCGCATTATACCCGAGGTATTATAATATTTTAATTTAATTATTTTAGAAAGTTTAAAAAAAATAATAATTTATTATTAATATTACGGAGTCATAAGTTCTAATTTAAATTATAAAAGTTTAATTTAGTTAGTTTATTTCTTTTCTTTTTATTAATCGCCACTATAAACAAAATAAATAATAATAACAATAATAATAATAATAATGACAATACGTATATTTAACAAAATAGTTATTTAAATAAAAAGTACAAGATTTGTTTAAAGACAGAAATGATAAAACCCAGAATACAGTCCAATTTATTAAAAGGTTATTTATAATAACCGCTAAAATCCGATATTGCATTAACAAAAAACTAAAATAGAAACGTCTAAAGTTCATAAAATTCAATTTTCTGCAAATATTATTACTTTTACTGTTTTCAACAGAACTACCCTACCACTTTATGAATGAGTAGAATACTGTCACTTTTACTACTGTTTTCAAATAACTCATCGAACAACTTCCTGCATCCGCCCTCTGTTCACGATGAAATATTCCTAATGAACTCTTCACTCGTTGTTGCCACCCGCTTATTGATATCGCCGTCACCGCAACCGTGTCAAACTCCGGCTTTCGAAACTACTTTGTAATCGCTTGTAATCAGGACTGCGCCGAACACAGTCTTGCAGAACTACTGACTGTAGGCACTGGTTCCTGGCAGTATTTTAATCCCCCTGACTTGCGGAACCAGTACCCATCTTATCCCTTTAATTGTTAAAGCGTAATAATGTTCATGGTCCATGCCCTTACGTTTTCCTATAAATTCTTATTCCGGTCCGGTAACCAACCTGGGTGAACAGGAGCTATTGGAGGCGTCATTGTCTGTATTACAAAGAACAAATTGTTAAACGGATCTGTTTTCTGAGAAAAGAATCCCTTTTAGTTCCTTCTAGATATTTATTTTTATTATTATTTTGTCTTTCTTTTTTGTTAATTGGAAGAAATCCGTTACTCTGGTCCGTTATACTAGACCTGTTACAATATCTTTCAGAACGTGCTCTTGTTTAATAAAGTCCAACTGATGAGAGATGTTTAGCTTTCCTAAAGATTTCTTTATTGTTAGATAGAATATTTTTACTTGATGAAACAAAACAGTGAATAATAATAACAACCAGAGATACAATGTAAACCGAGTATTTACTCAATACTTTTACACCCAAAAAGTAATTTGGTGATTTGATGATCTGTTGTTTTCTTTATTTTCTAATATCTTTCATTGTACTTTAGATGATAAAATTCGGAAAAAATTCAATATTTGTTATAATAAAAAGTTAATAAATGTGAAAAAATGAATTACATACTTTACCGGGTAGTATTCTGTAACCCATAATACCCTTTAAATAACTGCATCTTGACATAACAAAAACCTAAAAAATAAAATAAATTTTTCATTACATTCAACGACAGCGATATAAAAAAATTAAAGGTTCAAAAAGAGGTGTTCCTCTTTTCTTTGCTTGAAATGAAAATATGATTTTCGTCTGTAACGGTGTAGTCATTGAAATATTGATTGAACGAATATTTGTGGTGTTAATTTTCAAATATTAGTTGGATAAATGGCTGCAGTAATTCAAAATCAATTAATAACTGTAACATGTTAATGGCAAATTACAAAAAAATAAAAATTACAAAATGGTTAATTGATTACAAAAGTTAAAAGTATTTAAACACAATAAAATAAAAAAATAAAATTATATATGTAATTTTATACAATTTACTTTTTATTTTTAAAAAATGTTTAGCATTTTATATTTACCCGATTAATTTCTTGCACGTTCATTTTTCAGGATGTAGTGGCGTATGTTATACCGATTAATATATTGGAACATCTAATGATCTGAAACTTTTTAGTTTTGCTTGTTGAGTAATAATGGATTTTTAAATAAATTTATTTAAAATTAGCCTTTTTTTTGTAGGAGAGGTATTGTTAAAAAACTTATCTCAAATAGATATTCTTCTATTCTGTGTATATAAATATATATATCGTGCAGATGTTCTAACTATAGAACATAATATCCAACTTGCACATCATTTATTTGTAAATAATAATAAATACACAACATAAACTAATCCTAGATTGAGCACTCAACCTCAAACGCATACACACGACGCGTATATAGTTGCTACTAATCATAATATATTCTCATTTAAAAAGTAGAACCGTCTAATGAAGTTGATTTAAGACTTAGAGATGGTAATATTTTAGTTATTTCTTAATGGATAAATTTGCTACGCACATAAATTTTCTTTATTAATTCATTTCTTTCATGAAGTCGGTCTATTAAAGTATTACACAATTATTTTATAACTGTCGGCCGAGTTACATTTGATTTAAAATTGTTAGGTTCTCACTTAAATAATTTTAAGTTTATTAAAACAAAAGTATTCATCAATTAACCCAATATCTTTCACAAAAAAAGTTGTTTTTGCATATTCTTCTCTAGTAAATAAATTATCAGACAGATATTTTTAGTCGAATTATCATACAAGCAGCGACATATTCAGAGCAGCAAGCAGTTGACCGTTAAGTTTTAAACGATTCCTGATATTTTTCTAATAATGATCAAACAATGTTAAAAAATGTGAAACATAAAGGAGTATCTGCAGTTTTATCTACGTTTTTAAGATACATGTTAAGAACAAGGATCATTTTCTCAAATTTTAATTTATAAAACCTATTTATTTAGGGGTAAAATATGAAGTTACAACGAAATTCGGTTATAGCCAGCAAAAAGGCTTACTCTCAGCTAATTAAAAGAAAAAAACAAACAAAAATTGATAATTTCTTTGAAAAAAATGTTTCACGAAACTTGTTTGAATGCAGTGTGGCATAACCGATTCAGTATCGTTTCCGACATTAAGTTTTATCTCGTTAAAAATCAGTATCTTTAATATAATTCTTGCCGTGGAAATCGTCAGTGCGGTATATTTGCCAAAAAAAAATGTACTTTGCCGTCTGATTATGGGGTACAATACATACACAACAAAAATACAGTAAACACAATTAATGATAAATACACAACATAAAATAATCTTAGATTGAGCATTCAACCTCAAACGCATAGACACGATGCGTATATAGTTGCTACTAATCATAATATATTCTCATTTAAAAAGTAGAACCGTCTAATGAAGTTGATTTAAGACTTACAAATGGTAATATTTTAGTTATTTCTTAATGGATAAATTTTCTACGCACATAAATTTTCTTTATTAATTCATTTCTTTCATGAAGTCGGTCTATTAAAGTATTACACAATTATTTTATAACTGTCTGCCGAGTTTCATTTGATTTAAAATTGTTAGGTTCTCACTTAAATAATTTTAAGTTATTTAAAACAAAAGTATTCATCAATTCACCCAAAATTTTTCACAAAAAAAGTTGTTTTGGATATTCTTCTCTAGTAAATAAATTATCATACAGATATTTTACTCTCAGCTAATTAAAAGAAAAAAAAATTGATAATTTCTTTGAAAAAAATGTTTCACGAAACATATTTGAGTGCAGTGTGGCATAGCCGATTCGGCATCGTTTCCGACATAACTGTCTTTGGATATTCATGAATTTTAGTGATGTGTCAGATGTCGTTGAAATAATTGCCTGTTAAATGTGATCTTACTCTCTTTTACCGTGTTTTTAAACCGGTATTATTTTTTTTATTTTCTTTTTGGAGGGTGAAAAACGCTTTCGCTTTATTATCGCCTAGAAACAAGCTGAAAATTCAAACTAGAACTCAGTATCGGGAGAATTTTGGGTGACAGTGGGAAATATTGGAAAAATATTCACATTTGTTTATAAATTTACAAGGGTTTTTTTTCTAGAATATTTGTATTTTTCATTTGTTTTTTTTGATCGTATTCTGTATAAGTCTTACTAAGTTTGTATGCAAATATTATATGCATTACCACTTATTTATTTTAAACATTTCTTTCTTTTTCATTTACTTGTTTGCTACCTTTTTTAATTTATATTATTGGCTGATGTGTTTTTACTTCAACCTGATAAATTTTTACTTCTGTTGAGTTCTTTCATTTACATATAAATATTGTTAAACGTCTTTTCTTATATATATATATATTTTTTTTTTATTTGACGATATTTAAGTTACATTTATTTAAAAAACCTTTGTGAATTTTTTCCACATTTCAATAAGGAATGGTTTCTTAATTTATATGATTTATCCATAATTTTATGATTATTAAACCGTAATTTTAAGTAATCTTTACAAATTGACTAGTTATCTCTACATCTTACTAATTTTGAAATCACTCACTAGACATATAAACTCCAGATAAAGTACTTCCTTGAAGCAATGATCTGAATAACATTCACATGAATTTTTTCACAACTAAGTTTCGGTCACAAGATCGAATTTTTTCTTGTGGTACACTAAGTAAATGTACTTTTATACTGCATTAAAACTATACTTACTCTTATGCTATAATATGTTCTCTTAGTATATTATGTAATGCACTTCTTATGTACTCTTTTTACTATGTCGTTCGTTATAAACTGACGGATAAAAAAAAATCTCTCGGTACAGAGGAAAAATGGATAAAAAATAAATTAGAAAATGAATGTATGTAACAGAATTTATTTCGATTTTATATAAACCACAATAAACCGCATGACTTCCTTGTACGCCTATTAAATTACATATTCCCTTTTTTTTTTTTTAAATGAAAAGTACATAAAATATTATTTCATTAATATCTTTTTAATTTTTTATTAGTATTATTGAATTATTATTTACTGTAACACTATTTTGCAATCAGAGGTTAATAATTATTAATAAATCAATACATTTGAATTAAAAAGAAAGTTAAAAAACATGTTTTAAAGTCGGATTCAATCTGATGTGCTTTCCCCTTGTAAGTTCCAAATATTTCAGTAATTGGAATTTCATTCTGCTATAACTCTAGAACCAATGAAAATAAATACCACTTATCGTTGAAAAGCTCTCAAAGAGGGCTTATTAATGCAGCTAAGAAGAAGTCCTAAATCCATTTTTTTTTTTTATTTTGGTCCAGTTGATTGCAATAAAAAGGAAAGGTGCACAACTAGATGTTACAACAATCCTAAATCCAAAATTTCAACATTCTACGGTTAATCATTTTTTACATATGTCAGATCACGCGTTACAAATCTTTCATCTCATTCTCTAAAGCAATATCTAACGATGGTCCTGGAGGTTAAAAAAAAAACAAAAAACAGAGTCTATACGTACGTATATACGTCACGCTGAAACTAGTCAAAATAGATTCAGGGATGGTCAAAATGGATATTTCCGTTGAAATCTAAAAACTGAAATTTTTCGCGATCACAATACAATATAAGGAAGTATAAAATAATAATATTCCAGCCATTTCAGTGTAGCCACACAATCGGAAAATAGTAAAATAACAGTCTGTTTTGGATAATAATGAAACAATTTAGCCTATCTCCTTCATATTATCAAACATAAAAATATTTTTTTTGAACAAATCTCCTTTACTGTGAAGTAGCTAATAATCAATAATAATCATTAGCTACTGTGAAGTAGCTAATAATCATTTACTGTGAAGTAGCTAATAATAATCATATACCCACCAGGTTCTTCCATGGCTTAAGCTTTCTAGAACAATTGCCCTAATATGTAAAATAAAAAATGTATCAAAATTAAACAATCTTCTTATTTTTTTTTTTTTTTGTATCCAGCATAAAATATATTGTTAGACTAATTTACTTCACGATTTTTCTGTGAACAAAATTAAGAAATCGTTAGGCTACTGTGACGAAAAGTTTCTATTCCGACAAGAATTATTTTGGAATGTCAAAAAAAAAATAGAAGGGAGTTAATTTTTTTATCGGTTCGCAAAGAAAATTATTAAAAATAATTTTGTGTAAAATTAAATATTCGGTCAAAAATAGTCAGAAAAAAAAGATTATGTTTTCTTACATTTAGTTTTTCGTGTTATATATTTAATCTTTTCAATTTTTTATACATTTTCAATATTTTTACTTTGGTTTTACGATAATTATTTGCTTATCATTACACTGAAATAACTTACAAAGAAAATCTTTTACCGACTTCTCAAATATAAGATTCCAGTTTGCCAAACTTAACCGGTGGTTGGTTAACTACTAGACCACTGGTCTATTGGTTAACTCGTCATCGCAAATCAGCTGATTTCGAAGTCCAGAGTTCTATGATTCAAATCCTGGTAAAGGCAGTTTATTTTATACGGATTTGAATAATAGATCGTGGATGTCGGTGTTCTTTGGTGGTTGGGTTTCAATTAACTACACTTCTCAGGAGTGGTCGACCTGAAACTATACAAAACTACACTCATTCACATTCATATGTATCATTCTCATTCATCCCCTGAAGTAATACCTTACGGTGGTTCCGGAGGCTAAACAGAGAAGGAGAATTTGACATATCAATTAATATATGAAACAAGATACTATGTTTCTTTTATTCCGTGAATTTATTAGTCAAAAACTTTATTAAACAAATTAACTTAAGTATTTTTAACAGAAATACTAAATGTGATGCCCTGTAACCAATTTTGTAAGAACAGTACACACCGTTAAACGTTTTAATTAGTTTTATTTATTTTTGAACACGATGACTTTGAATTAATAATATGAATTACGTATACTTTTCTCTACAATGTACCCATTCTTACGGGGATTTTCTGTTAAAAATTGAGCAGATTTTGTAGATATAATTTAATTCTTAATTCGTTATTTAAGTAATCAGTTTTATTTATATAACTTTTATTTATTTCCTTCTTAATATTGCATATACCACTATAGTTACAATTTTTGTTATATTTGAGTGTATTGAAGTGTGTTTTACATCCTTTCTCTTGTCATTTTCATTTCTGTTAAGTATTAGTTTGTACTGTTGTAAAACTAATAAACTTTTTTTTTAGTTTTACCACACGACGTTTTCAAATATCTTATTTAAATAATAATAACCGTAGGATTGTACGCTTGGGAAAATACTGTTATTATATTAAACGAATAATTTTGCACTGATAATACTAAAAAGTGAATTTATTGCAATTATTTTTTTATGTTGCCATTAAGCTAAAGGTACCGAGGAAACGAATAACTACCATGACAGCGTGCTCAGTACCAGTCATGGTTTACTTGCTTAACACTCAATATATTATCTACAGCAGTAGTTATAGAAGTAACAACAGTAAGGCAGCTGGAGAAATAGCCGTAGCAGCAAGCAGAAGTGTAAAAGAAGAAAGCAAGCGGCTATTATTGTTGTAGCCTATGTTGCACAAGAGACAAGGGACAATTGCAGTAGATAGAGGCATGCAGGTCTCTGTCACAAGGTTACAGTTTCCCCGCGGACCTTGCGATTACTGAACTGGACCGACAATCGGGTTCAATGACCACTCGGGTCACTGACTTCCACCCACATCCAGGCTCGATATCAGCTATAACAAGAAGACAAGTAGAATACGAATGTGATGAAAAATGAGTTCAAAATGAAAGACGGAAGAGATAAATTTTGAAAAAATGTGATGTGAGATTGTACGGATAGGTAATAATAACAAATATAAGTTTGTATTAAAAGTAAAACGTTTACCGTATCCCAGCAATCAAGTTATTAATATATTCCATTAGAAATTGTATATAGTAATTATTTATCATTATTTCAAATATATCTATTTTATGATATTTGAAGTCAGAAGTGTAAATAAGTTGATTCATCTAAATCAAAAATAAAATAGAAATAAGAACCGGCTTCTTTGTTGTAGAATTATAAAAGTCACTTAAGGAAAAGAATTAATTGGAAACAGAAATAGAAAATATTAATATCTGGATCTGTCCCTTACCTGTGCAGTTAAAATAATATTGTTAAGAATCTTTTAATTAAACATTCTGTTTAGTCATACTGGTAGTTAGACGTTTAAACTCGGTTTCTTTTATATTTTGTATTACATTCAAAAAATTTGAGTATTATGAAATTTTTTAAAACATTTTTTCAAAATTAAATAACTTGAACCTATAAATAAATAATTAACTTAAGAAATATAATGTTTTACTATAAAAGATTTAATAGAAAAAAATGAAGAGTTCCTAATCAGACTGTATTATTAGGTAGATTTCATAAGAAAGGTATCTATTGTAATTGGTACCATGATTCGACTTCCGGAAAATTTCGACATATCTTCGCGTTTCACATCGCCCAGACCGCAAAACCACAGTCAGCTCAAAGGTTTATTTATATATATATATATATATATATATATATATATATATGTGTGTGTGTGTGTGTGTGTGTGTGTATCTATGTATTTATAAATATAAAATTATAAAATAATAAAATAAAAATTTGTATAAATATTTTACATGGACACGATAACTGCCGCAAATTTGCGCCAATCACTTTCAAATTGTTCGTTTAAAATAATAACTCGTCCCAAAATATCGGTCCAGTTCGTTAACGGCCAAAATCAAAACAAGGGAATAGAAATGGAGGGGGCTTTTTAGAAAAAAAATATATCTCCATAACTTCCTTATTAAGTAAAATATCGAATTCGTTTAAAGTTCTTACTATTTTTTGCATAAGAGCCTAAAACTTATCTAAGTAAAGTTTTTTGATATCACCAAACATTGTCCCAAAGGTGGGGGAAAAAATGGGGTTTTGCAGGCATAAAAAATTATACCTCCCTTAATAGGCACATTATCGAATCGGTTTAAAGTGGTCGTTAGTCCTTTAAACATTACCTAAAACTTTTGTGTGTAACAATTTTTGATATGATCAACTTTTAAAGCAAGGGATGACCAAAATATTGCTGGAATTGTCAGAAGATGGCGCTTGTCGTATGCTAAACATTTTCGAAAACTTTTTGCACATACAACCATTGTCGTATTGAGTAAATTTGAAGTTTTTCTTAAGTTTAATGTGGAAATCTTTTTTATTCCCTACTTAGTTTCGGTGAAATCTACGTTCGTCTTCCGGCGTGCCAAAAGGGTCGCCTTCTGACGTCCCTTTTTTTGTATTTAACACTTATTCTCCGCCAAATTGATGATTTTGTTGTTACTTTGTAAAAGAAATCTTCCTAGTATATTATTACAGGTCTTGTGCAGCTAAGTTCACGACGATCTTACATCATCTATCTTGGTTATTTTAAGAAACTTTTCATTTTTGCCACGATTAATTAGCATTCGGTTGTTATTTTATTTTGATGACTTGTATTCAAGTGTCATTTTAATATTCAAATTATTTTTTTCTTGGCATATCAAGAAAAATAGTTTGTAAAGTTTGGTGGTACATTCTTGATCCAGAAAATCGTTCCTCACTTTCTGTTTATGATGACTCATATTTTACGAATAAGGTTATATTTTACTTATTCTTACTTTTAATTTATTCTTTTCTCATTTAACAACGCAGGTTTTTGATTTTTTCCCATTTTTTGCAACATTTTTTTATATACAGGTTCTTTAAGGAAAAACTCTGCATAAAATGAAAATTAATCATCAACGAAATTTTAAGTAAAAAAAATTGAATTAAAAATGAAATCCTAAAAAAGTAAAAATAATATTTTTTTCAATTATCATTTGATATTCTAACTTTATAAAATAATTAAAAGTGATTTATTATTTCTACTTTTTAATTTGGTTCTGTCAAAGGAAAATAAAGGTTTAAAGAAAAATTTATAAATTTTTTCAGCTCGGATCTTTTGATGACAATTCTGTTTGTAAGTTTAATTCTTTTATTTAAAAAAAGGTAAATTATGATTTTAAATTATACTCAATACTATTGTCACCAGTAATATTAAATTTACTTATAATAGTAAAAAATTAAGTTTATCAAGAATTATTTTTAAGGGGTAAATGATGTAGATCATTAGCAATCCGTTTCATTAATGATCTACATCATTTATAGAAATTATGGGGAGGAAATGAAAAAATGAAACGTCTTGTTTACTTGAAATGAGAAAATTGACTAAATGCGTAATAATTTAAAAATAGCGTGTAGAACCTGTACATATACGCATGAAATTCACGAAAAAAAAATCACGACTTGAATCTGTAATCAATAACAGATCAGTTTTGTTTGTTATCTTTCTCTCAAGTATTTTATTGTTCTCTCTTCACCCTTTTTACATTTTCTAATTTCCCCGACTTTCCCTATCTTAAATTTTAGCAATAATTAATAACTTAAAACGCTTAAAATACAAAACGAAGCTATGCCCAAATATTTTAAGATTTAAAACATCGTTAAAAATTGTTTTATAAATTAAGGATATCTCTAATTTAGGCCCACTATGACTAATTTTGGAAAATTCTTTCTTAGGGCATCTTTACTAAATTAAAAAAATATAATGTAATTTTCAAAGTTGGATTCAAGAGTTCAGGAAGTGCAGTACTCCTTAGCCTTTTAATTTCACGCGTATGTGTAACATTCAGCAGGATTTGAATTAATGGTTTATTGTTCAGTTAGAGATTTTATCCTGTGGACCAAACCCGGTTTTTATGACTGTTGGCTCAGTAATCATAATGAAGAAAGCTACTGTCGGATAAAGCCAGGTCACTCAACTCCTTCTAAAGGATTATTATATATAACAACATGTCAAGTTTCATTTTGTGAGTTTTCCTAACGATGGGCCAACCTCCCATAGGGTAAGTTTTATCTCATCTTCAAATAATGATAACGTAATGATAGATATTTTAGTCTAGTCAAAATAAATAACTTTTAATGATTTTTAAATTTTAGAAATGCGCTAATGGTTTAATTTAATGTTTTCGTAAACGATGTCTTATCTAAAGATAAAAGTAAGAAATAATTGCATGTACATTTGAATCATTCGAGTTTATAACAAAGTTTAAAAAACTATTGCGGATTTCTGCACAAGAAGACCAACTTTTCGTTTTCCACGATCTCACTATTTCGTAATCAGAAAGTCACAAATTTTCAGAGTTCTACGCACTACATATTTTCCATTAACGAGTAGACCCTACACACAAGTCTCAAGTTTCAACTCATTCACCGATGTGACTCACTGTAAAAGCACCTATGAAATAAACAGCACAATACAATAACATAACCTACAATTGTACTTATGTTGTCGACTTTAATTGCGCGTAACTCAGAGAATTACTCAACCAATCTTCATAAAATTGATCAAGCAGTTTTGAATTTTTTAACCAAAAAATTTTATTCACAGGTGTGTATATGTTACGGTAAAACCCGGAATACCGGTAAATCTTAAGTTTTACCCGTAAATTCTAACATTTACCAAGTCACTTGGTAAAAGTCCGAAAAAATCTTGAAAAAACATTTATTTCGGACTTTTACCAAATAGTTCTGATCATTATTGACATTTACCATAGACTGTTGGTAAAAGTTGACAATTCTGTAATGAAATCACTCAAAAGTATGAATTTAAAAATGCTCTTCTCAATTTCGGAATTTCAATGCACTGCGGGTGAAAAATGAAACAGGTTTTCAAAAAATTACAAAAAACTTTATTTTGCTATATAATACTAAAACATTTCAAAAACTTTACAAGTAATTAATTCATATACACTAATATTCAGGAATGAATAATTTTCAGCAAACTTCTGCAATAGTAAATAGCAATATGTTCATTGTTATAATTAAATGAATCCTTTCGAGACTACAAATTACAAAAAAAAACTCTATAACTAAAAATAATGCCCATCTCAAGTACTAGATAATAACTCGTATGCAAGAAACATTTGCTCTTCAAATTAATTACTTTTTGAATGAAAAATTTTGTTATCATTTCAAAGGCTAAAGGCCTGTAGAATCCAGTCCCCATTAAGAATAATCGATTAACATTTTTGTGTAAAAATGATTCTTAATAATATTAAATAAAATTCAATCACATTTTCTTAGCAGTATATTTTTTTAATCATGGTGTTTTGTAAAAGGAAAGACGAACTTTACGATAAACAGAAAACTGGAAGGCTATATTTTAAAAAACAGAATTTTTAGTTATATTTTTTATATCTTTCCTTAAGTTTTAGAACGGTTTGAATGAACAAAATGACTGTATTTAATGAAAAACGTTCAGCTGGGATTCAAAACTTTTTTCCCGCAGAAAAAATTGAAAATAAATTGGGTTAAAAAACAACCCAGACTGTGTATTTAACAGTTAACTATTAATTGATTATTCTCACGTTTGAAAATGATTAATTTTAATGCAATTTTTGAACTGAAATCCCGAAATTGAGAAGAGCATTTTTAAATTCACGCTCTTTCCTATTTAGAAGTGATTTCGTTACAGAATTGTCTACTTTTACCAACAGAATATGATAATTGTCAACAAAGACCAAAACGATTTGGTAAAAGTTCGAATTAAATGTTTTCAAGATTTTTTCGGACTTTTTCCAAGTGACATGAAAAATGTTAGAATTTACCGGTAAAACTTAAGGTTTACCGGTATTCGGGGTTTTACCGTAACATGTATATAGATATATAAGGAAACAAGGAAACTACTTTTTAAGTGAATGGTATTTTCCAACTTCTCATACCTGAAAAGGAAAAGAGAATTCATTTTTACACCCTAATCCCAATCTAGTCGGTCTTCGATCTTCCATTTTCTTCGTAAATTCGGTAAAAAATTATTTTGGATATGCCCTTTTTCCGTAAGCCTAGTTTTCTTAAAAATAATTACTTTTTGGGTAGGCTATGCAAAAAATATTTAAGTTTTTCTCGATTAGGCAGTAATTAAGAGTTCGCTTTCGTCTAAATAAGAGTTTCGTCTTGTATCTAATTTGGCTGCTTCAGAATGCATTTAGCTATCATAACACTTTCCTTATTCTTTGGAATATATTAAGATCATTATTATTTCATAATTTTATCTGTTATATAAAAGAATTTATTGAAAATAGATTTTATTATTAACCTAACAAGAATGGAACATATTTCTACATTCATTTCTCAAAAAATGTCGTTTATGGAAAATTATGACAGTATGTAACTTATAACCCGTAACGTTCACAGTTGAAACTAGAAATTTTACACATTTCTTGTCATGTATTTTAGTGACGACAAGTTGGCAAATAATGTTCTGGCAAAGTTACATGTACCAGATTGGTATAATGAAATATTGATGATATCTTATTCCGTATTTTCAGGTATCTCAACACTGCAAAATGTTCATAGTGTAGTATTTTATTAGACAAATCATTTATATTAATCAAAATAGCTCTTTAACTTCTACATGTTTATTTTTAAAATTTATACTAATAATTCTATAATTTCATGAGACATAAAAAAATTAAATAAATGAAAAAGAATGCTTAGTAAAATTATAATCGCATAGTGCAGGGTAAATATTTATTACTGAGATAGTTCATATAATTTATTTATTCTATACTTCATGTTGCGTAATGTATGTTTTATACACGATATGAATTTAGTATTCGTTTAAAATCATGCCTATGAATTAAGATTACAACGAGGTTCATATTAAACATGATGCAGTTAAGCTGTATTATACGTATTGAATTTTTAATATTCTATGTTGATCTTAGAATTTAATAATGCCAATTAAGAAAATAAATTCTTATGTCACCGTAGAATTTCACATTTTGTTTATAAATTGGTACAAAAATTCTTGTTTGATGTATTTCCAACAAGTTGGTTTAGATTATTTGATCTTTGCAAGTGCTTAAGTGTTGTTTTATTTTATGTTTGCACGGTGGTATTCGCGAAATGTAATTTTATAAGTTTAGAATAACTCTTTTTTCAGCTTTCGTTTGAACTTAATTAAACGTATTTTGTGTAACTTTAGTATGATTTTTTTTTTCTTCGGAGTTATGGGCATCAACTACTTTGGTCATTAGCCCTTTTACCAAAGAAAAAAAAGACTTAAATTCTTTCAAGTTTAACATTAAACTGAAGACTATTAAATTATTTTTGTTAAAAAAATATTTATACTCTGAAAATCTTGATTCGTGAATATATTGTTTACCGGCTAGGCTTTCCTTTCGGCCTTCCTTTATTACATCTTTTCTCCATTCTCCTTATGACTTCTACCTCTGATGACAGGGAATCTGAGATGTCGGATATGGTATCTTGTTCCTCTTCTCTATCAATGATCTATGCCGACCTAAATGGAGCGGTTAGCATAGTAGTTAAAGATTCAAACTTAATGCACCCTCCATCGATATATTTAGGACCACCGAAGTGTTCGCCGTCTCCATAGATGTCCTCTGAGCTTTGGGAGGCTTCATAATTGCGTGTTGTATGGTCTGTATTTCGACTTTCTGTGTTGTTAATTGCACCTGCATCGTACCTCGTTGAGACATTTTCTGCACCCTTGCCACACGTTCCTTCGCCTTAGTCGAAGGACTGATATTTTTGGCTTGTTCACGTCTCCTTATCCTTATGTACAACGTCCATCTGCGGCTGCATCTTCGCAGTTTTTTTTGTTTATTTTTGCTGAGGATCCATCTTGTTATCAATGATTTATTTCTTTCTTAGCAGCAAGACATGACGCAAGAGCAGAAAGCAACTGTTCTATGTTAATTCTGGGTGACAAAGTGGAGCAGCTGCTTCCACATAAGTCGTTGTCGGTTGAGATATTCGACTGCTAAATTGTCCTCGCTTCAGGGTAGCGTATTTTTTGCAGCGTTTTAACTTCTTGAATTGCATTTTCTAATTTGTACACCGGGCAGTTTCTTGAACGGCAGCTGTGGTGCTCTTTGCAGTTGATACAAAGTGGAGGATCTTTAACGGATCGCCTTCATGAGTTTCCATTCTACACACGCAAATTTCTTGCCTTTCACATCTGACCGCAGTGAGTCTGAAACGTTTGCAGTTAAAACTTCGCATAAGTTGCGCATAGGTCGCATAGAATGCACGCAGATCTAGACGATGCATACCATCCCGTACATTCTCAGACAGGTTAGGTCTGTTAAATATTAACACATGTGACTCAGATGGAAGAACCTAACCATTTCTCCTTACGGTAAACCTGCGGCATTGAATCACTCCTTGATTTGACATTTCCTCCACTATTTCTTATCCGGCACAATTAAGAAGATCACGGAAAAAAAGTTCTTTCAATTTCTATGTGGTTGAACCGACACAGGAAACTCACCGATCTTCATTAAATCTTGAACATTTTGGCTTTTGACTATTGTTTACGGTTTAGATGTATAAACTGTTAAAAGACTTGCGAATTAGGTGGTATGTTCCGGATGTAGGGATTATGTACCTCACGCCAGTGCAAAATTGTTTTGTTTGTTATTATCTAACAATGTTAAACTCTGTGGTTATATACCTTTTTAAGTATTTCGTATAATAATTTCATGACTGATTCCATACTATCGTATATATTAGGTGTTTTACCTAAATTCTGATATGAGCTTTTTTGATAACCATTTGGAAAACATTTACTTAATATATCTGATAATTACTTTAAGTTTATTGTGTAGCTTATGCTTTTATTTTTGTCTGGTTACTATTTTAATATCGCATCTTCCATACAGTGGATTTTTACACCGATATTGATTATTTTTTGGGAGGGTATTTTTGCAATCCTTAACACTCTTGTTTTTGGATGAGTGTTGGTTATTTATCTTCCACTGTTATTTCAAAATCTAATAGGTTTACTGAATCTGTTATCTTCGTGACTTGTCACAAAATGTGCGTATTTAGATTGCCTTCCAAAAGTAGAAAATATACATTGATTAGATTGTATCTTACTTAAATCCCTTTATCACGACGAGTCCTGCCATATTTTGAAGAGACAGAATTCAATAACTGTTCTGAAAATATTATCTGTCGTGTTCACGTTATATCCAATAACGGTGGAAATTCTCCAATTATCACTCCAGCAACCGTATTAAAGTTGTCAGTTTCTGATGAGTTCATATCTACTTATTAATCTATAGTAATGAAAAAATCAATGTAGCCATTAAGAAAGTTTGAACTTAACTTATTGGAGCATGTTCTCTATTCCAGCGTTGCTTTCTGAACTGCAGATGAAAACGTTTAGGCAGGTTGATTGAAGGACGTTATGGGAATTAAGCGACACGTAAAAAGGACTATGTTGAAGTGAAGGTTGTCAGTGCAAGGACTGACTGTGAAATTAATCCCTACTTCAGCACATCAGATTATAGATTTTTCTTGTTGTATAATGATGTTTCATCCTAAATACCTTTATTTTTGGTGTCATCCTGGGTGTCTTCTCCTTGGGGAAGACACCCAGAAGACACTTTTGAAGGGTCCTGGTTACTACATCACCTCTTCCGGATGCAACGAATGCAAATGCCTCGGCAGACATTTTCATAAGTGTATTTACACAACTTGCCTTCGTATGGCCTCTTCCAACCAGGACCACATACCATAACTTACAACCCTCAACTATCAAATTAACTGATTCACTGAAGCGTGATCCCCACGCCTTCCTCTGATAGCGAAGGTTTCACACAAAAACTCTTCTTATATCTAATTTCACTTAAACTATGAACTCAGATTGTTACTTGACTGAGTTTTTAAACACCAACAATACTGTCGGTGTTTAAAAACTGGTTGCTAAATTCCTGTGAAAATCCTATTCTATCATGCAGAATAAATTTTTTTATGCTTAACGATAAGACCAAAATTGATAACCGTTTTTAAATCTGTTAGGTTATTGTTTAAATTGTAAATGATCATTCAGTAGCTTCGAAATATTGTCGGGAGGCCTTTTTGACTCCATCTAGATTATCTATAGTATTATTAGAGATATCTCTTTTTCACATTTTGTTCAAATTTTTTTAAAAATGTTTTGGTTTACTTGCCTGTGGTGTGAAATTCCGTTGTATGTAGTATTTAAGCGATAATAACTACTGCGATTATTCATACAATGAAATTTAAAAAGGTTTTCTGTATAATATTTTTTGTTCCTTGTTTCTAGCATGTAATTTTACCCGAAAATAAAACCAAATACTTTTCTAATATATATCTCTTCTCTAATTTGTATGCATTAAAGAAATTTTGAACTATAATCTTTTTATAAATTCAGAATGGTTATCTAAAACCTTTTCATAATTAAATTCTGGTACGGAATGACTTACACCAAATGATTTATAAAAAATCTGAACATTTGAATCGTACCTACATATTGTTTTACTATCGTTGAAAGAGAAAACTTGACTTGTTATCTCTGAAAATAAACAAGTTTTATATGTTTTTCTTGCAATATGAAAATAAATTTTGAAAAAAAAAATTTTTCACCTTGATTTACCCCATCCCCAGAGCCGGAACATGCATCTAAGCATAACTCAGCTCCCGGGGGATGCCTTCGCCTAAAAACTACCTTGGCAGAACACAAGGTCCCGCCCAGGTAGCCGGGATTCGGTCTTGCAGTACATGCCCCGCCTCTAATGAGAGGACCCCAAAGGGTTTCCCTCACCGGGACTACGGTTTCACATTCCTTTTCCAGAGGCGTTGCGAAGGAGTCCCTGTCCAATCATTGATGATGGGATGTCGGAGCCTCCCACTCCTTCTGGACGGGCTATCCTCACAGACACCCATCAGCACTGAGCAGCTTCATGTCGCAGGTGAACCCTTGCATCCGCAACCCCCGGATACATGTCCATGCAACCGACAGGAAGGAAACCGAGCCTCTCGCCGGTAGTCCTTCCGTAGATGACCGGCCCCACCATAGGTGAAACAGTGGCCACTACGATCTGGCCACGAATTGACCCTATGGCCTGGCTTCCAGCAGCAAAAACAAAGGCTGTCATATAAACGTCTCACAACCCTACAAGCCACCCATCCAATACGGATACGACCATCAGCCAATAATTTATCTGCAAGGATGGGTGGCGTAGCCACGGTGACCACCTATGTCCCACCAAAGGCCGTTCGCATAGACATAACTTCGATCGATACTGACTCCTCCGTGATTTTCCGAAACTCCGTAATGAACTTATCGTGAGTGGTGAGTACATCTACACCATTAATAAGAACGTGGACCATCCTACCACCCTCCCTCTCACCACTTCCGTGGCTGAGTAGGTAGTGTCTCGGTATTGTGTGTTAAGACCCTGGATTCGAAATTACAATGTTTATGTTATAAACATTCATTTATTACTACTGTTATCAGTAAGATGTTACAGCTATTTTTTCTGCATTGGTAGTTTTTATTTTACAATATTTTTTTGTTTAATTTTTTAAAATATCTTATATAGGGTGTAGCTTATATATATCCTGCCGAAATGTTTCTGGCTATTATTCATTTTTATTTATATACATATTTTGTTTTTTTTTTTTAAACCAGTATACATAGATATAGACTTATACAAGATACATAATAACATTGAGTACATTTAAGTCCTATAAAGAAATATTTATTTATGCATAGGTCTGACTACGAGTAACTAGAAAAAAGGTTGAAATTATGATTGATAATATAACAATAAAACAAAGATGTATAGGTTTTGAAAAATAATATAAAAATAAATGTGTTAAAATACAATAATACATAAAACAGGATTTACAAATGAGTACTCAAACAAGTCTTTTCTAAGGTCTTTATAATTACAAGATAGAATCTTTAACTTTTTAAAAAACCAACTAAAATGTTTCAACATACATTTAAAAAAAAAAAATATTTCGTTGAGATAACGTTTTTGTTTCTCGTTGTGCTACTAGATTTACAAATAAAAATTTATACTCATTATAAAAATAACAGGTAGTTTACCACAAACAATTCATTCACTTTTAAAAGGGTTAACGAACAGTCTGTCTTATAAATCAATTTTGTTTGGTTATTAAAGATTTGAATTACAATATTACACGCACTTCCACTTATGACGCTTTTGGCTTTGCTTATAAATTTTGTTTTTACCTTATAAATACCCTTATTGAATGGGATTAATATATTTTTTCTTTTGCTAAACAGGCATCTAACGTATATCACCAGACTCAAATAAAAACGCTTGAATTAAACAATATACTTAACATTTTTTGTAGCTTACTCTGAAATTAGAGAAATTTGTTATGTAAGAAAACCTGGAGACATATAACAGCATCATAAAAAGTGTTTGGGTTTATAGAATCCCACTATATATTCTTTTTTAGTATGGTCCTGTAAAATATTGAGGCATTTCAATACAAAAATTTGAAAAGATAACTGACGTCCCCTTTTTATATAAACAGTCTCATGTTACACTTAGATCTTATGTTTCGTTCATTAAATAGTAGTAAAAATCCACTGCCGCAGATTCCACGGTTATCTTATGAAATTCTGAAATCCTTATTAAGTAACATCTCCATTAATTAATTCCCAGTAAATAGGATTATGACAGAACCTAAGTAGAGATCTGTAAAATTTCTTTTCAGTTAATAATTTTAATCTTTTAATTTCGAAAATAAATAGAGGTAATTTTTATGTGCGAATCTTTATGTTCGTATTTCCTAAAATAAATTAAATTTTCCCATTCATCAATAAGACCGTTGTAGTAATAGAAGTAATGCGAAATCGATGCACTATCCGTTTCTACGACTAAGTCTTTATACGATCTTCATGTGTTAATATCTTATCTAATGGTGGTAGAATATTATTTAAAGCTCTAGAATTAATAGTGAAAAAAACATTTGTTCTTAATAATTATTTAAAGATATTTATTTACCATTATGCATTAATATGTTGGGCCTGAATAGAACATGTGTACTTTAGGCTAATAAGCCAGTTGTTATATTGAAGTTTTCATGTTTGCAAAATTAGCTCAGCTCGTTGCTTTTGAAAATAAATTAAAAAAGACAAAACAAAGTACATAAAGCGTTTGTATAAATTACCTAACTATCAATATTCTGGAACATTTACGGACAGATTAATTTGTTAGGATTAACCAAATGTTTATAAGTTAAAAATGTGTGTGCCTTATATAATTAATTATTGTCACACATACTTACATATAAGCTAGTACTGCGTCTGCTATAATATATCAGTTTTGCGATATCGGATATCCCGACATCGTATGTAATGTCATATACTAATATTATGTGATGGAATAAGGAAGGACGTGGTATTAATAATTATAACTGTAATTACAAGGACACCAGTGTAATTATTGTCTACCTCCTTAGGTACAAATTTTTGCGTGGTCATTTTGCAGATCTCGTAATACTTTGTGCTTCCGTACTTCCTATCTTTCTAATTGACTAATCTATATTAGTATCGGGTTTTAAATTTGTGATAATCATCGAAATTTTAATAGGAAGTCATAGCAGATTTTGCTTTACAAGACTGGATCAAGCTAAATTCCTAAAAAAACTACCTAAACCACTTTACTGACGTAGTTACAAAAACACAAAATCACTTTTTCGCTTCTTTATATTTGACTGTTATTATTAAATCAGTAAATAATTATTTCACAAATTTATTAGCTTACGAGCGATTTTCGCAGGACATTTTTGTGAAAAGAGCAATTTTTAGTATGTTAACAGAGTGTAAATTATTAGCCTAAATATTGAAGTTATTTACCGTACTCATTTATAATCAAATGCTAAGTTTCATTGCTTTTGAATATTTATTTATCACTGCTTTGGAAAATTCTCTTAGTACGTATGATGTTTTCGGTTACGTTAATTATTTGTTTTTTTTTTTTTGAGTTTGGTGTTGCATCATTTCTTGGATTTGATTAACGATGGATAATAACTTTCTCAAAATCGTATTTATTAAAACCTTATTATTATGTTATATATAAATAATAAATAATAAACTAAGTAAATTACCACTATATTTTTTATTTTTGGAGAAACTTTGGTTTAATCTATTCAAAGTTTCTTAGTCTCTTTCTAGGCATTTTATACCGATGTGTAAAAAAAATTTGTTTAAAGGGGTTAGATATTTTACCATTTCAGATATAAGTCAAATGCGTCTTTGGAACTTTTTGGTAAGACTTGTTTTAACCAAACCTAATAAATAATTTTGTTTTAATTGTTTTAATAAAACCTAAAACCCCCTAATTATTCTGAAGTATCAAGTATCTACTCTGAATTTATTTATTCCCCGAAATTTATTACTGATCATGAAGTCTCAGTAAATTTTATAAAACTTTTTTAGCGTTTAAATCTTTTTAACGTGATTAAAAAAAAATTAGAAATATTGATATTATAAAAGTAAATCTAATGAAAAACAATATAATTTTAATACAAATAAAAATACGCATTTAATCTTACATTTTAAGCGTTTCGAATCCGGATGTAGCGTAACGTTTATATGTAAAAAAAAAATTCTCTCTGATAGACTGGGATATTTTAGGAATGACATCTGGCCTTAAAAAATCTGCTAAATTTGATCCATATACATCCTGAAAAAAAAAACTGAAAAAAATGTTGAAACATGATTTAATAAAAATATTTAGGATTTCCGTTCAAAGTAAGCCGTATATTTGATGTTTCTATCCTTTTTATGATATACTGTGTACCATAATCCTCTTTGTAATGTTCTTAAATAATATTTTAACTATAAATATAAAAATATCATTCAGTTATCCTATATATAATTTTATTATTATTAATATATTTATTATACCATTTAAAATATAATTTTCTTTGTGATTATGATAAGTAAGGGATACTTAGTGGAAACAAAATCTTTAAATTATTCTTAATTACCTATCTTACATACATCTTTTGTTAAACAGCAGGATGTCAAAAGTCTAAAATAAGAAAGAGACTGTAAGGTGTTTCGGGAAAAAAATCGGTATGATTTTTTGATAATCTGATAAACATAAATGTACTTTGATTAACAACGTATGTTCTTTAATTAAAAAATCTGATGTGGAGAAAACATTAGTTCCTTCTACGCCTATTAAATTACACATACATATTTTTTACTGCACTTCATTTATACTTATTTCATTTGAAAGTGAGATGCGACCCTCCAATTCTTTAATAAATTGGACAGTTACACAATTGCTATGTGGTGTATATAACATTTTTTGTGGTGTCCATATCAGCATTTTATATTTTGTTTCACGTGGCTAAAGTAGTTATGAGGTGTAAGTGAAAACGTGTCGGATCCGTATCCATGCACACATCGGTTCGAATCCGAAATCATTTACATATATATTTTTTCCTTTTTTTTATTTAAATATATTGATTTACTGATAATTATTAACCTCTGTAAACATTGTTGAATTAAAATGAAAAGTACATAAAATTTTATTTCAAGAATAATTTCTGAATTTTTAAGTTTTTTTTGTTGTTATTATTGAATTATTTATTGTAAAAGATTTTTTACAATAAAAGGTTAATAATAATACATCAATATATTTAAATTAAAAAAGAGTTAAAAAAAAAATGTTTTGAAGTCGGATTCAAACCGATGTTTGAATCTTCCCCTTGCAAGATCCAAATATTTCATTTGGCTATTACTCAAGAACCTATGAAAATAAGTACCAATTATGACATATCGTTGAAAACCTCTCATTGAGGGCTCTTGATGAATGATGGCCGATGGCCATCATAGGTACTACTGTAGACTACTGCAGACCATGGATATTACTGCAATTAAGAAAAAGTCCAAAATCCACATTTTTGTATTTTGGCATTTTTTGGACATTTTTGGTTTAGTCGATTGCAATCAAAAAGGGAGGTGCACAACTAGATGTTACAGCAGTTCTTAATCCAAAATTTCAACATTCTACGAGAAACCCTTTTTCAGTTATGCGAGATATATGCGTCACGCGGAAACTAGTCGAAATGGATTCAGGCATGGTCAAAATGGATAGTTTCGTTAACATCTGAAAACCGAAATTTTTTGTGATCAAAATACTTCCTTTACTTCGTTCAAGGAAGTAAAAAGGCTAAAAACCTTGATCTTTAATTAAAGTTTGTAAATTTAATGCTACTGCACCTGAGGGTCTTTTTTTAGGTCAATTTCGATTTTATTACTACTGATTTTCCTTGGATTATTTATTTTGAATAAGATTTTATTTTGACTTCACCAACTTCATTATATTTCTTTTAACTTTCAGGTACAATTTGTTGTTTTTTTTCTTGAATGGTTTTACAATTTATAAACTTCAACTTAAGCTTAGTGTTTATGAGTTTTTAAAATTTTGATTAGCTTAGTTTATGTTATTTAAAAAAAAAAAATTATTTCTTTTTTATTTAAATTATTGTATTCAGATCACAATAAATCTTAGGTTTCTGCTCAGAAAAAAAAAGATTTTCCATTATGTTTTACGGTAGACTAAACAATGTGTTTAAAAAAACGAGAACATAATTGGTTAAACAAATAAAAACGCCTGAAAAATATTAATATTCTAATAAGTACTACTTCTTATTATAGTTTATAAATATACAAAGCGAACGTTGGCTGGCTAATGTACAGAAAAAAGACGAGGAAGATTTAAAAGAAAAAAGATTACGAGGAAGATTCTTTAAACGCAATGCTTCAAGCTTGTATATACAATTACTATCCAGTAAGAAAAAATGTAATCGGTTTTTTACCAATATCTTATTTTATTTAACTATGGTATATTTAATACAAAGAATCGTGTAAAAAAGTTCGATAATATTTTACGAAGTATTCTTTTAAACTGCTTCCCGACTCGGTGTATCAATAATGATACATGAAAAACGATTTCATAAGATAATAGTTGTAGTTTAGGTAATACGTAGTTTATTTCTGGTTTATTTGAAGTAAAACCTACACTAGTACTCCGTTGTTTTTAACGATAAAAAAATTGCTGGAAGATGTTGCGTATGTTAAGCTCATTATAAAATTAAATGAAATACTGTTTTCTTTAACTAATATGTTTAAACCCAAAAATATTTCTTTCATCGCAGAGTATTTCTGAAATTAATAATAAAAACTTTATCCTTGTAAAACTTCAGAAGAATAAGTAGTCCGATGTCAGCGCTAGAAAAACATTAATTTTTGATGATTAGTAATTTAAAAAAAAAAAATTGCGAAAGAAACATTATACAAAATGTGCTTTATAAAGCAAAGTGAGTGGTGTAGAATCCCGCTCGGTAATAACAAGAGAAGATGGTCATAAAACAAGGTCGGTCTAGAGGAAATGCGTTTATAATCGAGTCGTTTTCTAAGCGCCGAATCGTCATAACAATTGTTAAACTACACTTACCCTCCCTTAATGTCACGGACACTGTAGTTCATCAACATTGCCACTGACTTTGTACTGTAATTTGTATTAAATAACATTAAAAACATTCTACTATTTTTTTCTTTTTTTACTGTAGTGATTTTTTTTACAATCGCCTAGAAACTAGGACAATGCAGTTGGCTACAAAAAAAAACTCTCTTTTTTGTTGTTATAAATTAATCATTCTAACATAAATATTAGTAATAATTGCCGAAAATATTTATATTTGATTAAATAAATTAAATAGTTTTTTTCTTAAAATTTATTCAGTTTATAAGATCTTTGTGCATGAAATACATTACTGAAATTTAAAAGATTCATTTAATAATTTTAAAAATCATTTGAGAAAAAAATTCATAGAATATTTGTATGGATTAAGGAATTCAGTCTATCGTTACTTAGACGTAGGATCAAACTTGTAGATGTACTAATTTTTGAAACTAAGTGTTGATTTTGTCCACTTTAAAATTGGGCAATACTTAACATACTATGTTAAATGAAACTGAATGAAAAATTACGCCTGTAATAAAATTTCAATTCCAATTAAAAGTATCTAAACCTATAATTAAACCTCCCGTTAATTTTCCGGCTTTACACTATATTATACGAACCACTTTTTAATTGGATTTGTTCCATATTGAAATACTAGAAAATACTGAGAATTAAAACTCCGTGCGTATTAAGAAATTCAAGATGTAATTAATTAGACATGAAGAATGCAAGCATTATTTCTTGAAAATTTTTACACAATAAGAACGCATTAAAATATACTATTACTTCGTATCTAATCAAACTTTATATGCTAGAGTTACTTTTTAACGGTCACCTCTCCAGTCATTTCATCCCTCCACATTAGCTTGTTCCTTTCGGCAACTTCTGAGTCTGTTGTTAGAGAATTTTGTCCTCAGCTTGCTGCTTGCTTGCTTTATTTACTAGTCGATCTTCTAAATGGAATTTTCAGAATATTTGAGGATATATCATTAGTTGTTCAATTAATTGTTTGGGATTATAAAAAAAAAAATACGTATTCAGAAAGTAAAATTCAATCAAATATGATACATTTTAACAAAAGAACGAACAACATTATCACTAACATAAATTAGTAATAATACTTTTAAGCTTAGATTAGTGACTGGTTATACAGTTTTTTTTTGTCTTCAGTCATTTGACTAGTTTGATGCAGCTCTCCAAGATTCCCTTACTAGTACTAGTCGTTTCATTTCGGTATACTCCTACATCCTACATCCCAAACAATTTGTTTTACTCCAAACGTTGCCTGCTGCACAATTTTTTCTTTCTACCTGTTCCTACAATATTAAAGTGACTATTCCTGGATGCCTTAATATGTGCCGAATAAGTCTGTCTCTTCTTTTAACTATATTTTCCAAATGCTTCTTTCTTCATCGGTTTGCCGCAACACCTCTTCATTCGTCACATTTGTTAAAGGTGACAATTGAAGAGGTGTTATTAGATTTTTAACATTCTCCTATATCACCGCATTTCAAAAGTTTCTAATGATTTCTCCTCAGGTACTCTGATCGTCCAAGTTTCACTTCCATATAAAGCTACGCTCCAAACATACACTTTAAAAAATCTTTTCCTGACGTCTAAAATAATTTTTGATATAAAAAAATTATATTTCTGACTGAAGGCTGCGCAGTACTCAGAAGATCACGATCAAGATATATATATATATATATTTACTTATTTATTTTTTTTAAATGATTTATTTACTGCTTAAGCTCGAAGCTTGTGCTACAGAAATATGAAATAAAAATGTTGTACCAGATAAAAATTATCTTGCCTGACCGGAATTCGATCCCAGGACCTTCTAATGAAAGGAGGAGATCCACCATGGAGGTAGGCGGATATATATATTTATATAATTAAATATTTTAAAAATGAAATAAGAAGATATGGAAACATTTAAAAAATAAGACAACATTTAAACTTGTTTATGAAGTTTATTTTAATAAACCAGCTAGTTCATGAAATTCATCTAAAAGCCGACCTCCGATAAAGCCATCAGGACTAGGAATGAAGGGGGTGGTGTGGCAACGGGGTTCATCAGAAGGCTTCACCTACGGGGGTCAGGATGTACATAAGCAAAAAAACTAAACTTTTAATAAAAATAAGTAGCGTTACGTAATGGAAATAAATATTTCCTTTATTTTATTATTTATTTTATGCAATAAATATTTAAAACTTCATGGTTCACTGCTCAGCGGACATGCAGCTAGCTTTCTTTTTTTCTTAATTCTATTGGCATAAATCCACCCAAAGTGAATTCATAATGGGGATTTTATTTGTATAACTTTGATAAAACTTTAAATATCATTATGTTCATGGAGTTTTTTTGTTACAAGATAGCAATTCGACTAAAAGTATTATTTTTCACAAAATTTACAGCAGATTATATTTTGAATAAATTTTATAAACTTAGGAAAAATTTTGTGTACTTAAATAAAATATTAATTTCAACAACTTTTCTTTTCTTTTTTTTTTGTTGCATTGCAAAAAAATTAACCTGTAATCAGTGTACACTTTAAAAACTAAACGATTTCACTAAATGCCAAATGTGTAGGAATTTTTAATACTTAACCAGCCATTGTAGCTGTAAACAAACTTATTCTCGGTAAGTTTCGATTGAATATTTGGTTATTTCGGACGTGTCTTGCAAACTTCAGTAGATAAATTATGAGAAGATGTTGATTGATTGTTATGTTATGTTGTGTTATGTTGATTGATTGTCGTTTTCTTCTGAGCGGTTGGTACTTCATTTTGACACTATTAAGCATGAAAGTTATTTGACCTGTTCTTTATTTATTTATAAGTTATTTATTTATTTTTTTCTTATTATTATTTTAGTAAATCATGTTACCGTTTTTTATACTTTTATTAGTCTTTATTTTAACTCGCTAAAAACAATCTAAATTAGATTAGTATATTTATTTTTAGATTTTAGGTCTTCTTTTGAACTTTTATGGGATAAACTTATACTTCTCGGTAAAATTGGAAATCTTTTATTTCTAATATAACAATCATATCAAACACGTCCTTTGTTTGCAACTCTTACTTTGGTATTAGTTTTACCTTTCACATCAATCAAATAGGGCATTCCTATCAGTGGGAAGCTTTCTGACCTTGTATTTTATTTTCTCTTTTGCGCAATTTACCACAACTCTTTTCCACTTTGTGCAGCAATAAATCTCCATCGCAACCTAATTTTGTATTAAGTTTATCTAATGGCATAAATAAATTGTTTACTCTCTTTTCTGTTCCTTTTTTTAACATTTTCACTGGTTTCTTTATATATATATATATATATATTATTTCTTTTATAAAAACTTGAGTGGGTGATATTACTGAACTCCGTTCTTTGATAGAATTATGATCCAAACTTTCTATAAATTCACCTTCATCATTGGAATAAGAATCTTCTTCATCAGACTGTAATTGTTTATAAATATCTATACAGCTTGATTAATGTATTTACTGCAATATATCATGACAAAAAGGATCTTTTATAATAAAACACAAACATCAATTAATCCTAGAATACGTTACAAATATTATTTTAAAATCAATATTTTAATTAATATTTTAAATTTTATTATATAATTATTATTTTTCAAAGTTACGAAATATAACTAATTTGAACTAAATTAGACTATAATAATAAATATATATTTTTTTTTTTTTTTTTGCGGCGGGAGGTGGAAATGCATTTACGCACGGAGTGTTGGGCTCCTGCTGATGGTATTATCCAATCACTATCAGCAGACTTCCGACTAAAACCACCCCCCGTTCTACCAGGACTCGACCCGGAACCGTTTAACACATTACTTCCGGTCGAGTCCTCCTATACTAGCCTGATTAGGTGCTACCTAATTTTCAGGACTATCCAGGTCAACCTTTTTGGCCCTGAGAATGTTGCCGACGAATCGGGCTACACTTTCCCAGCTGCTCAGGTCACGGACCATCATCGCAACCACGTTGTGGGGACTCAGTAGTCCGAGATCCGCCCCTAGTGTACCTCGATCTGCCACCTACCGAGCACATTTGAAAAAGGTGTGCTCAGCGTCGTCCCGTACACCGGGGCAATACAGGCAATCGGGGGACGGCGCTTTCCCTATGATATGGAGGTAAGCGCGGAAGTATCCGTGATCCGTTAAAACTTGGGTCATGTAGTACTCCATCTCTCCATGCCGTCGCTCCGTTCACGGTCTGACCAGAGGGATAAGCCTTGCGGTCCATCATCGTCTGGTCTCGTGGTCCCAGGTCTCTTGCCATGCGAGGAACATGTCAGTGCGTTCCTCGTTGGCAATGGTCACCCGGTCTTCGCCTGCCCGCCGCCTCCTGTAAATAACCTGGCGCTCCCTTGCTAAAGTAGCAATGGGTATGACGCCGGCGAACACAAGTACTGTAGGCTCGGAGACCGTCCGATATGCGGAAGAGACTCGCAAGGCTGCGGTGCGTTGCACCTGCGCAAGCCGCTTCCGGTTTCTCGCAACTCTTAATGCCTGGGCCTACACTTCCGACCCGTATAACAGGATGGAATGTACCGTGGATATCAGCAATCGCCGTCTGCTGGCCATCGGTCCGCCGACATTCGCCATAAGCCAGTTGAGAACAGTTACGGCTCTCGCAGCTCCTTGCAGTTACGAAGCTGCTCAGCAAAGCTGAATTTTCGGTCAATCACATCATACCGAGGTACTTTGCGGCCGGCTTGGTCTCGACAACCTCTATCCCGACCCGCAGGGAGAATAATAATAATAATAATAATAATGCCCTGAGATAGTCTGGAACACAACATCTACGTTCCACGTCCAGGGCGGCAACAGCTGTACTTAGGTACAGTTCATATAGCTGGCTAACGGGGTTCCGAGTAAATTCCTCGGATATGCTTTTATTTTGACCTGCTTCCACCTTCAGGTCACCAGACCGATTGGATTTTTCGGCCACCTGCAGGATATGAACAGCTAAATGATTTGGAAATGGGCTCATACGATATTTAGAGCTGGTGATGTGGCGAACAGGGTCAATGTTATTGCAGGTGTAACGGAGACCCTTCCGTTGTCCACATGCCCCCTGCGATGGCAAGCTTGTAGCAATGTATGTATGCATGTAGCCATGTATGTCGGTGCATGGGAGCTCTGAAAGCTTTGGTGAGTAGGAGCCTGGAGTCACTGCAGAGATTGCGCATCATCCGCTCTCTGCCAGGTCATATGCCGGTTCCACCGGAGTACCGGATCGGACCTCCAAGGTTAGTAGCCCTGGAGCCCACTCCAAGTGTAACCCGTCGACTAGCCTTGCTACAGAAGGGATAAACTTACTTGCTACAGAAGGAATGAATTTCCTTACACAAACAAACGTAGCAGAGGGTGCACGTAAACACCCTCGTTTAGAAACCTCCGATTCGCCACAAGCGAAGAGGAAAAAAGAGTAAGGAGTCAGATAAAATCAAGAAAGATGCTGGTAGAATCAGTAATGATTTAAGGAAAAGTTTGTTTGGCTATAATGTACCTAAGCCAAGATTTTTAATTATTACAAAGGAGAATGGAAACTTCAAAAAAGTAAGCCCATTCTTAATCGCTAGAGAGATAGCTAATTGTGCTGGTGGTCCTGTCAAAGAAATCCGGAAGACTTTTAACGGATTGTACGTCGAAACTATCAACGACAGTCAAAGCCAAAAATCCAGGCATCGAAGAAGATCGGTGAATTTACGGTATCTGTGCAACCGCATAGCACACTTAACACATCAAGAGGAGTTGTTGTTTGCCGCGATCTTCTAAACTGTACAGAAGAAGAAATTGTACAAATGTCTAGTCAGGAGTGACTCAGTGTCGCAGACTAACCATGAGTAGAAATGGCGAAGTCAGTTATCCTAAAGCAAAGAAAATTGCTAGTCAACGAACACCTCGACCAGCGACCACTTATGCAGAAGCAGCTGCTGCCCCTTCCACGTCTAAAATTAACGTGGAGCAGTTGCTTAATACGATGGCACGAAGTCTTGCGACAATCATTGAAAGAATCATTGATTCAAAGATTGAGTTGACTCATCGGACAGAATCAGTTAAAGATGAGAAGGCTCATTCTCTGGAGGTGCAAGTCATTATTGAGAAAGCACCAGACACAGACGATAATAAAACTGTATTCATAGAGTCTCCAAAAGCTCAGAGAGCAGCCATGGTGAGAGCGTCTATATCAGCCGGCCCCAGCACAGCCTTAGAGATTGAATCCAGTTCATCAGCCGCCGAAAATGCATCGCTTGCGAGTTTAGATTTAATAGCAACGATGCTAACTGCACCAATGAAGCCTTCATCACCTGATGTATGCCGGCGAACGTTATTGACATCAGAAAGAGAAGAAGATGCCATGTCACACACAGAAGATGCCTCAGACACACTCTCATCAGAAGTTGAGGCCGTACGAAGAATGGAAAAACGGTGCAAGAAAGGATGGCCGAAACGAAAGCCTAGACGGTAAACATCGGATCCGAAAGTTGTATTAGAATATATAATTACAAACCTTTTTTTTAATTTTTCTTTGAAGTGGGACGGGGCTAATGGCGAAAGTAGTCGATGCCCCTAAAAAGTCAAAAAAAAGAAAATAATAATAATAATAATAATAATAATGATCATCAAACTATAATAATTGAATAATATTTATCCTGACTTCCAATTATCTAAGAGTGATAATTAAAAAAAAGAAAACTCTTATCTAAGAGTGATGAAAAGAAAAAAAAGAAATATTGAAAATTTTCAGAACTGAAACGAGCAACTTGGAAAGTAAAATAAACAATACTGTAGTATTGTTTAAAATTACTGTAAATTTTAAGTATGAGCGTAAGAGAGTCTTTTCCAAAACTTTGGGATAGATCTTTTGGAACATTTATAATTCCTACTATAATTGGAGGGGTTCGGGCGGATATGGAGCTGCGTAGACTTGTTTTTTTTTTATCCCCTTCTCCCCCCAACCGGATCTCCAAATATCCAATTAAGTATAACTCAGTTGGGGAGAGTATCCGTTTACTCTAAGGAGGCGTCCCCCGCCCACCGGTAGGGGAGTTTCCTGGTCCTCCTCGACCTCTTCTGCTTGTTAATGCCCAGTTCATGACTCTATTTATCGCATTTATCATTGAATGTCCTTTCCTGAAGCCATATTGCTCTGGGTGTAGGCAGTCTCTCTCTTCGAGTTCTTCTCTCAGCCTGGCTGCTATTAATCTTTCAGCAACTTTTCCCATGTTATTTATGAGACTGATTGGTCTGTAACCTCCTTGTCCGTTGTTTGTTCCTGCTTTGGGGAGGAATATTGTCCTGGATGCTTTCCAGCAATCAGGAAAAGTGCAGTTTTGCAGACCATAACTGGCTATGTCTTCCATTTCCCAGGGAATAATCTTTGCCAGTCCTTTAATAACGGCAGCCGGTATTCCGTCCGGTCCTGGGTTTTTTTATGATTCAGTTTTTTAATTGCCTCCAGGACTTCCTGTTGTGTGAATCTGCCACCTTCACATCTGATCACTTCTCTATTAGCAGACTCCTCTCTAGGGAACAAGGCTCTTACTTGTTGTGCCGACATTTAAGAGCCACCTCTCCATCTATTTTTGTTCTAAGCCTTTTCCTTCATTCCCTTATAGGTCCTAATCTTCATCTGTTAGCTTTATTCTTCTTTTTCCTTGCTTCCTTTCTTCTTTTACTAACCCTTCTAAAGCAGCTGTAAAGATTCTACTTTCATTAGCACATTTCCTAACTAGTTTCCTTTTCTTCTGCTCACTCCCTGCATTACTATCTTTTTTCTTTGTTCCCATTCATTCCTCACTTTATCTGTCTATCTTATTTCCTCTAATCCCTCTTCAGGATCTTGCAGAACCTGTTAGCCAGTCTGAAACTCTGTCTGTAAATGGGATTCCTTTCCTCACAAGAAAAATTCCCTCTTTAGTATCAAGTACCTCTTCCTCTTCTTTATCGTTCTTGCTTCACTGCCATACAGCAGGACTCTCTATACATAGCATTTTGTTAACCTCTGTATAATATATACATAGCATATATTACATATAATATATATTAAAGTATATATTTAGTGCATCAATTTCAAATATTTACTACATAGCAATTCCCTCTTCTTACTGAATGCTTCCTTTGCCATTGCTATCCTTCATTTTATTTCCATTGCATTCTTGCAGTCCTCTGTCACCAAATATCTGTTTTTATCTTTCCTATTCATCCTCCACTGTTCTTACTACTAACTGCTCTTTGCTGTTTACTTATTTTAGTTTTTTCTACATTTGTTTTCATTGCATAGTCTTTCATTCTTTCGTCTACTGTAAATAATCTTTGTCATCAGCACAATTTATGCATCCAATTTTTCATCCTCCTATATTTATTCCTTTTTCTCTCTTTTTCTAATAAATTCCTTATCATATCTTGAGTGGCATTCTTAGTAGCATTTTACAACCCTTATCCATAGTTTTTGTCATTTCACCATTCCGATTCCATTTATCCATGTAATGCTTTTCCTACCTTCCTACACATCATATAATTTTTTATTCTAGATCCTCAATATCATTGGATTCTTCCTTCAATCACTTTTCCCTAGCTTCTGTGTTTCCTTTTTTAATTCACTGTTTAATCTGTGATATTTCAGATTTTCCTTTTCCTATGTCTTCTTCTTATATCATCTTCTCTTTTATTTTCTTTAGCATTTCTGTTGTTGCCCATGATTTTTTTGGTAATGTTTCCTTTATAATAACTCACTTCTTCTGCTGTTTTTACTAAGGCAGTTTTATTCTTATTCACGTCTCCTCACTGTTCTCATTTTCTTTTTTCATTCTTTAATTGTCTTAACATGTCTTTTCCCAATTTTTTCTCATGTAATTTCTTTAACTTTTTTAAGTTTTATATCGTGAATGTTTTCACTTCCTCTGTATTTTAAAGTTATTCTCAGTTCCATTGTAACATATGATCACTACTGATATCTCCTACTGGTAATCAATCAGTTTTCTTAACAGAGTTCCTATATCTTTCGTCTATTAGGTCTTTCGGTAGCATGCCTTGTCATCAGGAGAATACCTACATCTATCTCCTTCTTTCATGTTTTTTGAACCAAGTGCTGGTTATAAATAATCTTTTCTCCAGGAAAAATTCTACTAACCTGTTTTCCACTCACTGATTATCCCTAAACCAAATTTTCCTAGCACACTTCCTTCTTCACCTTTTCTGACCACAGCATTCCAGTCTTCCATAAATACATTACAGCAGATATTTTGTGATTTTATTACATCTTTAATATTGTCGTACACCTCTTCAATATTTTCATCTTTATAATTCAATGTTGGTATATATAGTAGTTAACTGAATCTTTTTTGTAACATTCCAATCCTTAGTGTTATTAATTTAACATTTATACTACATAATTTCTGCACTTGTTTTGCTACAATATTTTTATAATTATTTTTCCTCCATTTTTCCTTTCTTGCTTCCAGAATAGAATATAGTAATGTCTCTACACTTCATTTCATCCTGTCCTTCCCATCTTACTCCACTCAGACCTTATATATCCATTTTATTTATTTATTTTCATAATATCCTATTTCAAAAAAAATCTTCTTATGATCAAGATGGGTATTTGTTGATGTTCATCAATATTACTTACTTTCAAATAAAGTGAATTTTTACTACTGCAACTAGATTGTATTATTTTTCCTGTAGTTCATATAATAATTTTTACAGATTTTTTTTTCTTAAGTTTTTTTAAGTAGTATTTTAAGTCAAGGCTTGGTATTGGTGTTGCAGCCCTTATTTCTCTATAGTCCAGTAAATTTAGCTTGTATTTTCATTCAAAGTTTTAACTGTTCAAATCTACGTAATTGCTTCTCGAATTTACATTATAAAAAATACACAAGAAACATCGTCCTTTTTAACGGGAAAAAACTAAACGTTGGGTTGGTTATCTGATCGTATGTGTTATCAGAGTCTCTTGTATGACTGCGTCACAATTATTTCCGATGTACAGATATTTTGTAAACTACGTCTGAATGTACCGGTTAGTACTGCGAGTTAAACACACAGAACATGTTGAAATATATATATTAAAAACATAGTTATATTTACCAACTGCGAATTAAAAAAAAACAAATACTGACCTTCACGTTTCCATGAATAAACATGAAGTTAATACCTTAAACCAGACTCGCTACATGTTATGACAAGAACTAGTAGATACATATTGCATACAAAATCATAGTTCATAATGACTGATAGTTGTATCATTAAATAGAAGTTTTCATGGCTGTATCATCTGGTGAAACAAATATTGCAATGAGTAAAATTTGATAAAAGTTAGTATCCTAGGAATAAATAAAGAATGAAATGTGACATCTGTTAAAAAACTTATGTACTCAGATACATCAAGATGTACAGTATCACAGACTGGATTGAGATATTTTTTATTTTATTCTAAAAATACTAAAAGTCACCCGGTGGCTGACACAGTACTAAGAGACTTTAAGATGCTCCTTAAATAGGTAATACGAGTGAAGATTGGCGAATTCTTACATATCAATATCACTTTAACATTAAAGTCATATACGCTGTGTCTTGATGATCAGCGTCATATACGCTGATTACTAATGAGCGATAATATAAAAGATATATTATTATGAAGGAACATCACAGTGCGATATTCCTAGAAGATGTACTTTTTTGCCGATCGTTTAAAGTACATCAAACTCTCACTTTCTTATGTCATCTAGTGATATTTCAGTACAAGCGCTTAGTAATTTTCACGTAACTTAAAAACTCTAGGTTCAGTCTCGGTAATACACTGAGTTTTGAAATTTGTTTTACACTGGAATATGGGACTGTAAGGATGAAACTTTATTAATTTTTATTTTGCATTTTTATTTAATTATTTTATAGAAATGGATACTACAATAACTGTGTTTATTAAAAGTTTATAAAAGGTGTTGAAAATGTCCTCCTCCAACATCAATGCAACACTGCACACGTCTCACTTTGTTTTCAAACACTTTAACCAGCTGATGTTCTGGAACGTCTCGTATGTTATTGAGGTTTTTAGTTTGTCAATCGTGTGTGATCTGTTGAGATATACTGCTTGTTTCGCTGCTCTCCCATAGAAAGTAATCTGTGCTAACTTACGCATAGAACTTTGATGGATTTTCCGCCATACTATCCGAAATATTAAGCAGCATCTTTTCGTTTAGTTTAGGTAATCTTCCATTTGATAAGCGTCTTCAACACAGCCTATTGCCCGACATTTCTCGATAAGAGTTTTCGATAAAAGAACAGGGATATTTGGAAACTTTACAGAAAACGTGTATTTCACTAAATTAGAATAATTGTCACCTTCACGAAAAATGTGTTCAATTAGATAAATGCGTTTCTCTATCGAAAGAACCTTTACGTTTCTCCCAACTATTGATTCCGAAAAACGAAAAAACACGAAACAAAGCAAGTTCAATCATAACTCAACAACTGAATGCTTGGTTTATTACTGATCAACGCCCAACGAATTCACAAGGCAACCAACGTAACGTCAAAAGAACAGAATGTACCTTATAATTCTAGCACAAGCATTTTGCACATCGGTTTTACGAGCGCACTATATAATTTAATGGGTTTTGATTTAAAGTGTTGTGCAGAATTTCAGATTTTTCAACGACCATGAAATACTAATAGATAAATTATTTATTATCTTGAAATCGGTCAACTAAGAAAAATGAATAATAATCTAATTTTTAGAATTTTAATTTTATCTACAATTTATCTATACATTTATCGTTTACATTTTAACTATATTTTCATTTTAATTCTTGGGAGAACTTGAATTCATTCATGATTCATTTTAATGACTCATTCTTTTCATATTATTTATTTATATATTTGTATTATTGTGTTTTTTCTACGCTAGTTTAATGTTCTATTTTCATCCACTTTTTTTTATTGATTTATTTATTGTTAATTGAAAACTGCATATACAGTTTTATTCAACATATTTATCCTTGACGCGGGTAACAAAAGAATCCTTGAGCGCTAACCGCGAGTTCATGTCATTATAATAGGAGGATTAATAGAAAAACTAATTAAAAATACAGCATTTAAATAAATAAAAATACATGGTTTTTATTGCATGTTACATAAAAATAAAACATTTAAATTGAAAAAATAAGTTAAAAAAAATACATAGAACTAGAATGTAAAATAATTTAAATATATATTAAAATCAAATAAAATAAAATATTATAAATTCATAATCTAAAAAAAATGAGAAAAAAATAATTTCATTATGGAGAAATTAAAAAAATACATTACAAGATAACGTATGATAAGACAACAAGAAATATTCATAAGATAAGAAAACTGAATACTATTCTGAATTTACACTGCCCTAGCATTCAATAAACATTCGCAGTTTTATATATCTAGATTTTTAATGTTAAGTAGTGTATTAATTTATTTTGTTGTATGTTATTCATTATAAATATATTATAATAACAAATAACATACTAAATTATATTATTTATTATATAATTATAATAAATATATTTTATATTATTATTATATTATATTATATTATTATTTTTATATTGTAATATATTATTTATTATTATCAGTGTGGATTATTTTTGTCTTTCAATTTGGTAATATAAAATATATGTGTTTCACCCATTCATCTATTTCTTTGACTATTTATTATTTGGACGTTAAAATGATTGGAGACTTTGTTAGAAAATATACTGGCGTAATATGAAAATTGACGTTTGCAAACAGTTAATTCTAAAAAGAATGTGGTTTAAGTATTTGTTCATGCTGAACGAATATTGTACGATGTATTTTTAAATTCAAATTCATTTATGTATTTTTTATGTGTAGTATTATTTTCTTGACCTGTATTTGTCTCAGAAAAGGTATTTTAAATTCTTCAAATAAGCGTGTATCGGCATAACCTTGGTCTACCAAGAGCTGCTCTAATCAAATATTTCTGGAGTATAAATGTTTTATTAAGATGGGTATCATATGTTCCTCGCCATATCTCGATTCCATATTGAAAAAGTTAATGAGCATATCCAAAATATATAATTGTTACTATTTCAAGATCTTTTATTTTGTAAAAAGTATCATTAAGGTATTTTAGTTTTAATGTTAAATACTGTACGTGGACATTTCACTTCACATGATCGTACAATATTATTCCGAGATATTTTATTGACTTGACTTCGTCTACTGACTGACAACGGCAGTTATTGTTAATCGATTCGTTATTATTTACTGAACATGTATGTAGTTTTAGTTGAAATTCACGAGGAGGCTTGCCGGTTTCAGTAGGCGAGAATATATTTCGTCTTAGGTTGAGCGTAAGATAAGGCTTTCAAACCAAGATTTTACCATAAGTAATCCACGGGTAGCGCTCTTATATGCTTTATCTCACGTCTCACCCGAAAAAACCAAAGCTGTGTCATCAGTGAAAGATACTATGGTACTGTTAGGAAGGAAGTACCGGCGAGAGTATAGTACCTTGTAGTAGTCCGAAGTTTGAGGATTTTCTGTGATCACTGACATTATTTAAAGTCAGAATTTGAGGGTAGGCTTAAGGAAAGAAGCAGATTTAAGTTAATTGTGTTTTTTAGCATTGTATTTACATAATTTTCACCTACATTTATTAAGTATTTATTTAATTTATTAGGTTCAATTTTTGAGTTGTGTAATTTCTTTTTACATATCTAATATTTCATTAATACATTCCCACTTTTCTTAATATTTTTTTTTTTTTGATTGGAACTTATTATTAAAATAAACAATTTTTGCTTTCTTTATTATATTGCTTAACGTGTTCCTATATTTCTTAAGATAAACTTTTAGTTTTGTATTAAAAGTTGTTTTAATAATTAACCGTGCATTTTTCTCTATCTTTCATAGCAGCTACTATGCTCGGAGTGATTCATTGTTTTATTGGTTTATATTTATGTGAGATTTTAATAATGTGTTTATATTTATTTAAGTAGTCAGTAAGTTTATTAATAAAATGCGTTACTAATACATTTATAGTATCAGTGTTATTATAGCATATATCGTTTCAGTTTTCTTCATCTAAACTAGATTTAAGTTCATCATAATTTAATTTGTTGATAATATTATCGGTTGCTGTCTTACCTTTTACAAAGTTTTTAAGTTTAATACGAAAACAAGTACAGTATTGGTCAGTGATTACAGTTTTCAGGATCACCCCCGTCACATCACTCTGCCCAACGGAACCTCTCTTAAAGAAAATATGGTCGATGCAGCTGTTCGACTGCATTTCGCCATAGAAAGTGTTTTGTAATCGTGTAGGTTTGTTATATATAATTTAAATCCATATAGTTGGATAATATTAAGAAATTCATTTATCAGGTTTTTATTATAAAGAATATTCAAATTCGTATCCCCTATTAAAATTACGTTATCATCCATCTTTATATTTTGTAGATAAGCGTCTAAGCTAATTAGGCAAGAATATATGTTCTGGGAAGGCGATCGATAAACGGCAATCAGTTTATGATTCCCGTTATCAATTCTACAGTTAGTACCACTGAATTCTCATTTTATAACTCTACTTTATTATCTTGTGTTTAATATTTTTATCTACAAATAAACATATACCGTCACTCTTTCTGAATTTATTACTTTGAATGACTACGTTATAACTTTCTAAACTGAAATTAAATTCCATGTTATCACCGATCCAAGTTCGGTCAATATAATAATATGAAACTTAACTATACTATTAAGCAAAACACAAATTCATCAAAATTTTTTCTTATGCTTCTTATATTCATATGACTTATACATATTTATTGTTATTTATGGTTAAATATAATTGTGGATTAAAATTAAAAAAATCATTTACTTCTATTGTATCGTAGCAGTCATACGCTATCAAATCATCTAATTCATTATTGAAAGGCATAATAGGATTAATTGTTAAACAAGTTAAAATTACTAGAAAGTCAGATGAGAAATGAAAAAAAAACAAAAAAACAATAGTATTAATAATAATAATAAACACAATAAAATAATAAGAAATCTTTAAAATTACGCAATTCCTGTCGGGCTGAAATTACTACCTGTAATCTGAATAACCAGTAAAATATGAAAAAATTAATTTTTCTATCTCATTAAAAAATTAAAATGTACACAATTATATTGAAACACATAGAAACATAATTTAATATATCAGAATCAACGTACCGACATTCCGATTGCCAAACAAGTTACTTTCTAATCGGGTACTGTCATCCTCCTTACTGAGTCTGACGGCTCTTGAGTCAAGTTTTACCTTTATAAAAAGTTTTCCTTCTTTCATCCAAACATATGTAAACTTGTTTGGATTTTTAATTTCCCTAGCTCTACTTAGGATGATTTTGTTCAGTTGTAAGAGATGTTCATTGATATAAATAGTTCCTTGAGGAAGCCGTACATCCAAATTAGAAGATTTAAGACATCTCTTTTCTTTTGCGCCAACCATTTCATCTTTGTATATCTGTGGACAAATTTGCATATAATAGGCTTAATTTTACCTTTTCTTTTAGGTACCCTATGAGCTATCGATACTTCATCGCTGCTGAACGGTACGTTTATTGCCTTGGCTACGTTCTCTAATACTTTATGGTCGTCTTCGTTTTGTATTTCCGGAACTCCATTAATTTGTAGGTTGTCGATTCGCGAATACTGTTGTAATTCATTTAAATCACTCCGGTATTTCATGTTTTTAATTCTTAAAGATGAGCATCCCTTTTTTAATGTTTCATTTTCAGTTTTAAGTTGATGCAGGGAAGTTTAGATATTCTCAACTGTTTTACTCAGATGAGTTATTTTTTCATTAAATTCATTAAATCTCGTGTTGATAAGTTTCATTATATTTCTTTTTACTGAGTGTACAATGTATTCTAGATATTTTTCTTCGTCTCCAACTTTCGACCCGGAACCGTTCACGCATATATCACATTTCCAGATCTTATGTGATCTCAGCTTACGAAAGTTTTCGAGAAATCAGAGTCTTTTGCACGTCGAATGAAAGTACGATCGGCAAAAACAGCATTCTATGATTTCTTTAATTTTCGTAAATATTTTATTACACGAGTTACAGTGCATAAACTCGTGTAATAAAATAGCGATTAAAGTAAAATTATATAATCTAATGTAACTAATAAACTTTTCTCGTAATATGCACTGAAATTAACATTATTAAATAGGTACGACACATCTACATAGAAAGCGTTATCATCTGTCTGCTTCAAGGTCTCGTTAAGAACCGACTTTAAATTAATGTTTGGCGATTTTCATACCATTCTTTATGAAAGTGTTACAATTTTGGCTAAAATTTTATGGCATTTTCTAGATTCTATTGTTATTAATATTTTCGATTTATAAATAAATAAATCAGTTTAATATTTTTTTATTTATAAATAAATAAATCGTTGAATCAGCTGTTGTTTTGTGGTGTATCTGCAGATTATTAAGTATTGTTATAATTTATAAAATAGATATTTGTATTAGATTATTGTGGACTTCGTTGCATATTTAGGAGAAAAAACAAAACCTTCTTTTTGTAGGGTTTACTTACTTACACGTCATTTCAATCTATCTTTTTAACATTTTGGTTGAGCTAACGTAGGCCATAGAGGAATGAAAGAGGATCAGTAACTGCTGATATCATCGACGATATCAGATACATCTGATTGTGAAGGTTATCAAATATCATCAAAAAAACGTGGTCCATTTACTTCGTCGAATAGAGATCGGAGAAGGATAGCTCATAGAAAACTAATTACAGGTGACATAGAGAACAATTTATCCGGAAATTCAAGCGATAACGACAATGTAATTATGGAATCCAAACCTGCTTCTAGTCAGTGAAGGACCATACCTATGCCGAAAAAACAAACTGCAATTCATAATCCTACCAACGGTGAATTACCCATATCAAATAGATTTAGTAGCCTTCCATTAGAGGATACGAATATTACGAACCAAACGGAACCCGTCAAATCCCCACCTATTGTACTTTACCGGATAAATGATTTGTTAAGGTTATACGAACTGTTAGAAAAATGGTTATATAACTGTTAGAAGATCGTGTATAAGGGGGATTACAACATTCGCCTGGTAGGAGGTAAGCAACTGAGAATAATTTCTAAAGATGTTAAAGCGTACAAGAAAATCATAAATATACTTTGAGAACATGGTTTAACAAGTCATATCTTCACTAGAAAAGATCAAAAAGCCTTTCGTGTGGTGATTATGAAGCTGCATCACTTGATTCCACTGGAAATGATCAAGGAAGAAAACGAAGGCCACGGGCAACCTGTGCTTTATGGCAATCCAGCTATTCGGAAAATTATCGAGGCTACATAATGTACCAAGAAATATTAGAGAGGAAACAAAAGTAAAACGCGAAGCGGAATTCACATCTTGCGAGAATCCAAGAGTCGAATCCGCTAGCCCTAGGGCGACCGGCCTTATGTTTGATGATAAAGATTTCCCCATGTTGGAACATGGAACACCTGTGACCTTCGGTGCAAAGCTTGAGTCTTTCCACCGAACGTATCCTGCAGCAGCTGGCCATAATGATGAGAATTATTTAGACAGCTTAGATAGGCTTTCTTCAAAAATATGTTTCCTAGTTCAACAGTTTGGAAGTCAATAACCTTGCTTACTCAGATACAATCAAAAATCTGTTAATAATAAAATTTCCCAGGATCGTTACATGAAGATTAAAGGCGTACTTTCTAGGGGGGGAAGAACTAAAAGTTATGGGAATTACAATCCTTTAGACGTAATACTAGTATCAGAGACGCACTTTGCAAACTGAAATTACCTTAGATTTCAAGGTTTCTTGGTGTATGTAACAAATCACCCAGACGGGATAGCCCATGGGGGAACTGCGATACTGATTATCAATTCTCTGAGGTTATCATTCTCTGATTGTCATCAACTTCCAGGTTTTTATCCTGGAAGTTGGTTTGTCCTGGAAGTATGCCTATCCTACATACGGAACGAACAGATTGGATTTCTTGACAGGACTGGATCGAAGAGAAACTGATTGACCCATTTCCGCTCGATACATCTAATATTTAACTATTAATATAATATTAACTATCTAACATATTAACTATGCAACATACTTTCTAATGCAGGAAGTGGATGGCAATCTACATTTGAAGATGTACATTCGACCAGAGATAATACCTATCTGAGAGAAGTGATAGATCTAATTGGCACAAAACGGCGTTCCAGACGAAATTGCCAGCGATTCAGGAGGCCAGAATACAGAAAACTTATAATAGGCTTGCGTAGAGAATGGTGAGGTTGTTGAAGGCTGTCAGATAGGAAACATTAAAGGAATACATCGGAAATCTTTCTAATCTGAATAGAGACGGATGCACCTCATGGAAGGCTACCAAGGGACTACCACGGTCCACAATTACGCTTCCTCCACTAGTAGAACCTACTGGATCATTGGTGAAGACTGACAAAGAGAAAGCCGATCTATTTGCTTCACACTTAGGCGAAACATTCCAACTTCATGATGAAAAGGTTCCTAGTGACGGATATAAAGACTTCTTAGAGAGCCCAATGTCATTCCGATTAAACCGATATTAATAAGGGAATTACTGAAATTAATCGATCAGGGAAGGCAACTAAATTTGCCTTCCCCGTGTTTTGCCTTAGTGACGCACAAAATCCTTGTTATGACCCTTTAAATGAATCACGAACATCAACGATCTCTTTATCGCTGTCCTGCGGACGTCTTACTTTCCAGCGAAATGGAAGGTCACAGGTTTTAATGATCTTGAAATCAATAAAACTTGTGCAGGAGCTTTGTTGTAACATGCCATCTACCCTCTTACCGGACATATCTAAATTATATGAAAAGCTGTTACTTCGCAGGCTTAGGCTAGTTTTGGTGGATGAGAGGATAATTCCGGACCACCAATTCGGGGTCAGGTACAGCCACTCTACCATCGAACAATCCCATACAGTCAGTAAGAACATCAGTGGATGTCTGGAGGAAATAAAATTATGCTAGGCGCCATTCTTAGACATCCCACAGGTCTTTGATAAGGTAGGGTTGCCTGGTTTACTCTGTAAATTAAAATTAAGACTTCCTCAACCTTGTCTTATGGAATTATCTTGAGGGACGTTTCTCTCAGGTAAGACGTAATGTTGAGTTAACGAAATTTTTTGCCATTACGTTGGGTGTCCCTCAGGGCTCTGTACTAGGTCGGTCCTGTTTTATTTCCATATTCACAGCGGACCTTCCAGCCCAGGAAGTTTGCATCGTCGCCACATTTGCCGATGATACTGCTCTCCTTGCCGTTAACGAACATCCTGACCTAGTCTCACAATTGGCATCTGGTCTTGTCTACGTATGGCAGAATAAATGAGTGACAAATGGGTGAACATTAATCAGGATAAATCAAAGCATGTCACAGTCGCCATGCGAAAGTGTGACTGCCCCAGTGTTTATATAGATGGTATCTTGATCCCACAAACAGGGAGTGTATGGTACCTAGGACCTCACCTAAATCAGCGTTTGACCAGGAAGTGTCACATGAGGATGAAAAGGAAACAAATGAACGCGAAGTATAGGGAACTGCATTGGCTGCTCCGGAGAAACTCACGCCTCACATTGTCCAATAATATCCTGATTTACAAATTTATCCTGCGACCATGCTGGACTTAAAGGCGTGGAGTTGTAGGGAACAGCAAGTAATAACATAGATATCATACAACGCTTCCTGAACAAAGTAACGAGAGCAATTGCAGTGGCATCATGGTTCACACGGAATTATGAAATTCATAAATATCTGGAGCTTCCGATGGTTCGTAAGGTTGTGAGATAGCGCAGTGCCAACAACGACTTGAAAATCAGTTCAACCACTTGGCAATCAATCTGCTTGATAACAGCAGGGACGTCCGAAACATCTCCATGTGCTTGACGTAGGGGCTACTAAATGACAACGCCAAATCTAGTGATAATATTCTTGCTTACTTTTTTCTTTATTTTTACTTCCTTGTTCTTCGTGTAAGGAAGTATTGTAATCGCGAAAAATTTTGGTTTTCAGATTCATTTTTACCATCCCTGAATCCATTTTGACTAGTTTCGGCGTTAAGTCTGTACGTACGTACGTAAATATCTCGCATAACTAAAAAATTACACTCTGTAGGATGTTGAAATTTTGGATTTAGGACTGTTGTAACATCTCGTTGTACACATCCAGTTTAGTTACAATCGACTGAAACAAAAGTGTCAAAAAAACCCCGAAACCCACAAATTTGGAATGTGGCCTTTTCTTAATTGCAGTAATAAGTTCTCATTGAGAGTTTTTCAACGATATATCATAAGTGGTACTTATTTTTATTGGTTCCAGAGTTATAGTTAAATAAAAGTTTCGTTAATGAAATATTAATAACAATCGGCACATCGTTCCGAATCAGACACCACTTCCTTTTTTTTCAATTTTTTTTAATTTAAATATATTGGTTTATTCATTTATTAACTTCTTATTGTAATAAAAAAATTGAGATAAATAATAATTCAATAATAACAATAGAAAAAATTATTATGAAAAATTATCAGAAATTAATATAAAATAAAATTTTATGTACCTTTCATTAAAAAAAAAGAAGAATGTTATATATAATCTAATAGGCGTATAAGGAAATTATGTGGTGTCCACATCAGATTTTTTGTAATGAACTTTAAGATTACTTCTTACTGATAATTATTTTTATGAATTACTTAGTATGGGAGTTTCTTAAGAACCCCTTATCATTTGCTTCTTATTAAAAATTTACTTATGGTTCCACTGAAAAAGCCGATTATAAATATACTAGTTGTAGAATAAAATTAAATAAATGTGTGTGCGCGCGCGCGTGTGTGTAAGTCGATAATAACATATTTGGGCGTTTCCTTTAAGAAAAGAAAAACTGACACAATAATTCCTGTGTTTTTATATAAATGGGGGCAACATATATATATATATATATATGTTGCCCCATATATATATATGATTTATTTTATGTTATGAAGCAAAAGTTAAATGATACATGTTGTTTATTCAAACTATGTTATTTATTATCAGGAGAATGGTTGTCAAGCTGTAACGCAGTTTTAACTATTTATGGAATGGATAAATTCACATAGAACTAAACCTTTGACGCATAATTAATAGATGAGTAAGAGTGCATAACTAGAAAGAAGGTGGTCGTAGTCTTGGGTAAACCTATAGGCTAGGTATACGCAAGAAAATTATCTTGATAATGTATATATATGTATTGCAGAGAACGGAGACTACGGTATTCCTAAAGAAACGGTGAGGGTTGCAAGTTGCACGCTCACCATCAACTCACGACAGAACATTTGTCAGCCTATGTCTAACCATTATAAAATCTTCAACCGCAAAGAATAACTATTTGTCTTCCAACCTATAAACTATGCGTAATACAGAATTCTTTGCCATGATATAAAATAAGATATCTAAAAGGAGAGGTTTCAACAGCTGTTCTAAACTAATGTGCATATTTTTATTATAAAGTTAACATTTTTTTTAATCATGAATCACTACTAAAATTATTACTCGGTATTGAGCAAAATAGATATGTTTAGCAAGTAAAATATTATTATATTTTCAATCGATTATTTTATTAACATTTTGTAAATTATGTGTTAGCATCAAATTAATTTTTTATAAATTTAAGTAGAAATTATTTTGATTTACCCTACTGAAAGTAATTTTTAAAATAATGTTGCAACTTAAAAACCTTTAAAAAAAAATCCCTTTCGACACGCTGGAAGGCGGAGGTAGATTTCACCGAAACTAAGTAGGGGATAAAAGAGATTTCCACCTTAAAGTTAAGAAAAACATCAAATTTACTCAATGCGACAATGATTGCATGTCAAAAACAGTTTCACAAGTTTGGAATACAAGTCCCATCTTATAATTCTAGCAAAACTTTGGTCATCTTTGTTGTTAAGGGTTGGTCATCCAAAAATTGTTTCAGACAAAAGTTTTAGGTAATGTTTAGAGAACTAACAACCACTTTAAACGGATTCTATACTGTGCCTGTTAAGGAAAGCATGTGTGATTTTTTGTCTTCAAAACCCCATTTTTTCCAACCTTGTGCAAGTGCTTGGTGATATCAAAAAACTTTACTTAGATAAGTTTTAGGGCCTTATGCAAAAAATAGTAGGATTTTTAAACGAATTCGATATTTTACTTAATAAGAAAGTTATAGCGATATTTTTTTCGAAAAAGCCCCTCCATTTCCACCCCTATAGTCTGATTTTGGGCGTTAACGAATTCGATCGAGATTTTGGGACGAGTTATTTTTAAGGAACAATTTGAAAGTGATTGATGAAAAATTACGACAGTTATCGTGTCCACAAAAAAGTGAAATATATATATACATATAAACCTTCGAGCTGACAGTGGTTTTGGGGTCTGGGGATGTGAAAGCGAAGATATGTCAAAATTTTCCGGGGTACCCAATACAATAAGTGGTAGCTTTCTTGTGAAATCTACTTAATATAATGGTCAGATCATTAAAAAGAGTAATTAAATTTTATCAGCGTTGTTCAACATGATTTTATTTAAATTCTTTCATTTGATACCATTGCAGTATTATGATTAAGGAGATAATATTATGATTACTAGAGCTTAAGGAGATATAAACAAATTAAAATTTACGTTTATTGCTGTCATAAATATAAGCTTATATAATTGAATTTATGCTGGTGCTTTAGTATTTTCTTCACAATAAATATTAAGTCTGGCTCTTTCATCTTTAAGTTTGTACACCACAAATATTCATAATTATGAAATATAAAGTACTTCTCTCACCGGTATCTTTGGTAGCTGGAGGTTTTTATAAAATCAATGTTGATATCAGCAACTTCATCAGCTTGTTGAGGAAGCTGATAGTTATTTTAAATTTCAGAAGTCTTTTGCACGATTTTTTGTACAACTCAATCCGCATCAGCAATGCAATTTTCTGCATCATTTAATATGTTGTACTTAACTTTGACCGCAAGCAATTTTGAATTACGGCCTATTTTACATCTTTAGAAGGAAGAGACTCATTTTTGTAGATAAAAGTTTACTTTTTATTTAATTTAGCATATTTTTGAACAACCATTTCATAGATTATTTTACTATGTTTAATACGTTCATGAACGTATTAAACATTTTTGTGGGGAAGGGAAAAATGGTTGGTAAATAACTGAGCAAAAAATTATTTTATAATTGAAAAAAAAATTAAGTTTTGAAGTAAGGTCTTTTTAACATTTCAGTTACAAGTTTCTTTTGTTATAAAGCAGAAGATTCTCCTTACCCGATCACTAATACCTATGGTTTTCTTTTGTCACGGTCGTCGCAAAGCAGTTTAGTTTTATCATTGCATTTACAACTCCAAATGATTTTTGAAAAAAGGAATACTGTCAAGTCTTTCTGGAACCGTTATTGTTCCGTAACTGTTTCAATAAAACCATTGAACCTATTTCATCTCACCACTATTACGATGGCCAGTTTTTATGTGCTACAGTAATTTGATGGGGAAATGCTTCTACTTCATAATTCTTTTAATTTTTGCCTTGCTATATTATTTGAGGTTTCACGGACTAAAATGATAATCCTTTTAAAAGAGCTCATACCCGTTTTCATTAAATTTTTTATGTTATTTTACTTATATAACGATTAGCATATTGTTTAATTGGTGATAAATAGTTTTAGAAGTTAAAACATCCCTTAAAATAGGGGAGAAAAGAAATATTTCTTTATGTTGAAATAAAAATGCAGTCTTCGCGTTTTGAATTTCAAGGGATGATATAATACTTCAGACAGGAATATAGTAATAAAAATAATAACAAAGTAATTTTTTAAAGCCCTTCAACGCAGTATGGTTTGATTTTTGTTGTAAACAATGTTACGTCTATTTGAGAAGCAATACTTAAAAGATTATTTTTGTATTTAAAAAATTAAATAGTTATAATCGATCAAGTAAATACTGAGAACAGTTTAAACTGAGAACGTAGAACTTTAAAGTCCTTTTAATAATTATCTTCGGTTGTAGATATTGTTCTCTCATTTGTGAAGGAGCAATAAAGAAAGAAAAGGACCGAGAACATCATTCTGTAAAGGTTTTTTTTTATTAAACCTTATCTAGTGACCTATTTTTGATAGTCGGCATGGTATTTTACTTTCCTGGAATTTATTATGGTTATGAGTGTGTAAATTTTGTGTACGTTAGCAGCAATTTCAAACAAGAATAAGGATTACTTAAAGGACTGTGATAGTTGCCAATCCATTCATAGGGAAAAAGGCTGATATTTTAATTTTATATTTAATGACGGTTAAATTAAAAAGAACTGTTATCCAAATAAATAAAAAATTACCAATTTTGTATATCTCCTGAAAGTTTGTACTTAGTTGTCAATGAAGTTAATGGAAGTTGATTAGTTAAATTATAAACATTATTATTCTTACATTTTAAGTTTTCCTAAGCTGCATGTACTTATTATACTAATAATATGTTTCTTAGATGGCTTGACTATTATCTATAAAATAATTACTGATAATTGAAGGTTGATTGCTACACCCTAAACAATAGTTGACTACACTGCAATAAAAAATATCCTCCAAATAATTTTTTCCTTTCAATCAATACATTTTCTACACAATATTTCATCCTATGGTAAATTTTGCGTAATTATGATAAAAAAATCTAATGTGGACACCATATGACTTCCTCGTACGCCTATCAAATTATATACACACATTTTTTTAAATGAAAAGTATATAAAATTTTTTTTCATTAATAACTTCTGATATTTTATTATTATTGAATTGTTGTTATTTATCGTAAATATTCTTTTTTTTTACAATCCGAGGTTAATAATTGTTAATAAATCAATATATTTAAATTAAAAAAAAAAAAGTTAAAAAAAGGAGGTGAAGTCTGATTCGAATCGATGTGCCTTACCCATCTAAGATCCAAATATTTCATTGAATAAAAGTTTGTTTGGATATAACTTTGGAATCAACGAAAATAAGTACCACTTACGATTTATCATTGAAAAGCCCTCATCGAGGGCTTATAACTGGAGTTAAGAAAAAGTAAAAAATCCAAATTTGTTTGGATTTTGGGCATTTTTGGTTCAGTCGATTGCAATCAAAAGGGGATGTCCACAAATAGATGTTACAACAGTCCTAAATCCAAAATTTTAACATCCTTCAGCTAATCGTTTTTGAGTTATGCGAGATACATACGTACGTACGTACAGACGTTACGCCAAAACTAGTCAAAATGGATTCACGGATGGTTAAAATGGATATTTCCGTTGAAATCTGAAAAGGGAAATATTTCGCCATCACAATACTTCCTTTAATTCGTACTAGGAAATAAAAATTAAAACATAAATTGGTCTCGCAGCATTTCAGTCAGATACAAATTGGTGGCTATACAAATATAAATTCAGTAATGATTTGTAAAGACGGGATCTAAAAATGACAATACTCTTTTGTTTACTAAGATGAAATAAGAATTATTTTATTTTATTCATCTGAAATTATTAGATCTAACAATATTGGTTAGTATTGTTAAAAAATCACATGGAAAAAGCCTTACTTCAAATATTTTTCTATTATACTATTTTTTATTGTATCTATCACTTTGTAATAACAAAATTCAAAAGGAACCTTAACATAGAATAACATAATTATTAAAAAACAAAAACCGATTACTAATTGCACACATCTACCTAGAATAATAATGAAAAACAATCAAAAAATAGTTAAACAAGTTTTTATTTCTTTTTGTAGGCATTTTTTAGGATACATTAAGTTAGTCAGCGATGTGAAATGTAATATTACCTCTACATTTTATGTTATTCTTGTGCTTGTTAATTGCAGGTGTTTGTTATTTTATTTGGGGTGGAGGCCATTAAAGTCGAAATCTCATAGGCCTGCACAATTACCCGATTACAGCATAGAATGTTAAAGTAATATTATATTTCACATCGCTAACTAACTTAATGTATCCTAAAAAAATGTCTGTAAAAAAAAACTTGTTTACCTATTTTTTGTTTTTCATAATTTTTCCTGATATCTTTATACAATTAGTAGTCGCGTTCTTTGTTTTTTAATTATTATTTTATTTAGCGCTTTTTGTTGTTTACATAACTTTATCTTTCAATATACTAGTCTAAATACTATATTGACATAATTTTTTTTTTTTGTTCTTTTCAAATACAAATTTGTCAATTAATGTACGTCCGTGTAACGCATGAGCATATTTTTCGCTTATATCTCGAGAACGGTGAAGTCAAAAGTAGAATAAAATAATTGCAGGTATCACATAGAGTTTCTTTTTTCTTTTTTTATGCAATACCACCATAAAATTTTAAAATAGCGTATTTTAAAAATTTTATCACTCAGTGTAGCACCTGAGAAAGAGAATTTTTAAATAAGAAAATTTAAGATAACCTATGTCAATTCCATACTGAAGACCTGTTACTACCCAAAGGTTGGCTGTAATTGGTTAGTTCTGTGATGCAATGGAAGGGAACAAATATATACTGCAGTTAAATACAGAATCACTCCTCCTATGATGTAGTCGAGTAAAAAGTAAAATATTTTTAATGAAAATTACAATTTTTAAAAATATTCAAAAGAAATTGATGTACATTATTTAAAAGGTTTTTTATCTATAATTTTTTTGATTTAATAATGATTTAGAAAAAAAAGTCCAGGCACATATACACAGCATATCCCCGATACTGGGTCTTAACTTGTTTGCCGACCTAAATAACAAAATTATTCAACAGATTAAACTTATTTTGTAAAATTTAACTGTTAATTTATAATACTAATAATAATAATGTAAAACATAATTTTTTTTGGAATAGTTAAGTAACTTTTGAATAAATTTATAAACTGTTTAGAATCATTTTAATTTGATCAAGTGCAGGATAACGTTATTTTACTGTAAAATGAGAGGAAAAAGATACTTAGGAAATCACTATTTGTTTTTTCCTCCCTCCCTAGGCTGGATTCACAAGTAAGCATAGCACAGCACAGAGGAGTGTCCATAAACTCAAACAGCCTCCCCGTCTACCGGCAATAGGTCCGGCAGGACAGGTCGGCCTGCCAGTTGGATCTTTCATTTATGACTGCCCCAGAAGTAGAGTAACCAGGCCCGACTATGTCTTCCCTGGGCCCCACCCTAGAAGCCGGGACTCCGTCTTAATGCTAATGCCTCTACCGGCACATCCCAGGAGGAACGGACCCGCCGAGACTCGATCTTTTTCAACGTGGGGGTTTTGGAGTCTCCGTGTCTTACCAGCACCGCCCATCCACGATGGCTCCACAGGGGAGCTGTCCATCTGCCCCGAGCTTCTGGAGCATGATATTCGTGATAAAGCTCGCTGTGATGTTGTACTTCGCTTCGTGGTGTATTAACACCACAACACCGTCTGCGTCAGTTAATCCTGAGGCTGCCGCACAACTCGCCATTCTACCACCCACTTTGGCTGCTGGAAGCCGGCGCGGTTAGGCGTGTCGATCTCTTCACAGTAGAGGAAACCCGGATTGTCAGCCCTTCTCCATCTAGAATATACCCTGACGGTGCCGTGGCCGAAGAGGAACTGCGTGAGCCAAAAATTCAGCTCATCGTATCCCATCCTGAACCACAGCTCGTTCTGCAATATAAGACGGTGCGTCTACCTGCCTTTGGTGGACGTGTCCCAACGTTCCAGTCTTGCAGCATCATAGCACTATTGCACTAAGACATCAATACGGGTCTCGTAGCCCAGCACCAGATATAATATAAAATCCACATTTGGGTCTCACAGCAGTCAACCTGTTAAAAATTCTTAGTTTTTTTTATGGACGATTATAATAATTCAATATGTCATGTATTAATCATGAAAGTTTTTGTCTTGTAAGTTTGAGGTAGGCTTTACTAATAATAAAAGTTTGTCGGCTGATTCTTCTAGGGTATCTTTAGGAAAACCCGAAATTCTTCATCAAAAAATTGAATAGCTTATGAGTTATCAGAATTATTTGTACACATTTTTTGAAATTTTTTTTTTCTTATTTGAGTTTCAACTATCGTAAGTATGCTTCAGAGTAATAATAATTCACTTGTAGCATATTGCAATATGCAATAAAGATGGTCAAACATCATCTAATTTAATATGTGTTGAAGTATGAAGTATGTTTTTATACGCAACTATCACTATAGATTATATTGTAATATCATTAATATTGGTGTTATATTTGTATTACAATTGTCTTCACTAATCAATATTTTAGTCTCCAGGGCGCATATGTGAGTTTGTAGGAAGACTTAGTAGTAATTTAAAAATTATCATTTCGTTATCATGTAAAAATAGACAAAAAAAAAACAAAAGATTATTTGGTCGTACTAGTGTTCGTTTGATTGAATTTAGTTCAATCAAATTGCTGTATCCTTTGTTTAAAGTTAACTTTATACTTATCGTATAACATTCATAAAAACATGAAACCGTACCCATTCATTTATACATAATAAAAAAATGATAATAAAACGTTTACAATAGTTCGTTTATCAAGATAAACGTATTATTATGTTGTCGTCAAAACATAACCGGTATCATTTAATGACTTAAAGAACTTAAAGAATAACAATAAAAAGCAGTCGTTGTTCATTGCAAAATGTATTATATTAAAACACATTAACAATTTTTACATATAGGACATTATAATTTTTATATTAAGTATGTAATATAATATTAAATGAGTTTTGAAGGCGATCTGCTTCAGTGTAAAGGATTCGTTTAATGATTGTTTTTTTATCTTTAAGTGGAGGGTTTGTTTTCTTATAATAATTCATTTTCAGGCTAATAATATGTTTGAAAAGAGAAAAATAGATGGCGACACTGTTTTGGCAGTTTAATCATGCTTCAAAATAGATAGTAATTTTTGTTCCACCTTTTTTAAGCAATTAGTGTGATTTTTTCCTTTATTTTATTATATATTTTTTTAAGGCGGTTACATTACGTCGACTAATAACGTCTTGGGAGGGATTTTATTTTTTTTAGTAATTATTTACAATCTATGAAACAATTATTAATGTAACTTTATGAATAGTTATACGATGCGATGCTTCTTCTTATAATCAACGATGCCGAATAATGATTAACGCTTGTTGTAAACTGACTGCAATGGATGAATCAATGAAATAAGCTGGCTTTTTAACCTATAGTTAGTTATAATTTAGTTAGAATGGAATCATGTTAATAGCTAGCTCTTATTTGTGACTGAAATGAACAAAAAAACAATTTTGATATCTATCTGTAATACATAATTTAATTTAATTTTTATAGTTTAAACATCCTCAATTTAAAAAAAATAAATAAACGCTGAGTAAAAGTGATGCTTGTCTGAACATATAACTTGAACAGAAGTAAAATCCGTCTATGGACCCAACTTTTTATTTAAAAAAACAAATGTAACGTAGAAACAAACTAGGTGGTTTCAGATTATCTGACTGAAGTAAATGAATAATTTATGTCTGTAAAACTCAAACGTGTATTATAATTAAATGAATAATATGTTTTTTTTTTATCAAGAGAAAGCCCTACACATACCCATTTGAAAAGCTTTTTTTTATTTTTTTAATTCAATTTCACTTAGCAATCACAACAGGCATAGTTTATCCTCGCGTCCAGTAAGAATATCAGAAAATTTACTAGACGATGCAACGGCTAAAGAAATTTCACTTAGTCGGCTTTCACAGATCCCATTCTCCAATGTGACCGACTGAACGCTGTGTAATATCGGTTGAAGACAGAATAAATATAGCAGAAATTTTTATGCAACAACGTGGTTCAAGTTGAACGTTAAGTTTATTGCTGTAGAAGTTGTCAGTGACAGTTCGTTAGGTGATTTCGCACGCGAAGCATTAGGTTGATTTAAAAGATCAATTTAGAAAAAAAATTTTGAAATCAAACTTTTGGTTTCAGTACCAATATATTTTTGGTTTCTAGCACTAGGAATGAGGCTTTTACAATACTATCATATGTATATATGATACACAGCTTTTTTTACGTGTTTGATTTTATCCTAAGTTATAGATTTTTCACTTTCAGGGTTTCTTAATCTTCTTATTTTTACTTCTTTTTGCCTATTAAAATGCTAAAAATGTTAAAAATTTCCCTTGCATATTTTTATGGCTATCCTTTGATTAACTTCTTTTCAGAATTATATAGTTTTGTTTTTTAATCCAATTCTAGTACAAAATTGATTTTTTTGTTTGTCAGGGGTTACAATACTCTTTCTTAAACTTAAAATGATCTGTAATATTATTTAGTAATTTCAATGAATATAAACAATTTGAAAATGTATGTGTGTGTGTGTGTGTGTGTGTGTGTGTGTGTGTGTGTGTGTGTGTGTGTGTGTGTGTGTGTGTGTGTGTGTGTGTGTGTGTGTGTGTGTGTGTGTTAGTGTAAGTAACTTCTTATGATAAACAAATAATTTAATTAGAAGATAATTACATAAAAATGTAATTTAGAATAAAAAAAATACATTAAATAATACAGATTAAAAAGAATAATTTTACAATATAAAATAATTATTTTATTTCAATAAACAGTATTACAACCCTTGACCCAGATATGTAAACACAAGATAAAAATATGAAGACATCTGTATTTGTTATAGAATACTGCTAAAACTATTACTACTATAACTACTGCTAAATTCATCCTTTAAAATTAAATCAGAATATGAAAATAAAAAGTCAATTTTAAAATAAAACATTAATTGTAAAAAGGTATGACTGAAAATTTTAATTAAATATATTCTGCAACTTTACAATTTCTTAATCGGAATTTTCAGTTAACACTTTGTCAATTAGTTGATTTTAATTTATCAACTTCTAATAATTTCATAATTAGTATGAATTATTAAAATTGAATTTGTTGATTTAATAATCAAATACTTCACTAGAGGGAAGAATGGATTCTTTTAGATAGATTTCATAAGAAAGCTACCTATTGTAATGGGTACCATGATTAGACTTCCGGAAAATTTCGACATATCTTCGCGTTTCTCATCCCCCAGACCCCACAACCACCGTGCTCAAAGATTATATTTACATTTTCTTGTGGGTACGTTAACTGCCGTAATTTTGCGCCAATTACCTTCAAATTGTTCCCTAAAAATAACTCGACCAAAAATCTCGGTCGAGTTTGTTAACTGCCAAAATCAGACCATTGGAGAGGAAATGGGGTGGCTTTTATAAAAAAACAAACATCGCTATAACTTTCTTATTAAGAAAAATATCGAATTCGTTTAAAGTTCGCACTATTCTTTGGATAAGGGCCTATTTTATGTAAGTAAAGTTTTTTGATATAACCAATCATTGGCCCAGGTGGTGGAAAAAATGGGATCTCAAAGACAAAATACTATACCTACTTTAATAGGCACAGTATTGAATCGGTATAAGGTGACGGTTAGTCCGCTAAATATTACCTAAAACTTTTGTTTAAAACAATTTTTGATATGACCAACCCTACGGCAAGGATGACCAGGAATGAGCAGGAATTATAAGAGGGACTTGTTGTATTCTAAACTTGTGAAACTGTTTTTCACATACAACCATTGTCGTATTGAGTAAATTTGAAGTTTTTTTAAAAATTAAAGTGGACTTTGTTTATCCTCTACTTAGCACCGGTAAAATCTACCTCCACCTTCTGGCGTGCCGAAAGGGATTTTTTAAAATAGAGTAGGGTGCAATTTTTTTAAAATTTATAACGTTAAATATGAATTTTTAATAAAAATAAAATTTTCATTATGTACATTATAGAACTACTTACTACATTCAATTAATTCGGGTAAAATAATTTACATGTCATAAATATATTTTAAACTTCACGATATAGTTAGTTTAAGTTTTATCCAATATGATTGTATTCATTTTTCTTGGCATTTTCAAAATTGCAATAAGCCCTAAATTTAGAAAAATTATTCTTATTTTTATGTTCAGTTTTATAAAGATCAGTACTTACTAATTACTTTTTGTATCAGTAAGTTACGAACGATTTGTCAGACAAGTGTGGCCAAATTTATCATTCAATACACTGCTTAATATATAGCAGTGCATATATATAGCACTGCTTAATATATTAATTAAATTTTGTAAAAATCCAAAAGTGGTTCACTGGTTAAACAAAATTATTTTAAGTAGTTTAAAATGCAAAAAACTTCTAATCTTCAAATACAGGAATAATTTTGTATTTTTAAGTTGACCGTTATAAAAATCACTTTTAATGCCTGAAAAAATCACTTTTTGTAAAAATATGATATACAAGATTAAAACCATTTTTCACTTTATTTTTTCTGTTAACCACATTTTTTATGCTGTTACGCTATCAAAGTATAAAAACACCCATAAAAGTATAAGTCTTCTATTATCCATTTAATCTCCCGATTTCTGTAAACGTTTTCTTTAGTCTCATTTCACTTATGAATTACAATATTTACGAAAACAACAAATATTTTTTCCTTTTAGTAAAGTTTTCTTCTCTTTTGCTCTCATTATCTCATTCGTTGTGTATTTTTTGATTTTTATAGATATATGTGACGAAGTGAAAACAGAACTAAACTTAAACGCTAATTATTGTTGTTTTTAATTTAATCTATAAATTAAATCTATAAGTGTAAATGAATTGTAGTCTTGTACAGTCTCAGTTCGACCATTCCTGTGATCTGTGGTTAATTGAAACCCGTATAAAAATAACTGACTTTATTAGGACGCTGGAACTCTCGACTTCCAAATCAGCTGATTTGGGAAGACGCGTTCACCACTAGACCAAGCCGGTGGGTTATAAATTAAATACTAGTTGCATATAAAATCACAGCCGGTTTGATGTTTTTGTAAAGGGAAAACCCCCCTCATATAATTTTTGTGAAGGTGGATTGGACTAAATTTTTTTAAATTGATTGGACTGAGCTACGTGAGCACAATAAAAAAAAAAAAAAAATGTTACCACGTACTAAATAGCTTTCATTGTGCCCTTGTGACAAAAGAGTATATCAAGTTATTTAAAATATAATTTTGGTAATTAGAAATATCAGTGCTAAAATAAAAAAAATAAAGTGTTTCTTTTTGATATATATTTAAAAAAAAAATAAAATAATTTAAAAGTCATAGTTACGCAATTAATTGTTCTTCTAAAGAACAATTGCTACAAATTTTTGTGTCCGAATTATCCGAAAAGTTGTTGATGCAAGAAGCAAAATTCTTCCCACCTTCTGGTTAATGACTTGGAACTTAGTTATTTCCAAAAATTTAAGCCTTTGTTTCATAACGTTATAATTTTATCCGTTAAAAGAGTCTCTTCTGAAGCTGAAGTTCCACCAAACTGCTGGAATTGTGTTTTATTTTCTATGTAGTGTGCAGCAGTACAGATCTGAAACGGCACAGATTTAAATATTTGTTCAATTCATTAACGAATAGATTTCAATTGCATTATGAATGCAAGTTAGGAAAGAATGTATCGATAATTGAACTGAGAAAAATACTTTTCTTTCTTGTAGAGGAAATTATTCAGTTATAGAGTTTCATTATACAGTTTACTCCTGTAGAGGAGTTTATTCAGTACTCTTGAGTAAGTAAATTCAATAAAGTGTATACTACTGTAAAACACTTGGTTTAACTCACTGATACATGATTATATTATCAATTTTTACAGAACTATTGCCATTCCAGTGAATTTTTTATTACTAGAAACTTGGACGGTAACTAATCGTCAGCCAGATTTAAAGCGGTTCTAGTGGATTAACTTAAATTTTACTGATTACTCTACCTTAAATCGTAGAAAAAAGATTTGATGAAATTTATAAATATTCAGTTGCTTATACTAGAGAGCGTGATTAGAACACGGTTGTCTTGAGGTAAGAGGTTTTCATATAATAATATACATTAAGTTTAAAATGAGAAAGTGAATTTTCTGCTCAAAAAATTAATTGAAATATTAACTTGACTATTTTATTTAGCGTTAAAGTCGGCGATGGCAAATAATTATGAAAAATCTACGGATTTTTAAAAGAGAATTTGAATACATCAACCTTCTTTATTTTTCCTATTTAGCCTCCGGTAACTACCGTTTAGATAATTCTTCAGAGGATGAATGAGGATGATATGTATGAGTGTAAATGAAGTGTAGTCTTGTACATTCCCAGTTCGACCATTCCTGAGATGTGTGGTTAATTGAAACCCAACCACCAAAGAACACCGGTATCCACGATCTATTATTCAAATCCATGTAAAAAATCTCGCTTTACTAGGACTTGAACGCTGTAACTCTCGACTTCCAAATCAGCTGATTTGGTGAATACATCAACCTGTAATATTGTGACTTAACGTTTTGTCCTCAATCAAAATATGTTAATGCTTTGATACCTAAATTCAACATAAACATGTTAATGATTTCAGCCTAAAGTGCTTGGGTATTTTGCACTAGTTCCCCATTTCAGATAATAGAGTCAAATAGTTTAGTTAGTTGTAAATTATTATATTTTATATTTATTTATTACACTCAGTTAGTAATTTCTCTTTTGTAACATTTACCATACTACATATGCATAATAAGGAACTACGACATAGATGAATAGTTGAATATGACTGAAATGTAATCTTGTAAATACCGTATATTATTTAAGTCTGTGCATGTTGGCACATATAATTTTACGTGACCGAACAGAACAGAACTTGACAAAACAGAACATGAAAAAATAAAACATGATGAAACAGAACACTGGAAAAAACAGAACAATGAACGAACAGAACAGTGAAGAAACAGAATTAGCGGGCAATAAACATATAAAATGACATATAAAATAAAATATTATGCTAAAGAATTATTTAGCGGGCCTATGAAAAACAGAACATATCATATTTACATTCATCTAATTTCAATTGATTAAAGAAAATGCGTATTTATTTTTTGACTATTGAAGGGAATTAGAGGTATAGAAGTAGAGCTATACTTATTCATGTAATATAATTATAATTAAATTTTCTAATGAAATTTATTAAGGATTTCTGACACATAGCATGTGTTTAAACAAAGTAAATAACATATAAATAATATAATATTATTTATTAATTATTAAAGTGATTTATTTATTAATTTTGTATTTAATAATTAATATTTATCCCATAATAGCAGAATAGGGAAGAACAAATATTAATTATTATTTTTGATTTGTCATTTTTTCAATTTTGTATAAATACTATATTAATGGTCTGATGTCTTAAAATATAATCAGTAGTATCATTTCACTGAATCTGATAAAGTTATTCTATAAAAAATATATTTCCATTAACTATAAAATTTAAGTTTTTAATGAATCAAAATTAAAATATGGAACACTAATTTTCATAATTTTTACTAAAGATTTAATAAATGAACGATTATTATTATATATTTATTATTTTTTTGATAAACCAATATTGTACTTGCTGAACATTTTTGCTATTACTGAATTGTTTTGTAATAATTCCTGACCTCTTGATGATTATTTTTCGATTATTTTTTTATTATAACGCGAAGGTCCAACCTAAAATATACAAATCTGAAAATGTGGCTAAACAAAGCTGCGAAACGTCATTATATAACATAAATATATAAATGTGGATTATAACTATGCGGAAATGTTAATAGAATACGACGGTATAAAAATTGTAAAAATACAGTAAGTAAATTTTCTTTGGCCGGAGTTATTGCTGAAAATTTTCGATATTACTACACTTTTATTCAGATATTAATTAATCAATTTGCTCATTATTCACCGATTTTATTAAACATTGGTTTTATTTATGCAGAATTGTTGATAGAATACGATGGTATAAAACTTGTGAAAATGCCATAAGTAGATTTTCTTTGGCCGGAATTATTGCTGACAATTATCTACGTTACGAAGATGGAATGAAAATTGAAAAATTCAAATTGAGAATCTGTGATGTGATCACAGGTAGTTTTATCATTTATTGGAAAAGCACATTAAAATCCGTGTCATGGCTTCGTGGAATTATTAATCGGTAATCTTTCTAATAGGATTTAAAAAAATTTATTGTATTATTTTTTCAAAAACCAATCAAATATTTTAAAGAGTGTTTTAATGTGCCTGATAGTGTTTAAATTTTGTAATTTTACTTACAGTTAGGATAAATTTTTTCAACCTATAACATTTTTTGACAATTCTTTTGATGATTGTAGGTAAAAATATTTAAATTTCTAAATTGATTTTTACACAGCAAAACACTAAGAGGAATTCCCACATCCGCAATTAGTTATACTCTGACTATGAAGGTTTAGGTTTAATATAATGGGACTATGAAGGTTAGATTTAAATTATGATGGGCTTCTGAAAAACATCGGGGTAAAAAGAAGTCTGGAATCAGATGGAAATTATAATATTCCTACATCTCTAAATACTTTTCGCCCAAAAATATACCTAAAACGACTTGTTTGAAGCCATACTGGAAAATATAAAACAGTTTTTTCTACCAAATTAGGCGAGTTTTAATGTGTATTTTTATTGTTTGGGATAAGTTATTCATTTCTTACTTTTTTTAAAATTAGTTTTGTTTTTTATTTAATGTAACACGTGTAGTGAAAAATTATTTTGTTTGTGTTCTGTTTAAATTCTACTGTATCGACTGCTGATTTCGCTTAATACAGTTACTAATAAATAAATTACCCCATGCAAATCCGTTGAAAAGGGATTGAAACAAAATACTTAAATTTTTCATATGTGATATAGATATTTTATATTTTTCTTTGCATTATATTTTACTCATTTTATTGGCGATTTATCAAGATATTTTTCTTTTAGTTAAGACCTCTTGTTTGTATGAACGTGTATCTTGGATTAAAATATACAATTATAGAATGTATAATAATAATTTAAATGTCAGCTATGTAACAATTACGTAAATAAAATTACTTCAACAAAAATTATGAAGGAACAGAATATTTTTGAGTTTGACGGATTTTTTTTTGTTATAACTTCGGCTTAATTTTTAACTTTTTGTAGCACACTTTCTTAATGGCTGTTGACTGTTCTCTTGTGTAACGTATTGTATAAACAATGTAATGTTCATTTAATAAGTTGACGTTGAAGAGTACAGTGTAATCTGTTGATTATTATGAACAAAGTCTTGTATAGTTTGACCTTCAGTTTTCTGTAACAAGGTTTCTTGTTTTGACAAGCGGCTTGTGATGACTTGCTGGGGAGGTCGGCCATTGTCCTGCAACCTCGCCACTCAAAGAGCAAACCTTTCAGATATTATCCATCTCATGAGTCGTTAATCTTTATCATTAATATACAGAAAACCTCTTCCAGGTTCTTTCAATGTTGCGTTAGACAAATGATAACATTATTCATGGTAGTAATAATGTAGCAGTTCATTTATCCTATAGAAGTAGATTTGTTGCTATTTTAAGAGCTGAGTTATTCATTTTATTTTGTGCAATGAAAACATCATAATTATCCTGTGTATGGGTATGAGTGTGTGAGGATTTTTTTCACTAATGTAGACTGACCTTCATTTTCAATACGTTATTTTATATTCTCCTTTTTGATGTAATGTTGAACATGTTGCAGATAATTTCACTTATCCCATAACAGTTAATCAATAATTGTAGCATATACATTTGTATTATTTTTAAACGATACAGTTATTAACGAACAGCAATTCTGTTAAGTTTCCTACGTAATTCCATTTTTTAGGTCAATATTGTACTCTTATTTTCGTTTAAATTGTAAGATTTCTCTAATAATTTCTCATCTTTTATATATTTTTCTGAACGGTGCATTCCATTTAGATCAGAGTTTCTGTAATTTTCTGCAGCATTTCAGTGGGAAATCTAAGTTGTTCTTATGTATTATTTTTATATGTATTATTGTGTAATGTATTATATGTATTATTTTAATTTAAGAAGAGTTGTATCAGTTTTTATGAAATATATGTCAAAAGATACTTAATTGCATAAACGACGTTAGATACGTGAAAATAGGGGAAAAAAATGTGGTCGACGGTATATTTTTGCTACAAAAAAGCTAATATTGTTTTAAACTCATAATCTGATTTATTATTTACTTAATAAAGCACTTTTATTACTTTTTCAATGAGTTTATAGATTTTTTATTGCAGTTATGTAGGGTAAGTATTCATAGCAATATCAGGCATAAAAATTTCGTTATGGAATTTCGATATATTCTGTTATTTATTATAAATATTTTCAATTTTTTTTAAAATTAAAAAACCAATTCCAAATAAATTTTTACGTTATTATTTTTAATTTCTACTTTAAAATTGGTCGGCACCAAAGTTTGGGTAAGTTAATTACTGGTAGTGGTTCGTAACCAGATGCTTATCTTTAAAAAGTCGGAATTTAACCCGCTAAAGATTGCGTGTGACTGCTTACCACTGAAAGGATTTCACTCGGTCTTTCAGACCGGATTGTCCTCTATAGATGGTCTTAAAATTTATTTTTATTTTTACATTTGTAAGTAGAGTATATATATATATATATATATATATATACATATTCCTATTGCTTAAATGTTGATTATATTTTTTTCTTAAATCTAAAATAATTAGGCTTTAAGTACGGACAAAATATTAAAATCTACATCATCAGCATCACATTATAAATGTGGTTACTTCCCTTTTCATCATGTCCATTTCTATTCTCCCTTTTATCAGATAAATTCTAGAAGTCCAGTTTCTTATTAGATCGTTTATAATTTTTAATCTTTTTCGACATCTCTTTTTTAGAACTTCCCGTGATTCTTCTGGAATTGATTAATCAACTCTTTTTATTTCATATTATATCTCAGCTAATTCAGCTTTTCAATACTTAATTATTCTGATAAAACATCTATTCTTATTCATTCTCCTCATTGCTTTTAATTTTTTAAATTCCATAAAATTCTTCTTTAATCTCCTTCTTTGCATTTCAAATCCTTCCAACCTTTTATTTTCTTTACTTTCTTAGTCTCCATTTTTTATACCCTACAGAATTGTGTCCAAACATAAAACTAAACAAGAGAGTTCTTAAATTTTAAAACAATTTTATTAACTCTTAATAGAATTAATGTTTTTATTAACTGCTTTCTTATCTATTCCATTCCTTTTTTAAACTTCATTTAAACGTACCTAAGTATTTGTTTTACTTGTACAATTCTTTGTTCCCTTTTATGTATATATTTTATGGGTACTGTTTCCTAATCCCATTATTTTTGTTTCTTACCAATCAAATACCACATTCTATCATTATATTTTCTAGTTCTTTCAGTGTTTTCATTAATGAATACCATCCATGGCACCAACGAACCTTATAAATTTATTTTTCTTCCTTCTTCTCTGGACTCTTCACCTTTGTCTGAAGTATATTTTGTCTTACCTTCAATATATATGTTTAATAAGGTTTCGATAAGCAACATCGTTGTCTTTGTTCTCTTCCTTGATCAAATCATTCAATTTATAATTTTAAAGAAAATAATAATCCTCTTTTTTCTCTATCCTTTTCGTTATTTTTACTCTTCTCTTTTTTCAATAATTTCTCTGATTACTCATACTTTTGTATTATTCTTTCCTTAATTAAGCCAATTTTTCTTTATTCAGCTGCTATTTTTATGACATATTTCATATTCAGCTAAAATTCATTTCCTCAATTTTTTCCATATTTCCTCTTTTTAATACTTTAGATAGTTTCTTCCCTACAACTACTTTTGAAATTATTTATTTCTACAAGACTCCATTTATTTACTTCATCATCAACCCAGACGTCATCTAAACATCAACCCAACATCGTCATCCCAACCCCCTTGGGGAAGACGCCCGCCGTGTGGGGATTCCGGTCGCCACACCATTCCCTCCGTTTTGAGCCCAGAGAGGCTTTACCGGAGGTCGTCTTTAGACCCTCCAACTGATTATATCTCACAGCTATCAGCCGGGCCCCAGTCGGGATGACACCGATGCAAATGCCACGGCAGGCATTAATATCAGTAAAAATTATTATCTCAGCCAACGCCTTCGCTTTGGGCTTCTTTCGGACATCTTCACTCTTCTTTTCCTACAATATAACCCTTTGAACAAGGCAACTGAGTCCACGAAAGCGCGTACCCCACGCCTAGTCAATTTTAATACCAACCCTTGTGACTGTAAATATCTCAACCATCGACTAAGTAACGAGTCAATACAATCCTAAACTCATACAGTTCAAAATGGGTTGTATGTAACAACGAAATACAGACCTCCATCACATCACCCACACTATAAACATCATACCTGAAGACCACCCTCGGCAAGACAGTGTCACACCTCTTGGTTGCATAGTACAATGCCTTTGGTAGCGCAGTCACTCTTCCCGTCGACAGCGGCTCCACCCCTCGACTTCAACAATCACTACTTTTGAATTAATCGAGGCTCTTTGTCAAAATGCCTACCCCCGCCCAATCAAATGTACGTAATACAAGAAAACGGAGGAAATCAGTCACTATCGACCGTTCCCCACGGACCTTCCATTTAATTCGGAGATCCAGAAAGAGTTCACTCTCTCAAGTTTTCTAACTGCTCTGGTATGTTCAGCCTCGTACCGGGGATAGACATGGAGAACATGGTCCACCTTGTCATCAACACCGCAATCCGGGCATAGACCTGAATCTACTAAATGAAATCTAGCCAATCTCTCCCGAAAAGCACCATGGCATTGCGTGATATACCGATTGGAGAATCCACCTAACCCCGCGCAAATCAGATACAACTGGAAATATGTGCATGTAACGACCAACAGGGGAGTCATCCCACCTGGCATGCCAATATGTACAACCTAGGTCTCAATTTCCCGCATACGTTCCAAAGTAAGAAGACCCTGTTTGAAAATATAGCGTTCCTTACGTTATATAGCAAGAATATCTATCGGTTTAATGCCAGCAATAACACAGACTGCTCCCGTAATACAGTCCTGTTATCGCCTACAACAGCAAACAGAAGAAGACCCTGGGTTCTCAAAAGAATGTCCCTATAACACCTAAAGATCATACGATGAGCCCAGATGTAATTCTGTTTAAAACAAATTTCTTAACAATTTATCTAATACAACATAATTTAATATAAATTAATAATTATGGAGCTATCAATGATTAAAAAATTTAAATGATTTCCAATTTGGGATTTTCGAAGTTAAAATTTTCAGACTTATTTAGTTTAAAGACCATTATTCCGGGTAAATATAAAACGAATTTCATTAAAAAATCTCAATCCATTCTTAAGGTATATATTTTTATTAAATAAATTCAAAAAAAGGTGATCATAGGTAAAAATAAATCGAGATATGTAATTTATCTAATGAAGTTTTGGATGATCTGAATCAATTCTCAATCAGTAATTTTGGTAAAAAAACTGAAAAATTTTAATTCTAAAACAGTTTGGCCGACAATTCCTAGGATACCCCGTACAACAATTCAGGGAAAAATGGCGAAGAGAGAAACGTAGAGCTCGATAGGATATTTTATTCTTGTGAACGTTTTTTTTACTTTTATGTCCTGAATCAGTTCCTTACGTTTAACCAAACAAACACATGACGTCAACAAATATCCAATCAAAAATATTATAAATATGTATATTAAATATCTTTTCGGAGTGGAAAATTAGGCCAGAAATCAAATATATATTTGACTTCTTATATATATATATATATATATATACACACATATATATAGATATAAAACCAGGTAGCAAAACATTTGTGCCAAATTTAAACTGTTTTAGTCGATAAACGTTTAAGATATGAAGCGATCACTCTGTGGAAATAATGTTAAATATTTTGTCACCCCTAATTACGATTGACTTAAAATTTTAAGTAACTTGATAAGTATGTTTATCGTGCTAAAGCTTAATTTTCTACGACCACTACACTCGTACAAAATTCAAAATGCCCAAAATCACTCTTCCCCCTTCTATAATTTTGTCCAAAATTGAATGGTATCAGTACCCTATATATAAACATTTTATTTAACCTTTTACGAAGAAATTATATTGTGCCAGTCCGGAGATTTTAATCAAAATACAGAACAACACACACACACACACACACACACACACACACACACACATACCTAAATGCTGTACGCCCGTTCATACATCTTCATAAAATTTATATGTACTTCTTTCACGTTTTTTAGAGTCAGGACGTTATGAAATATCGACATTCGCCAAAAATTTAATATAAATATTTAGGACCGACTTATATACTTTCGTTGTATAGCTGCAGCTTCTATGTAGCAGAAGTATAGCTAAAATAGGAAAAATAAGAGTTTTTATTGTTGTTTAAGTATTAAAAAAAACTTTTACGATAATCGTACTCAATATGAAGGCGATTAAAAAAAAATAAATTGTTACTTTGTTGTTAGTTAAAGTAGTCTTAATATGTGTTTAATAAAATTAAAATACATTTTATAGTTCTAAAATTTCAATTAATGACTGGATGTAAGTTGTGAGGAAAACATATCAATTAAAATTGTTGACAATCTGGAACTTTTGATACGTTGTATGACTATCGCTTCACTTGAGCATAAAATACATAAAAAAATATAGTAATTATTTTTTTTATTTATGGTGTACTACAAAAATACTAAAAAATTTTTTCTAACTGATTTCTGCGATTCCAAGCAGTTTTAGGAATGCAAATTCTTCTTTACTTCAAAACTTTTAGGTAGATTTCATAAGAAAGCTACCTATTGTAATGGGTATCATGATTTGACTTCAGGAAAACTTCGACATATCTTCGCGTTTCACATCCCCCAGACCCCAAAACCAGCGTCAGTTCAAAACTTTATATATATATTTATATATATATATATATATATATATACGATTATATATATTTCACTTTGTTGTGGACACGATAACTGTCGTAATTTTGCCCCAATCACTTTCAAATTGATACATAAAATATAACGACCCAAACCTTTGGTCAAGTTTGTTAATGGGCAAAATCGGACCATGGGGGATGGAAAAAATTGGGTTTCAAAGACAAAAAAAAAATCATACCCCCCTTAATAGGCGCAGTATCTAATCGGTTTAAAGTGGTCGTTAGTCGTCTAAACATTACCTAAAACTTTTGTCTGAAACAATTTTTGATATGACCAACCCTGAAAACAAGGGATGACAAAAATATTGCTGGAATCGTAAGAAGATGGAATTGTCGTATGCTAAACATGTGAAACTTTTTTCACATTCAACCGTTGTCGTATTGAGTAAATTTGAAGTTTTTCTTAACTTTAAGGTAAAATTTTTTTTTCCCCACTTTGCACCGGTGAAATCTACCTTCGCTTTCCGTGTTGCCGAAAGGAATTTTTTTTATATTTAGTTTTATTCTGTGTTAAAAAATATGCATTAGTTTAGAAAAATGAATCGTGTTTTGACTGAAAGTTGAAATTATAATTAAAAAAGGAAACCTCTGCCATATTAAAATCTACTGTCAAAAACAATTTTGAAATACTTAAAATAACACATACGAGTATAATTTGTCTTAATCTATATAACTCAAATTTTATTTATTAAAATAATATATATATATTTATTTATTTATAATTACCACCTAAAGAAATTAAAAAAACCATTGAGATCGCTGTACCGGAGCAAAATATTAAAATTTTGTACATTTTAGGGGTAGGTTTTCTTCAAATTAACTGCCTATCATAACAGTATTGAAGGATTTTTCTTTATTAGTTATAATTCATACTTTTTACTAACATGTGATCCGTTCATGTAACTCTTCTAAAGCAATATTTTATTTTCGTGATGAAAATTACAGTACATATTTTATTTTATCCTTATTTTGTGTATCTTTCAAGGATAAACTCCCTTAAAACATGGATTAAATACATTTAGCCTACTAAAAAATCAATGATTTTGTTCAGTCATATGCCTACAAGTCGTGAAATAATGCTATTAGTTGTACTTGTAACAAACTTACGCGTGTAGTACGGTTTCAGTAATTAAATAAATGTAACTAAATATTTGATAGGATTTTAACTAGGACCTGCAAAATCATACTGGAGCCGTTGATCAGGGATGATGTAAACCACTAACCCGAGCATCGACGTTTGTAATAATAATAGTAGTAGTAGTAGCAGTAATAAAATCTACTTAAAGGAAATAAGACAGAAGTAATTTAGTTGAAGCACGGTATTTACGTCGCATTTGAAAGTATTATATATAAAATTCTAATAAATTATGAAACTGCTGTGTTTGAGAGCCCTTGTCTGACTACATCAAGACGTATTAGAAAGGAAGTGGGCGGAGTTCGATGCCGTCTCATGTAGCGTTTTAATGAAATGTTGATGACAAGTTCTGGAAATGAAATTACCCTTCAATTTCATGGCAAAGCTAAAACTTATACATGTTTTATTTTATCTTCAACACGCATGATCATCACGGTTCAACTATAAAATTCTTTATCCTCGTTTATTATATTATTTTAAAACATTATTTCTTTTTATTATTTCTCATTAACATATAAAATTGTGAAATTTAATTAAATTATTTATTTTCACGGTGTATAAATAAAAGAAACTACTTTTGCGTAATCTTTCTGCTTAGTTTAATTCATTGAAAATATTATGAAAACAAAGGTTTAATACTTATATCTTTCAATTTATTCTAAATGTTTAATCACATATTAAACGAATACTATTATATTCTTTTCAAAATAAGCCATAAATAAATGCGCGTCACGAAATTTCATCCGTATATTGCTTACTGTGTTGTTGGGAATTTGTAAGTGAGCTTAATTAGGTTTACTTTTTTTATTAAAAAAATATAAAGTGTAAGTATAAACTTTTTTTGGTTTAATTTTGAACGCTTCTTTTAATTTAACACAACAAAGCAGTTTTTATATTCCATACCAATCATTTTTACAAACCACTTACCAACAACTTTTTATGTGTTCAAGTACTTTCGGATACCAAATCCATCTTCAGGAACTCAAAAAACTTTTATATTATTCTTAAAATAAAAAAAAAAAAAAAACTAAAACTCATTCGTCATTATGTAAATTGTAAAAATATACAACAGTGGTCGTTATGTTTTAAAAAATTATGTCGACTTACCGTTCAGTCACAATCAACGTTTTCCGCCGTTATGTTTTTTATTTTAAGAATAATATAAAGTTTTTTTAGTTCCTGATGATGGATTTGGTATCCGAAAGTACTTAAACACATATAAAAAGTTGTTGATAAGTGGTCTTTATAAATTATTATTGAACAATCATACCAACCGACCATGTTTGATAAAATTTTTGTATTCCGTCTATTCAAGTTACCATAATTACGATTTTAAATATGTAAGACTGAAAAGTAATAAATAAATAAAATGTAGTCAAAGATATACGTTAATACCGTGGAGATCTAATAAGACTTGATAAAATACAATTACAAAAGAAAAAGGTAATCCAGTCAACCTTATAAGACCGTTGAAAATGTATAATTAATGGATACAACTGCTGAGGGATTACTATCTGATAGCTGGTGCAGTCAAATGAAAAGATATTGGTATTTGATCTGAGTATGTGCAGTAGCGACAACTGAAAGTTGAAGATTGTATAGTATGCAGGGCAATTAGAACTACCAACCTTCTTATAAGTTTTATCATTGTTTATCTTTGCAGAGTAAAGTACTGTTGCTTTTTGTAATTAATAAAATTATTTAAAGAATGTTAAAATTTCTAAAATTTAACTATTATTACCAATCAAAATTATTTAAAGAAAACTTTTATGAAGTGTTTTGTATTTAACTTTGCTAATGGATTATTCTGAATGCATACTACACTTTAACAATATTTTTCAGTTTTATTTACTTCTCCTCTTTAGACTGAACCGAGTCCAGAATTATGAAGCCATATCATGATATTGTGGTTATATATTTTGCTCATCGTAAAGTGGGGGTGTCAAAACAATCTTCTTACCCCGCACTGTGTTAACCTACCTTGACGTGACGCAGAATATCAACGGAATATATTAAATATTCCGATTGAAGCTAGTATTGAATTCTAAAAATCATTATATGTGTTTCTTTATTGTGTTCATGTGATTTATTTATATTTTTTTGTTCTTTTTTTGTAAAACTTCTAATTTTGCCATCCTGGCGATAATAACCGTTGTATTGTAACTCTGAAATGGGGAAAATTTAACCATATAAAAAAGCAGAGTATTTTACAAACCTTTCTGTAAAAGGCTCTAACCTTCTTTAGTAACTGAAAAATGATTAAAAACTTTGGTCCATAATCAGGTACTGTAGATTTTCTTGCCTTCTTTTAGTCTATTTTTATTCACCTACAACATCCTGTTAATGTCTGAACTATTTCCTATCTTAACATTGTATAAACTTCTAATTATGCTGTTATATAATAATCAGAATTAAATTAATTTCTTTCTGTAGGGAGTAAAAAGTAATAGTGCAGTACTTAAATTTCTATGTCCTGAGGCAACTAATTTGTGCTTAATCATTCATTTTATTCAGTAGGTCACCTTAATGGAATTGAGCTCTTATACTTATCCGCATTCTTGATGATTTTATTTAATTTCGAATTACATTATCCTTCAATAATAAAGTAACATGTTACAGTGTATGACGTCTTGTCATATTCTGCTGTCAGTCAAATTAAATGATTAAATAAACAAATATAAACAATAAATTACAAAGAAATAAAACTCAGCTTGTGACAAATACACAGCAGTCAGTCTAGCAAAGCTTATTGAAGGTCTCAATAGATGACTTGTCCAGTTGATAACACCAGCAGCGATCAGCAATTATAGAGACACAAGATTACAAGGCTAAGGCCAGACCAGAAGCAAGGCTCCCTGCCAGGACAACCTCAGGCATTAGACTACTAACTTCCTACACTGTAGATATCAACTGCTTCGATATCAAGTAATTTAATACCAGGCAATAAGATATTCATTAAAATAAATAAATGAATTATTTATATATTTATTTAATCATTTGACAACTTATTTGACTTTGTTCTCATTTTTTAAATTGTTTGTTATTTTCACCATCTAAAGATAACTTAGTGAATTAATCTAAAAAAAAACTAACAAATTTCTGGAAGTATTTTACTTGCACCTATTCTAACATACAAATATCCACATGTTGTGTATAACTGTTGTTAATTTGGTTTTTATTTTGTATACCGCTTGAGTTTTTGGATACAATATTTTCATTACGGGTAAAACAAAATGTATTAGCAAAGGAAATGAAAGATTACACAGCAGCATTTCCTCTTGTTATACAATACTGTCAAACTAAAAGTTATATTTAATTAAAATCCCAAAAATATGATACGAGTAATTATGTATTCTTGGTTCTTGTTATGTAATATGTAGAAGTTGTAAATCTCTTTACCTATTCTTTCTTATTTTTTTTAACACATTCTTTAAATAAAAAGCAAATAATATAGTTGAGTTATAACCATGTTATGGGATGTTTACCCGAAGTATTACCTAACTTTGTAAAGGATAAATTCATGATTGAGAATTTATATAATTTATATGTATGAATGTAAATGAACTGTAGTCTTGTACAGTCTCAGATCGACCGTTCCTAAGATGTGCTATTAATTGAAACCCAACCACTAAAGAACACCGCCATCCGCGATCTAGTATTCAAATCCGTATAAATTTTTTTACTAGACTTATTCCATTGGAGTTAACTTAATGAAAATAAGAAATTGTTTGATTTAGGAAGCAATTGCTGGATTTTATTAGAGCGGCTGAATTGTTTTGTCATCATTCTAATCTACAAACGGAACTTATGTAGCAGGTTGCGTACCCTAATGTATAAAATAAATTAATAATAATAAATTGAACAGAAAAGTATATAAATAAAATAAATTGCAAAAATCAAAATTCAAAAAATATAATAAAAATTTAAAATATAAAAGTTGAAATAAATTTCTGCTTTAAAGCCTTGTCACTGCGCTAAATTGCCATTGTATCTAAAATACAAAAATTGCTAGTTCTCTTAATTTCTCAAAAAATATATTAAATTTAATATAATTAATGTGGAATAAGTTGTCAGGCATCATAAAATCTGTATATAACACTACTAAATTACCCAGAAGTTATTTATTTTTATATAACGTTATAAAATAATTTTTTATATATTTTTTAATAATAATTTTTCTTTTCATTTGATGTAAGTTTCAAAAGTATTAATTTAGATTCGACCAATTTTTCAACACGTGTCAAGTTGTGTTTTTTTCAGTAACTCTCAGTATTGTGAATGCGCATAGTTTAATTATTTGGATAACGGTTATGAGCACTGTAAAATTAAGGTAACAACGTTCGATTGCATTGTAGCTCATTTACATATCTGTCATCATTGTATTTCCAATTACATTTTCACAAATATTTCTGGTATATATCTTAGCATCTCTTTTATTTACGTCTTTAAAAAAGGCTTTCATTTTCTCTGCATTTCCCGTCTACTATCCTGCCAAACTTTCTTCATCTGAACGCTTTTCTATCAATTCTTCCCATACCTTCAAGTTTTCTATTACTTTCTATTAATCAATGAATTAAAATATCTGTAAACTCAATAATCAGTATTTAGTTTTTAATGTCATTCAAAAGATTTTAGTTTTTTTAATATTCACCGAGTTCTTTAACTCTAAGCCAAAATTTAAAAAACAAGTGATCCGGGTCAAATTCTTACTAATAAAAGATTAAAACTCAGTCATTTTCGATCTACACGAGTTTTGTTTGCGTCTCTTCTTAAAAATAATTTTCTTTTCACAAAGATTTTAATTTTACCACCACCTGTTACTCAATCATTGTTCTTAAGATTTTTCTTGTCAGTATTTATTTTTGTATTGAAAATGGACATGAAGTGGCTTATGAAGTATCTTCTAAATATAAAAATATAGTAGGTGTACTGCAAATCGTTTTAGATCTTAATAAGAAGGATTAATAATGGAGATGGCTGCACCAATTTCTCACTAATTGTAATTAGCCTTCAATTGTAGTGTGTGTGATTAAAATTGGGGAGGTGAAAGAAGAATTTAAAACACATTAATGACTATTTACGAACAGTTAGAACCACATCTATTTTAAATAAATCATAGTAAACTAACTAAGTAAATTTAAACCAAAATAATTATTGACCAATGAAGAGCAAGAATAAATTAAAATTTTCAAATCTAAGTTAACATTACATTTACACGTACATTTAGTTGGAAACAGAAAAAAATGAAGTTTCGTTCTACTTCTAATTTAATTTAAATTATAATTAAAATGTGACTGATTTTTACGAATATGCTGCTTAGGTTACCAGATGAGCCCTTGCCTAATTTTTTGATATATATAGTTATATTTGCTTATAATTTTTTGCCTACCTATAGATATAAGGATTGTATGGATGAGAAGAAATTTTTAAAAAGATATGCTGTCAGACGCTTAATTACTTTTTTGTGCGTGTAGAATACACAATCATGGCAGCATTACACAACCATGATACAAATTAATTACGTCCTAATTTGTGTTGAAAGAAGTAGCGTTACTTTTGTAAAAGCAACGCTAAAATTACGCATTTATAAAATTAATAAATAAGTAACATTTTCGGAAGTTATATAAAACAGAAAAAAAATAAACAGAATTTGTTTTAATACCATTATTCTACAAGATACGAGGGACTAGTACAGCTTTTGTTACGGAGTGTGGTATAATAGTCTATCTTGTTTCATAATGAGAAGTATATTTTATTTTTTTGTATATATCTTTTACTTTAACAGCCTTTATTGAACTGATTATCTTTGCAATTTTACCTATTATTTCTATTCACGTTTTTTTGAGGGTAACTTAAATGGAGGTTCATTTTTCCTCCAAAAAGATAACTGGTATCTGAGAACGATCAATGATCAACAAACTGATGGTATAAAATTGTCCAAATTCAGCAAAGAAAAAGAAAAAAAGACTTTGTTATGAAGTTACTGTAATCCATTTAAAAATTTTTTTTCACCTAATAAACATACTACATACACCGAATTGGAATTAGGTATAAATCATTGAATGATACAACAGTTTCTTTGATTTTCCTTTAGTTGAACTATAAGTAAAATATTAGTAATCAAATTGAATTGGAGGGGTGAGTGAGAAGGAAATAAGATCAAACTGTAATTTTACAGAAATTAAAATAGCTTGATGTTATTTATTGCAGTGCATTATCAGTAGAGAAAGAAACTAATTAAGATGTGAAATTAGAGGAAGTGGAATCGTGACAAATACGTTGAAAGTGTTAGTAAACGGAGGAAGGAAGCGTAAAAGAAGTGGGATGAATTTAATATGTGGTGAAGATTGTAAACTATAAGGAGACAAAAAACCCTTTATCAGAGTGTATCTAAGGAAGATGCCAACGTACTGTCTACAGGGATTGGAAAGCTAGATGGGTTGCGACCACGAAAGGGAGGTGGACGCATCGTTTGATCACGCACATTGAGCCGTGAGCCGACAGGAAGTTTAGTGAACTGGGTTTGTGGTTAACATAATTCCTGACCGGCCACGCGGTCTTCCATTCATACCTTTGTGGACGAAGGTGAGCGAAGACTCCCTTCTATCCTACTTTCCGGACTTAGACACTTGTGTTGGGAACACAAAACCCTCAATTATTTTTATTATATAACGGGGAGTGTCCCCGTTAGAGGCGAAGCACCAAGAAACGAGTCCCGGTTGCTGGGTGATGGAGACCGGGAACGGCATAACCGGACCTGGCGTTCGTTTCCCTCATTGCCGGCTAGAGGCAGAGGTACCTACCGGAAACGAGTTCATGCCTTACTGGAGATTTGGTTCCAGAAGGCAGTGGCAAAGGAGAACGCTTGGGGCAGAAATGGATGCGGTCAGGAAGGAACCTACCTCCAGACAGGACATCAGCTGATGATTGATACATTATTTATAATAATTGATGAATAAATTTAAAACGAAAAGCCATTTACTATTTATTGAATGCGAAATTAGTCATGGATATGTCAGCCCGTACATACATAAATAAATAGTATTTATATTACACAGTACCTTTTATAAACGTGTAGATAAACATGTCTACATCTTATTAGATTAAAAATAATGGTGATGATAATAATAACAATATTACCTGTAATTTAACGTTATAGGACAATATTTTATCTATATAAAATGAAAACTTCTTTAACATGTTAAGTTGATTGGCTAGGTGTAAAGTATCAATAAAGTGGTGTTAATATTACCCTAGCGATGTATATACATTTTTGCTTCCCTAAAATTTATAAAACTGTTATAATAACATTAAATTGTAGTACCTTGATATTTTTATAGCAGGAACAGTATGTAAAAATTTAATTCAAAGTACTGTAAAACAAGTTTTAATATTGCATTTTGGTGTTGTTGAAATGATAATGCGCGATTATAACCTTCTTCGTATATTTAAACCTAATGGCGCCGTTTTAACGATTAAAAAGAATAGTTCCCGGTGGGTCATCAAATATTAAAAGTATAAAAACATATGTACTGTAACATTTCTAACCGGTTTCTTGTTATACTTTAAATTGAATGTCTAAAAGGAAAAAGCTAATGAATAAATACATCTCTTATCTTTCGCCTAGAACAAACAACTTTTATTATATTTTAAACATGTTACAATCGCTTTATTCAATACCGATACCATAAATCATGTTATCTTATCATAGTAATACTGTATTTAAAAAAAATAAAATGCTATATTTTTACCACATTATTTAATAAAATAGCGGAAGCTAAAGTTTTATTACAGATTTTGTTTATTTCGTAAGATAATAAATGTGCAATTATTTCTTCCTGCCATACTCAGTAGAGATCACAAAAAAGGAATAAAATGAAAATTTTATTGTAAATATTATTATTATTATTAAATATATATAAATATGATGTTTAATATTATTTACAACAAAATTTTCATTTTTTTATGAACTCTGGTGATTACATTTGAAGAGATCTGTGCTCCTTCAGAATGAACAAAAATACGATTATATGAAATTACAAAAAAATATTTCTCCCTCTATGAATCATGAGACCTTGCCGATGGCGAGTGGGTTTGAGCGCTCGGTGATAAAGATTAGCTGGGCCAAAGGGGCAACCATATCGGAGAGGTATCTCTTGAGAATCAGACTAAAGAATGATTCCTGAAAGAGGGCAGTAGGTCTTTCAGTAGTTGTTAAGGGCGTAGGTCAGGAGGAATTAAACAGACTATCAACCTCACTCAATCTTCGGAGTACTGCGCAGCTGAAAGTAAATTATAGATGTTACTACAGCTGTTTTTTTTTCTAAGAAAATTTAGCTCTCTGGATTTTTATGTAACAAAGGTTTTCCTTGGTAAAATACTCTGGAGGTAAACTAATCTCCCCTCCCCTGTTCGGATCTCCGGCTGAGGACTACCTAAGGAAGGGGTCACCATAAAATTTAAAAATAATATTCTAAGAGTCGGAGCGTGGAATGTTAGAAGTCTAAAAAAGGTTGGTGGTTAGAAAATTTGAAGAGGGAAATGGATAGGTCAAACAAGTTTGTTAATATAACAGCAAATGAATAGTTTTATTTTGTATCAGTACTTTTTAATTGAAGGAAAATAATAGATATATTAAAAAAAGTGATTTCTGGCAAAAGTACTCAATAGGATCACAAAATAATAAATAAGTAAAAACAATAAATAAACAGATTATATGATAAAATTGAACAAAATCATTAATTCTGCTTGCTAGAATGGGATATAAAAAAAATATATATATACATTGTAAAATTGTACATTATGTATCATATAGAAATTATCGAGATTCGAGTGGGAAGAGGAAAACGACTTTGGTCAGGTGATTTTAGAATAATTAAGCATCAAATAAAGGGCAGGCAGGAGTAGATTTCGTAATGAACAAGAAGATAGGGAAGAGAGTAGAGTATTTCAAAAAGCTTAGCTATAGAATCACTGTAATAAAGATAAAATCAAAACCTAAGCCGACAACGATTGTTAATGTCTATATGCCTACAAGTACCAGTGATGATGATGAGATAGAATGTGTATACGAAGAAATTGACGAATCAATTAAACACACAGAAGGGGATGAAAATTTAATAATAGTTGGAGATTGGAATTCAAGCATCGGAAAAGGCAAGAAAGGTAATATTGTGGATGAATATTGGCTGGGGCAAAAGGAATGAAAGAGGAGAGCGACTTATAGAGTTATGCACGAAGTATAATTTAGTAATTGGCAACACCCATTTTAAAAATCATAATAGAAGAATATACACATGTAAAAAGATACTGCAAGGTATCAGATAGATTATATATTGGTTAAACAAAGATTTATAAATTAACTCGTCGACTGCAAAGCTTACCCTGGAGTAGACATTGATAGCGACCATAAATTTAGTGATAATGAAATGTACACTGGGGTTTCAAAACCTGAAGAAACCTGAAGAAAACCAGATAAATCAGTGGGATTTAAGAAGCTTGAGGAAGAGAAGGTAAAGAACATTTTTCAGGAGGACATCGCAAGAGGTCTGAGTAAAAAATATAAAGTAGATAAGGTAGAATGGGAGAATGTTAAAAAGGAAGTTCTTTAATCAGCAGAAGGGAAATTAGGCGGACAAAGAGAACTGGTAGAAAACCTTGGATTTCAGAGGGTATATTGCAGCTGATGGTTGAAGGTAGAAAATATAAGAATTCTAGTGATGAAGAAAGTAAAAGAAACTATCGACAATTAAGAAATACTATAAACAAGAAGTGCAAATTAGCGAAAAAAGGGTGGATTAAAGAAAAGCGTTCAGAAGTAGAAAGAAAAATGATCATTGGTAAAATAGATGGAGTATACAGAAATGTTAAGAAAACGTTTTTGTTACTTAACTTAAAATCGAATAACGTGTTAAATAAAGATGGCATACCGATTTATATCGTGGGTGGAATAAATTTAAGAGTTATACGGAGAAAATTAATTTGAAACTGGTGTTAAAGAGAAAGAAGAGGAAATAGTAAAGGATGAAAAGGGAAATACAATACTGAGATCTGAATTTAATAATGCTTTAAAGGATTTGAATGGCAGAAAGGCTGCTGGGATAGGCGGGATACCTGTAGAATTACTGTACAGTGCAAGTGAGGAAGCAATAGATAGATTATACAAACTGGTGTGCAATATTTTCGAAAAGGGGAAGTTCCGCCAGACTTCAAAAAAAGTGTTATTGTTATGATACCAAAGAAAGGAGGAGCAGATAAATGTGAAGAATACAGAACAACTAGATTAACTAGTCATGCATAAAAATTCTTAACTAGACTTCTGTACAGAAGAATTGAGAGGAGAGAGGAAGAAGTGTTAGGAGAAGACCAGTTTGGTTTCAGGAAAAGTATAGGGACAAGGGAAGAAATTTTAGCACTCAGATTAATAAAAGAATGAAGATTAAAGAAAACCAAACCAACATACATGTCATTTATAGACTTAAAAAGTCATTATAAAAGCCAATAAACATGTACGAATATTTAAATTAAGTAAATATGTCACTAATAGACATCAATAGCGACCAAATTTTAATCTCTTCAGATGAAAAATAATGCGTATAATAAAATGAAAATGTAATTAATTAATCAGAAAATGTGAATACGGTTATTAGCTTATAGTAATAATCAATTTAATTAAAGATTTTTAAATTCATAATTAATATATATAAAAAAAGGAATGAAATATGGTACCAAATGAATTGTTTCAATGTATCACTAGTTTTTAACAGCAGGAAAATAATTGATTTTATTTTAATGACCAAGATAGTTAACAATTATTTCTGTAATTTAAAAATTTTATTAATATTTTTAATTAATTTATAGAAAATAATAAATGTACAAAAAAAATGATTTCTGGCATAAATACTCAACAGGATCACTAAAAAATAAATAAGTAAAAAAAAAAATAGATTATTTCAAAATTTTAACAAAATTATTACATTCTGCTTGTTAGGAGCAAAATTGTACATTTACAATTTGATTTACAACTTTGACACCTTTTTCCTTTTTATTTTGAGTAATGGCAATATGTAATAATATTGAACTGTCCTCTAAACTCTATACTCTTAATTTTTAAGAAAATATTCCTTAAGTAGTGATAATAAATTTAATAAATAACTTTTTAAGATTGTTTAAAAAATACAAAGATAGTCATAATTCTTAATAAACAAGATTGTGATTTTCAACAAAGGGATGAAATACTTTGGATATATATTTTTTTCAAGAAGTACTAAGGAGTAAGGGCTGTCAAAATTTAAGATTTTAAATTTAAATAAATTAAAAAAAATAAAAAAATTATTTGTTACGACAGACCATTAGAATGGGATGGGCAAAATGTTTTTTTAAAGTGGTTTGAAGGCCTATTGATCTAGAAAACGCAAAAAACCCATTAATTCCGCTTATAAAGCAAGGTATAGCTAAAAAATAAAAATGTATAAAGTATTTTTTTGGGAAGAGGGATGAATATTAAATTAAACTTTTTGTAATTTGTGATCTCGCAAAAAACAACTTCAACTTTTGTAAGAGGAATTTTTTGCTAAGGTACCCCAAAATGATTTGAAATTTTATTTCAATCAAAAGAACCTTTTCAAGATTCTTTCATAAAATTCTTATCACTTTTCGATATTGAAGTAGTACCATTATTTTTTTTATTTTTTAAGTGGACCAAAAACTTACTTTCAAGCAATACAGTTTTTATCTACAGGAGACTATGTTGATATAAACGAAGAAGAAGTGATTTTTTGAAGTTCCGGAATTCTCACAGTTTTTGTTCGTTTTTCCCGTTTTCGTTGCAATTTCAGTGTTCGTACGTGTAGGAGTGTGTGCTTGTTCGACTTGTGTACTTTCAGCGCTTGTGAGTGTCTTTCTGAGCTTTATAGTTGTTTTTTTCGCTTGGGCCATGTGAGGTGATTTTTCTGTCGTCTTTTTTTCCAAATTTAACCTCTTTTTACCTGTACATATTTTTGTTGTTTATTTCAGCCTACATTTTTTTTATTAATCAATTTTTTCCTTGTTTCGTTCCCGTTTAATAATATTTAGTGATTTATTTCTTTTTACGCATTCTAAACTATTAATCCACTACGTGATAGTTACAGGTCAGGCTCCTCATCATCACCCGTTTTTGTCATTAGACCGCTGTCTAGCTTTATCCCCGATCCCCATTATCTATCTACCAATTTAACTATTTTCTTTCTTTTTTCTCCTTCAACCTATCCTGTTTGTCCTCTTTCTACAAATATTTCTGTTTCTATTATTTTTTCTTATTACTTATTTCTTTTCGTTTTTTTATTTCTCTTTGAGGTTAACCACGTGGCTTCTAGGTTAGTTACAACGAATCAAGGCAGCGGCTAATGGCAAAGTGGCAGGACAGGTGGAATGAGAATGGCCCTGGAGGTAGAACAAAGAGACTCATCCCCGATATTAAAAGCTGGATATATAGGAAGCATGGGGAAGTGAATTTTCACCTGTCACAATACTTTACAGGGCATGGCAACTTTATTTTTACTTGCACAAAATCGGTAGAAGAGCATCGACGGAATGTATGTATTGCGATCGCGAAGATGATGTTGAGCACACATTTACTGACTGCCATAAATGGAGCGAAGAATTAGTAGACATCGATTTATCATCTGATGGTAACGGCAGATTAATTAATCACATGTTGCAGAGTGAAGATGCCTGGAAGAGGGTTGATTCAGCTATTAAGAAAATATTAACGCAGAAAAATGAGGACGAGAGGAGATTGGGGTTCTGATCTTAGTATAGGGAAGGGCGGATAGCCCCAGTGGTGAGGAATGGCATGCTGAGGTGTGCCAGTTTTGATGAGCCACTGAGGACTCCAAGGGTTTTATTGATAGGAAAGATCAAAGAATAGACCCAATCGTCACGTCAAGACAATCATGGTATGGCGTGGCGATATATAGATGGCCATATCAATAGACTCAAAAGAACTGACCGGTGGGCCGACCTGCCATGCCGGACATACAGCCGGTAGGTGGGAAGGCCCATTTGAGTACAACAGGCACTCCCCTGGGTGGCGCGCAATACCAACCAGTCGGACCGGCCCAGGGGAGGAGAGTCAAAAAAAAAAAAAAAAAAAAAAAAAAAGAAAAGGATACCCTAGCTTCGGCCACTCGTTGAAACAGGTTCAGGTCCTTAGACAGACCGGCCACTGGATTTCTCGCAGGCGATGCAGAGGAGGTTACAATGTGTGACTTTTTTGGTCTTGGTAGACTCCAAGGGGCGCAAGGAACTGGCCGTCAGGAAAGTGCAGATACAGCTCTCTAAAATCAAGGAGATATCGGTCGGACTTGGTGTTGGATTCCCATCCGTCAAGATCGGGCTTTGTGTTCGTTACCTTGTAGTATACTTGGTAAGATGACCGGAATGGAAGTTCACGATTTTTGTCAAGGGGCTGGATACAGGCAGGCTCAACAAATCCTGAGTGGCCACTGTGCAAGAACCCTCTGAGACTGTTATTATTAAGTCTAGCGGAAAGTCAAACGCCGACCTCCTGAGGTCAGTTAAGCAGGAGATCTCCGTTAGAAAGCAAAAGCTGTCCTATAGAAATGGAAAAGCAGGAACGAATAAGACCAGAACCGCGTCAGCAGCGCCGGCAAACGCTGTCGGACGCTAAGCGAGTCGATAAAGAAAAAGGTTGTGGAAGTTGATGTGACCTTTAGAGTGAAGGTCGATAGAAGTCTTTCGTCCTCGTGAAGTACTTAGACTCCGTACCTATTGGCGGGACATGCTTAAAAGGACTATCTAACTACGAAAACTCCAGGACAAACGGCAAAAGTGGAGGAAATTCTACGATGCCCATGACAAGGCTATCTGGGGAGACGGTTACAAAATTGTTACCAAAAGAGTTGGTAGGCATCTTCGCGAGCTTGACAGACTACACTACTGATTTGCGCATCTTTCACAGATGCGATGAGATGAACGGCGAGAAAGTAGCTGCCGTTTACATCCCACGTGTCACTACAGAAGAGCTCGTGGTGGCCAGATGTAACACCAAGCCGGTAAGAGCCCGTGTGGCTTGAAGGTCCTGCTCTCGGTGGTGGTCGAACTTGTAAAACTCGTTCCGTGGTGCGTGGTTGATGCATTCAACTATGCTGTAAATGATTCCCAGACTCCTGGAAATCTGCCCAGCTTGTGCTCTTAAAATAGGAGGGGAAGCAAGCCAGCGGAACAGAATCCTTTAGGATGATCTGCTCGCTCAGTTACCGAAGCAATTTTTTTGAGAGGGTGTTGGTTAAGAGGTTTAATCAAGAGCTGGAAGCAATTGGCGGTTTTTAAATCAATCATCATAGGAATATTTGACAAACCACCAATATCATCAAGTCCTTTCGTTCAATATTACTAACATATTTTGTAAATTGCTTGGTAAGCTTGAAAATTCTGCATAAATGTGGTACTTCCACATTTATAAAAAGTGTATTTCAAAGAAAATTAATTTAAAGTGTAAGTACTTGCAGAATAATTTGACGTGCTTGCCATAAAAAAATGTTCAATTCGATGTATCATCTATTATTTTACTTACAATTTAATGTATTTCAAAACTTTTTATTTTATTCGGACTTTTTTTCAATTTCTTGTAAATTGTTACACTATAACATATGCCGGTAATTTTTTAAAAAAATTAATTTTTTAAAATCAGTGTATCATACGACAATTCACTTTTATTTATGCAGTATCTTAGCTTGGTGTTGATCCAATCTTATTTAATATTTAAACAAAAGTTCAACTCCTCTCTTTTTATATAATTATAGAGTAATCTTCGAAAAAAGTTTATGTACAATACATATATATGTATAAACGAATTTAAGCCTGTTCTGTTTTACGTTATTTTAGTAGGGCTTAAAAACCGATATATACGTTTTGTAATATAAGTAGAACGTAAAATCGAGCTATATAATAATTTTTTCTATCATATGTTAACTTATGGGCTTTTATCTTTGCAGTCATAAAACTAAAGGTCGTTAAAAAGATTATGTTACTGAAAATGGTCTTTCTTTTAAAATATACGAGTACATATTTCCATTACCGGTTATCATATCGATATTATCTTTTAATAGAAACCAGTTTTTATAACAGAAATGTGGCTTCGTATGAAATTAGAATACTTATCAAGTTAATCAAAAAGCAATCTTAATAATGTACTTCTCTTCAAAGATTGATCATGAAACGTAAAGAGAGGAAGAATCAAGTACATGCCATACTGCGTAATTTAAAGTCAAGTATTTATCTCGTGGCGTTATATGAGATAAGGAAGTAAAAGCAAGGACACTTTTTGGATTAAGCGGGAGCTACCGCATTTTGGGACAACTTTAAAATTTTTCATTCGATGTCTTTTTGATCACCCAACTTTCCATCAGAAAATGTTTCGTTGAATCGGATTTTTCCCTTTTATCCTGATCTTTACATCATTTTTTTGTCAAAATAACATCAAAATCATAGAATAAATTATTATTTTTATTAGTTTGTGACGATCGTTTGTTACCTTATTGTTGATTTTTTTTTTTTACTTCATAATTTATGTTTTTTATTCTATAAATAAATTGTTTACATTAAATGAATTCCTTTTTCAAACGCAGTATTTACATTAATATTATCTCAAGTATTTATTTTTAAATAATTAATATGAATGAACTTTAATCAAATATATTTCTATTTTATAATTAACTCAAGCAATTCAGGCAGTTCCTTTTTTTACCTGTAGCGTAACATATCTAATTATTCCTGACGTATTCTGTATAATGTATTATTACGTACCGATCAGGATAAAATATTTATTTGTTTATTTATATTGTGTCCTCTTTCAGCTAAACATATTTTATTCCATTTTTGAAATTTGCGAAAGGTGATTATTAGCAAAATACTATGAAAATATTTTAATATTTTCTAGAATTTTACTGCGAAATTAAGATAAAATTTAAATCGACTGAAGTTATAGTGTAGCTTTCATCTATTAAAAAAGTACGTTCAATGTAAATGAATCATAATCTTAAATCTTAAAATGATCTAACTTAGTAAATCAGTCAATACATTTTTTCATTAAAAACCGTATTGTAAAACAAAATACGTTTCTGGTATATGAATGTTTACTGATGTAAAAAATCCGTTCTAATTTTTTAAAAATATTTCATACTTTATGATCTTCATGTTAAGGCAATAACGCCTCTTGGATCCGTTTTAACTGTAAGCTAATTTTTTTCAAAAAATCAAATTTGCTGTGAAAAATTTATATTTGCAACAAACCATATTTTTGCCAAGAAATTTAACTTTGAAGAAACTTAGCAGAATCCCATTTAAATAAGACTAAATATTCTTAAAATGTATTCTGTCGAATGCACTTTTGGCCGACTGTTAACAAACACAGCATCCATCGAGCGGAAAACCTTTTCATACTCAAGATGTAATGACAATGACTATCGAGATGTTTGCAATATCAGCAAGCTCGCTTACTTCTAGTCAGCGATCAAGCCACAACATGGGGATCTTTGGAACGATTTCATCTGTCGTAGATTTTGGAAGTCCTGAGTGCTCACCATCTTGAATAGATGTAAGACCACGTTTAAGTTCAGCGGCCCACTTTTTTACCGTCAAAAATTAACGGGATGTAACATTTAAAGTAGCATCTAACTCTTTTTGTATATCCGTCCGGGTCAAACTTAGAAATAAACTACTTTATAACAGCTAAAAATTCAATTTTATCCACTTTTCAGAAAATTTCAGTAGTAGTTTGTTTCATTTGATCGCCAAAAACAGGCAACAAAATGCAAGGATTTGAATCTTTAATAATCTAAATAATTTACATATTATTTAATATATATTAATATATGTATTTAATAATCTAAATATTTTACATGACAAATATCGTAGTCATTTCATCATACACGCATCATCTCTGTGTCAGGCTGAGAACTTTCCGAACGACAATACTGTGTTATTCCTACGTTTATTTTCATATAAATTGTGCATTTAAGTGATATATTGTTTGCTACTTAAAAAAAATCAAAAATACTTTCAATTTAAAATAATTGCTTCATTGTTTCGAGTCCATAAATACACAGATCATTGTTGGGAAATTAAAATTTAATTATTTAATTGATAAATAAAGATAACGAATTCTGAGTTACTTGCACGTACGTATTTTCAAATATAAACGAATTTTACGTTAGCTAAACAGAAATAGTAATCTTTTCCTATAAAATAACGCTATCGTTAAACAGAACAGCACGCTATTTTCCCTATCAAACGTAAAATATCGACTTATAAGCCAAAAACTGCCCTGTTTTCCTTTGTAAATATGCTTCAATTTTCATTTTCAATAAATAAGAACTAAGGGTATAAGAGCTTCCAAATGATTTATTGAAATAAAGTAAAATACTTCTTTATCTTATTTTTATCGAGTTTCCAAACATACCACTTACAAAAAAAAAACTAATCTTTAGTAAATTGTTTAACATTCAGTATTGTATATTTTGAAACAAATTACATTAAAGCCATCTGAACTGCAATATTTTACTAATTTTATTTATTTACTACGCTGATATATTTACTATTTATTACATAGATTCATTATTTTTATGTTAACGTGGACTTTAAATACTTCTGTATTTTTTATAATTAATCGCATATTTTGTAATGCTGATCAAGATTTTATGGTTTTTATGTTTTTATTTTTCAGGCATTACAGGCGTAGTTCCTTTGTTTTAATTGAAATGGTATTCTCCTAACCGTTCTGTAATGTTTAATTAAGTATCTATAAACCAGAATAAAATATTGATTTTAAACAAAATCAAATCATTGTGTAGTAACGTTCTTTTTATAAACATATAAACAAAATGTATTTTTTGGTACACATTCTACGTGCTAAATCTAACCTTCACATTATGAATTTTTCTTTTCTTTTATTTACTAAAATTTATCGTAAGTGCTAGTTCTTAAATGAACCAATACGAAGAAAAATAGTCTTTTATATTGTTTATATTTTCAAAAAAAAAAATTGAATCGTATCAGTTTTCTCATGTTTATATCAATTTTTTTCAATTAAACGTATTTATCTGTCAGAAACCATGTAAGAACATTAAAGTTTTAAACGTATATTCATACAACTTTGAACAACTATAGTAAAAGATATTAAAAACTTTCATTCATTTCTATTTTCCACTCTGTACTTCCATTGAACCTTTCAATTATTGTAAAATTTATAAAACTTCCAAGAAAAATTATTTTTAAAAATTTATTTTTAACATAGAGACTAAAACGATACTTTTTAGATTTTGTGTTTTGAATTTTTTATGGTTCATTGTTGTAATAAATGGACGATTTGGAAAGTTCCATAAACCACTGGCCACCGTTAAATACATGATTACAGCTGTTAATGAATCACATTTAACAAATATAGACTTCCTCGGTGTAGTCTTATTTTTGTGCTCATCCGAATTCTCAAACCCTAAATGCAGTTACTTAAATTAATAAAAATCTGTTATTATTTCATTGTAAACAGAAAATATCTTCAATTCAATTTTAGGATTCATACAATTGTAAAGAATATATTATTTTATATACATGTATAAACGTAATAAGTGTGTGTGAACTTATGTGTCTGTGTGCGGTTGTCTTTACAGTGTTACAGATTTGGTAATTGTAACACTTCAGCTTCATGTTAATAAATTATAATGTTACATATTACCACACTGTAGCAATATATTATATTTTAACTATAATATTTTAATTTCCTAAACCACGCCTATTTAATTAATAGCCAGCTGACCTTCTTGTCAGCTAAATGAAAAAAAAAAATAATAATAAACTGGATGATGATATCTTATTTAATCTAAAGAAAATTTGTTAATATTTTGCCATTTAGTAAGCAACTATTTGATAAATAATACAATATTTGATTAAAAATAATAAATAAAATATCTTAATCTAGTTATCGTCCCATTACTTTACTGTAAAAAAAAGGCTTCTAGTGTAACAGGAAGTGGTTCTTTAATTTATTTTGATGGTTACTGTGAATTTGACTACTTTTTTCTTTGTCCACTCTCTCACGCATTTTTGTCTTTTTCTTTTATTCCATCTTCTTTGTATTCTACTAAAAATTTCTGGTGAACTTTTATCTTATAATCTATTATTAGTAATTAATATAAACTAAATATGTGACAGTATGAATATAATGCTTATGATTTGTTCATTAATGTAATAATTTCACATAATTACCAGGCTTCTAATTATTTTTATTAGTTTATTCATTATTTTAAAGAAATTAAAAAAAAGATTGTTGTTTTAAGTGTTTGATTTTGCTTTAAATGTTTATTTTCCCGTAGTAACATATCGCGGTATAATTAATGAGAAAATAAAAAACTAGTTTTTTTTTTTAAATTTGTAATTGTATATTATTTTTGTAATATTATTCATAATGTATATTATTAATATATTTATTTTTTGGTTTCTTAAATATTTTATTTTATTTATTTGTGTTATATTACTTTTAGTAAATACCTTATTTTTATATTTTTACCATCTTATGCCCGCAATAGTATACAAGAAATGAAGTATTTGGATCACAGTACCATTTTGTGTACTTGGAATTCCAAAAATGCTAGAATGGATTTCCATGAAATAGATTGTTTGTAGGTTTTATAGGTTACAGTACCCTTTCTTTATTCTATCATGTTTCTTAATTAGAATCGATTCATTTTTATTTGCATATAAATACTTTCATTACACGAATGTGTATGTATATTTGTTTAATTTGATATTTTTTGGATTTTATTTTTTAATTTTCCGTCAGTTGGATTATTTATATCCATTTTTTATTTTTATATAAGTATTAAATTTATTTATTTTGGGGGTTTCCTTTTATAATTTAGTGTGTTAGGTAGATTTCATAAGAAAGCTACTTATTGAAATGGGTACTATGATTCAACTTCCGGAAAATTTCGACATATCTTCGCGTTTCACATCCCCCAGACTCCAAAACCACTGCCAGCTCAAAATTATATATATATTTCCCTTTCTTGTGGATACTATAACTGCCGTAATTTTGCGCCAATCACTTTCAAATTGTTTCTTAAAAATAACTCGTCTCGAAATCTCGGTCGAGTTCGTTAACGGCCAAAATCGGACCATGGGGTTGGAAATGGGGTGGCTTTTTCGAAAAAAAAACAATATATCGCTATAACTTTCTTATTAAGTAAAATATCGATTTCGTACTATTACTTGGATAAGAGCCTAAAACGTATCTAAGTACATTTTTTTGATATCACCAACCAATTGGCCCAGCGGGGAAAAAAATTGGATTTTGAAAACCAAAAAAAAATCGTACCTCCCTTAATAGGTAAATTATGAAATCGGTTTAAAGTGCTCGTTAGTTCTCTAAATATTACCTAAAACGTTTGCTTAAAATATTTGACCAACCCTTGCGCCAAGGGTTGACCAAAACTAAAAAAAATTCTAATTTTCTTATTAAGTAAAATATCTAATTATTTTATTTAAAGTTTCTACTCTTCTTTGGATAAGGGCCTAAATTTATCCAGGTAATTTTTTTTTATCACTATTGGCCCAGGGGGATGGAAAAAACGGGGTTTTGAAGACAAAAAAATCATACTTTCCTTAATAGACACAGTATCGAATCGGTTTAAATTGGTCGTTATTTCTCTATACATTACCTAAAATTTTGTCTGAAACAATTTTTGATATGACCAACCCATACGGCAAGGGATGACCAAAATGTTGCTAGAATTGTAAGAAGATGGCTTTTATGCTAAATATGTGAAATTTTTTTAATATATAACCATTGTGGTATTGAGAAAATTTGAAGTTTTTTTTTAAATTTAAGGTGAAATTCTTTTTTATTCCCTACTTAGCACCGGTAAAATCTTCCTCCGCCTTCCTGCGTGCCGAAAGGAGTTTTTTTTTTTTATTTGCCTGCCTGTTCTTTAAAAAAATATAATTCCGTTATTTAATCTCAATTTCGTTTTTCGAATTTCTGTAATTATTTTTCGGTTTTTATTTTTTAATGTGAAGGGTTATTTTAGACAGCTGTGGATTACCAAGAGAATCATATTTTGTTGCAAATACTTCAACGTGCTGACATAAATTGATGTCAAAATTATTTATTTTAGAAGTATTTCTCTATAAGGTTTTTTTTTCATTAAGTTTACTAGAGTGGATAATTACAATTATCTAAACAAAATATTTTTTTCACTTGTTAGTAAAACCTAATATTTATACAGTTTTAGATCTTTGCTTTATGTTAAGAAAAGGTTCACATCTTACAATGACGCAGATAACTTACAGACTTATAGGATAATATTAAAAATATGTATCATAAATTATATAGTATACAGATTATAGTTTATTTTTTATCTACGCTTTGGCAAATATAGATTTTCAAGACATTTATATTATAAAAGTTTTACTGGGTTTTGCAATAATAGGAATTATTTTACATTTTAGTAAATTAGTCAGTGAATTAATATTAAGCAATGATACCGCACAAGTAGAAATGTTACAAATATTTATGATTAGGAAAATGAAGATTACCAAGAAAATCTTTGTGTATTGATTTTACAGGGCTTTGCCGGTCGAGTAAGATGTGTTTGCAATAATTGTAATTATCAGTGAATTATTAAGTATTGTTACTGCATAAACCGTGGTGTTCCAGATTTGCATAAGATCAAGCGTATTATATAAGCATGATAATACCAAGCTTATATTATTGAAAGGTTCAATAATTAGTATCTATTTAAAATAGTTATTATTATTATTACCATAAGTATTTTAATGTAAATTTTCTTTACTTTATCGGTAATACGCTGTTGTATTTCTACTATAAAATAATTTGTATTATCTAAATCCCTGTCATATATTTTAACTCTTTTACCATTAATTACACTTTATTAGATTTATAGTGCTTGATTAACGAATGCAATTATGTCTCTGTCCAACAACCAGTAGTCGTGTTTAGTTATATTTATATACTGAATCAGCATTAGAATGTTTTAATATAATTTCAATGCGGTATGGTTGTTTCGGATTTCTTTGTATTATCTTATTACTCCTATTACAATATATTTTGTATAAGAATTTTTTAATATTGTGCATTCTTTTACAAAATTTCTAACTGATTTTTTTACAGTAATAATCTTGACCCGTACTTAAAGTTATTTGGTTTTAAACCTGTAAACCTTAAAGTTAATTAACGTAGTTAGATCTGAGTTACAAGAATCTCCTCATCATTGTATCCTATCAGTACTTTATGTTATTGAACAATTTTGATCCCACTTCACGTTCTCCAAAATTGAAGGTCTTGGTCATGTTTGTTCTATCGTAGCAGCTAAACGGCTGATCCTATTTATATGTATGATTCCACTTTGGAATCCTTGCGTTACCGGAGTGGTTGCGGAGTGTCGTAGGCTAGATATTTAATTTAAACAAAAAATTAATTAATTATATACTATACACAAATATATATATATATATATATATATATATATATATATATATATATATTTATATACACTTATTAATATGCATGTCTGATCATCATAAATTTATAACCTTTGTCATAACATTTAGTGCTTATTGACTCCTGAAAACATTCTTAAGTCAGAACATAAGAATACAGAAAGAAACGTCAATATTTTTTACCCAAGTGACAGAAGATAATAAATCACAAATGAACTGACGTCTGGAAAGAAATAAATCTGCCTCATTTACCAATAATATATCTCCAAATAGAAAAAGTAGTTTTTCCCGTGATATATAAAGAGTTTTAAAAATTACCTAAAATCAAACGCGGATAAAGAAGACAAATAAATTACGGATATCTGATTCTCAGTCATACCTGTAGACGAATGTCTGAAAAGTCAGTATTGTGTAGGAAATATATTGGAAATGTATCAAATGAAAAAAAGAAATAAAAACATTCATGAATAGAGAAGGGAAATGGTATGTGGCTCACTGTAAACATAGCCTTAAAATAAGTAACAATATAAATAGTCATACTCTGAAAGTAACGATAAACCAACCGTGTACGACCATTTAGAGAACTACAATTTTAATTTTTTCTTAAAATATTATTTATTATTATTTTTAATTAATAAAATATGAATAAAATTGGAGAGAAAAAGGAGGTAAACCCAGAATAAATACAGAAATAAGATACGAAAATCAATAATGCAAAGTAACTGCATATATATTTACCTATAATTCATCTTATCCTTACAGTAAAATTAGATTATCTTTTTTGTACTATTAAAGTTTTGATTACGAGAAGCAGATTTTTGTGAAAGTACTCAACGGGGACAAGTTAGAAAGAAGCATTGAGTGATAAGTTGTTTGTTAATTGGTTTTCTTAAATTAATACGAATATATAAATATGAATTTTTGTCTGATGTTACCATTCTATTCGCAGTATTAATGCTTACTTGTAATTCATTGGTGATCTCCCTATTTTAAAATATGCTTATCGGATAAATCAAAGCAATTTGTCGGGTAACAAACACAATTTAGTTTTGGGAAGATTAGTAAAGTTTCTTGCTTATTATTAATTCAGAGATAATTAACTGTTGTCAGCATAACTTTTTTAAACCTATCGTGCAAACTGTGCTCAATGTTAATTCCAATAATCGCAATTCTGTACAGCCAAACTAAAGGTTAAATAGATCTAGTAGATAGTATTATTGAATAGCCAATATAATAAAATTGTATTTTTCAAGTAAGACCTTATTCTTCGTGTTTTTACGACCGAGAAAACTTTCTTGTGTTTGTGCACGCAGTCCTTTTTGATAACTTTGTGAACTTAATTCGTTAGTTTTTATAAATATTGAGAAAATTAAGCGTTAAATAGAATATCTTAGTATTATTTTTTACTCGCTAAAATATTGGCAAGTGGTTCTCTTTTACAGTTCGATTATTAATTTGTAAACGACTGCCCAAAAAGGAGTGTAATATATTTATGTATGTATGTTTGTTCCACCGTAGCAGCTAAACGGCTGAACAGATTTAGATGTATGACCCGTTGGAATCCTTACGTTACCGAGAGTGTCATAGGCTATATATTTAATAGAAAAAAGTTAAATTATATACTATAAACAAAAAATCATACAAATACTATACACAAAATTGTCACCAGCATGCTCCTTAATTTCCTATATTAGAAATTATCTTGTATTAAAGATCGATGTTTGTCAGCAACGTTTTTTTTGGTAGTTGTGTTTTTTAGTTTTAATATTTATTTCTTGTTGTTGACAAACATAAATTCATACTAAAACCACGACGTTAAGGACTGAAAACGTTATCAGTAATTTAATGTCAAAGAAAAGTGTTGAAATTCTTGAAAGCCTAGAAAAGTCATGAAATCAAAGAAAAATCCTTCTTAAAAGTGTTATAGTCTTGAACGTATATCAATTCTGTTCAATTTCTTCTTTATGTTGTTTATTGTATGACCACTGAAATTATCAATAACAATGTTAATTGCATCCTCAATAATAGTCTTGTCGACACTATCAAATGTTTTGTCTGGTATAGCATAATCTATTTCTTTATACTGCGGTCTCTCCAAAAAAACTGGATAGTAATATTTCCACTTTGGGTTCTTATTGCTTTTAAGTATTAGATTGGCGTAATTTTCACCCGCTTATAAGTACCTTCATTATTATTGAAAATGGTTCCTTCAGTCTCAGGAATTCATAGTTGAATTGCCTTTTCAACGATATTTTGAATCTTAATTGTTACCGATATGATGTCGGGTTTCTTAGTCTGATTTTCAGAATATTTTCTCTTTAACTTCGATTGAATTACGTCATGTTGCAATTATGTCATTTGACTTTCATGTTCTTCTGATATAATTGCAATATGTTTTTCTTCTTCTAAGTAAAAAAAGTGTAGACAAAAACACCTTACCCTAATGAGTAAAATCTTAAATTTTATTACAAAAAATTAGATTTCTTTGAATACAATAAATAATAATTAATTAATGATAATTTCCTTTAATACATTACGTCACTCAAGGGCGCTATACAAAAAAAGACTAACACTGCGTTTTAAAGATTATATAGTTTTTCAATTAATCATTTCGTATTTCTACCGACTAATCACGTATGGATATATTATTACTATTATCGCAAACTAAATTATCTAACCTATATGCATTATATTTGAGTAACACTTCGTAAACAAATGCACTATCACACGCACGTGTGGATTGAGCGCCTCCGGGTTCTTGAGTTTATTTCATCATCAATAACAACTTCCTACATATCTAAGCTATGTTTATATTTAAAACAGCCTTAATTTAAAACAATTGTGATAGACAATCATTATATTTTTGTTACTTTTATGCAGTAAATTGTATTCCATTTTTGTTTTACTACGACCAAATTAGATTTTGGAAGTAATAGTTGTTAAATTATTAAATTATGTACTGATATAGTTTTTTATCTGTAGGAGGAGGAAAAAGCTCTGCCAGAAGCCGCCAGGCTCGTTCTGATGGCAAGTGCGGGGCTCTCACCCACTAAAAACTCCCCCTCTAGTCACGTAGAGGACTGACCTAATCCACATGGTATGTATACAGCCCCTGCGCAACCAACCGGGCGCTCTTGTCAACGAATTAGAATACCCAGAGTGACGTCCCCAGGGGATAATCGGCGAACGACGACTCCGAGGAGCCCCCGCTGCTCACTCACTAAGGCTGGTTGCCCGTAGCAGTCCGGCATCAATCACTCCGCCTAAGACCAACTGCAGTCTTCCAGTCTACCTGCCCCTCTCTTCCGCTGCCTTACTTCTAATTATGGCTGACACCGCAGTCGTCACTCTCGTCCAAGCATCTCTGTCACATTATGAAAAATTTGATTTGAATTACCAGTATTCGATTTGTCAGTTGAATTTTTATTTTTTGTTTTCGTATATACTTATCAAAAAGGTAAATTTTATTTGTACGCTTATGACGCACAGCCTATTCTATCACTTTAATACGAAAAATTTGTGCCCTTAAGACTTTGAAGTTCAACAGTTCATAAAATATATCAGGTTAAACTCCTAAATTATTAGTAATTTTAATATCTGCTTCGATTCTATTGATTAATAAGATAATATTTGGTTATGAGATTACTGGTAAACACTTAAAATTAAAAAATCCTTAACTCGATTGGAATTGGTTATAAGTTGCTTTCTATAACGAATAGCGTGTGTAAACAATCTTGCAATGGGATGACACCAGGTACTACGAAAGTAAATTTCTCTATCGATTTCAATTAGTGCAAAATCTGCTTCGTGCTTGTGATTGTAATTGCCATCTGTTTATTATTCGTGTTGGAAAGATAAATTAATTTAAATCTCATTAACATTGCTGCTGTCAATTTTTTATTGAAATAAAAGGACTCCATCCCTGATCTTTCAATCATCACCGGGTCTTTTATTTCATTTTAAAGATTTTAAAAAATTGACAAACCAAATTAGTTTCCGTTTTTATTTTACATTATGATATATCATTACATTGTTGGATGTCTTAAAATAATCGGTAAGCTATTTTAATGAAGCTAGTAGAATGAATTTATTTTCCCATTGAATACATTAACCTGTTCAACGACGTAGGACTGTCTACTACAAATTATAAACGTTTTACAGTTCTACTGTACCTTATTTTTAAAACTCTAATACAGAATAAATTTGAAGATGTAAAATAAATTTCAAAACAGATAATGCAAAAGAAAATATGCAAAACGATATATCTGTTAATTTACATGAGGCGATCGAAATCAGTTTGTAGGTCACGAGGGAGAAGGGACAATAACCGATGGATAGCATATCTTATTGATGGTTATATAACATAGCGATCTCCCGTGTATATAACCTGATAGCCTGTCTGGATTACAAGGCCCCAACTATAACCCGGCCATGAATAATACATTATCAATTCACATATGAACGATATCAAATCTACTAAAGCTACTATTACTACATCATTTTTTAAAACTATAACGGCTTATCTTTTATTCAGTTAAATAACAACTAACAGTAACGTACTGTGTACGTTACTGTTATCTTGGAATGTAAAGAGAAATGTTACCCATGACTACTAACTCATAAACCTGTACGGTTATAAAATATTGTCCATTAATTAAACATTTATTTTACTGCTTACGTTTTTCAGTACATTGTACTAACATGTACTTCCATAAATCTTAATTCGTATAATTAACGTTATAAATCCTTATTTTAACTACTTTCACTGTAATATTTAAGTTTAATTTTCATTTATTAGTAGGCATAATAAAATTTAAATATATAATAAACTTACAGTAAATTATTGGGTTTGTAACTGCAGATTTATAGGTATAAGTTTTACTAACCGTACTAATCTGACAATAATGTATTTACGTATTTTCCTTCAACAAATATAGTGACAGTTGTTGAGTATCATCACAACATTTATCGTGTTTGCTTGATTCTTTAGATTCTATGAATACGTTTTTCTGACAGCAATAGATTTAATCTGCAACTATTTAATTAACAGTTACAAACCTTTCACTCTAAAAGTGAATGCATAACTCATTACTACGTTAAATAGGTGAAATAGAACTAAGTATTGATAAAAAAATTCTTAGCAAACACAAAAAATTATCCCCCCGTTCATTATATACCTTTTGAAGATCTTTTAGAACGTTTACAAAGGGATACTCAAATGATTCGACACCTTTGAAAGTTATGCAAATTATTAAGCAGTAATATAAGTTACAAATTTCCTCTTCTAAATACGTACTTATTATATAAGCTTTAGTTTTACTTCTTTCTAGTATTAAATAAAAATTAGGTTTGTATTTTTTTTTTTTTTTTTTAGCAAAAGCTTCTAAATTCCAAAAAAACTTGATTATCCAAAATTAATGTAAAAAATTGAACGTATTTCGGAATTTGAACCTTTTTAGACAAAATGCATTTTGGAAATACTTTGTGGAAATGAAGCCAGATGTATTAGTATATGAGATGGGAATAGAAAATCATTTTTAGGGAACAAAGAAAGAGCTAACAGGCAAGACTAAACTAATACGAATAAACAGAAGATCTATATGTAGGGGAAGACGATAGTTTGAAGTTTTAGAGGAAGAAAAGGAAGTTGATGACAACGTGAAGAGACTCTACTTTGAGATGAGTTCGATTACAGATCTTACAGATTAAAATTAAAATAAAATTAAGAATAATAGGATAATATATTATCACAATTACATATCTTCTTCAAGAAAAGCACGACTGCATGGACTGTGCAGATTAGAATACAGTGTTTATAAGATTACTTATAAACTTTACAAAAAATATAATTGTTATTGCGTCAAAGTAAATAAGAGTTAGAAAGCATGAAAAGTGCCAGTTTATCATCACGCATAACAGTCTAACATTTTTAGTATTGAAATACCACCAGGATATTTTACTGATATATGGAGTGTTGGTAAAAAAAGTACATTTTCTTAAACAAAAGGGTTTAAAAATAGCGGGTGCAAAGGTATCATTCTGACCCTCTGACTACTTTTATGAAGAAGGCTTAAGAAGAATAATAATCCCACCTACATGTTATTTATACAACTGCAAAACGCATTTCATAACTTAGAATGGAGTGAAATGTTTAAATTTTTGAAGAAATATGGAGTGAAAAATAAATGTAAGAAGATATATACAATATTCCAATGGATAATAAAATTGAAAACGAAAAAAGCAATTATCTAATTAAAAAAAAAGTGAAAAAGAATGCGGCTATTGATTCAAGCTGTGTATTCATATAAATGAAGAAATCTGTATTTGTTTATGTACCTGTATATAAAAAATAATTTAAAAATTCAGAAACTACTAAAGAGGAAGATAAAATATTGGAATTCGTTGATTACATTGTTAACTTTGTTATTATTATTCTTTTTGGGTAAAAACTAAAAAATTCATTCTTCTATAGGATATATTTATTTCTAATTATATTTAGTTAAAAATTAAATTAAATCATACAAAAATTTATGAAGTATGATTAGTCGGAGTATTAAAAGAAAAAAAAACTATTAAATTTGAAAATTTAATAAACTAATCTGAAGAATTCACTTAAAAGAAAAATGAAGACATTTATTTGTTTGTAATGGAACAAACCAGGTAGACAAATTACGATTGTCGTAGTTTTTTTGTGGTCTAATGAATATTTGCATGCATGAAAAATGACAAAATATAATATAATAATATTTGATATTATTTTTGTATAAACTAAATGTCGTTTGGAGAAATAGCGTATTGATTAGATAACATAAATATGTATATATATATATATATATATATATATATATATATATATATTAATTTTTAACTCTTTTCCTCAAACTTGGAAAACTTTAACAACATTATTTAGAGATCCCAATTTACTTACTTCCCAGTTTTTTTACAAAATCAATATTATATTTACTATTTTATAAAATTATCCCGACATGGTTATGATAGTAATTATTATTTAAGTTTATTTTCTATAGCATACCGTTAACATTAATTTGTCATATATCTTTTATATAACATCAACGAACAAAATTTGAAATCTCTCTAGGAATACTTCTTATAAAAGTCATTAAAATTGTTATAAATATTTAATATATTATTATTTTTTAACTTAGTGCTGAAATTTTCCCCAGAAAAACATATAGTAGAATAAATAACGTAAAAAAGTAAAAAAAAAAAAAAACAATAAACACATACCACAAAGAATATCCATTGATTATTGTCCAATCAAATCTGAAATGTATTCCACCATTTATCGCTTTTGTTAACGTCCTCTGGTCAGTTCACGTTATTGTATCATGTCATTATCGGTCTTGTTTTCTTCTTCACCTTACTACCTCCCTATTCGTAATTTCAAAACAATCTTTGTTTTTAAATAAAGGATGAAAAAGTCTCGTTAGGTTATTGACCTAACAAGTTTATTGACTCAAAAAAAAAATGTTAAAAATTGCTTCATGAATTTTTAACATCCCTTCTCACTACATGACCAAATGAATTCAATCGATTACGTTCAAATGTTTCTACAGTTAATAGTACAAAAAAACGGTTAAAACCATTTTGAAGATACGGTGGTTCGAGCAAATGGCATATATTAAAAAACGTGTTATTACTTTCATTAAGGCATCAAGAATTGTTACCCCAACAGATATAATTTAATTTTTTCGTATATACGCATTGAAGCATAAAATATTTCAACTTTAAAATAACTTTTCAATCATTAAATATATAAAAATAAAATTTAGCAAATGCTTCTACCTGAAAACGGTGTTATTTTTTTTTTAGTAGGGATTCCCTACGGAGGCCACCTCAACAATTTTTAATGGAAAAAGAGTCGTTCAACATAACTTTTATATACATTGAAATAAGACGAAAACGCTTCGGACAAGTAAAAAGTTCATCGGTGAACTGTTGCAATCCAGTACTTTCTATTTATAATGTTGATGTGGAATATTCGTAATCACATGAACCTCCAAAAAGGTCAACTCAAACATAAAAAGCGCAATAACGTTTCAACCATTGAACACAGATAACTGAAATTTAGCTAATTTTCTCATCTTAAAACGAGATTGGAAAAATTTTCGATAAGAAAAGCATTAAAAACATTTTTTGATGTGGAATATTCGTAATCACATGAACCTCCAAAAAGGTCAACTCAAAGATGAGAAAATTAGCTAAATTTCAGTTATCTGTGTTCAATGGTTGAAACGTTATTGCGCTATATGTTGAGGGGTTTCCAAATAACACTCACAATAAAGCGTATGTATATATAAAGATATGATAAAGTTCATACACACTTGCACTGAATAAGATTACATAGGTACAAGAGTCTAATGAAAAGCAAACAGAAAAATTTATATTATCCTAAGCCAATAAACCAAGAAAAAATGTAGTAAGTAATATAACAAGCCAATGGAGATAAATGGAAAAAAGCTATGCTCCTAATGAAGTCGTAGAAAGATGCTCATTACAAATGTGATATTGAACCAGCTTAAGATTCATTCAGATTTCCTCAACTCCAGCATATGTAGGCGTTTCAGTCACCAAATATCCTCGCCAAATATCCTTGTCTAGGAGACAACTGATAGAAATTTCCCATGATTATCTAACCGTTATCTATATTTTTAACCGATTTGTTTGACCTCTTCGCAAACATAAAGTAGTGGTGAATTTCTTCGTTCAGTGAGAAACACGGTGCCTCTGCAATGGATCACGCCAATTAATTCTGAAAACGTTGTTTATAACTTTAATGTTATTCTTGCTCGTCGTCTCTCAGACCTATACCATACGTTCAAATCGGTTTTAGAATGAGCTTGTATATTAAAGGTTTATTGGACAGCAACAAGTCTGAATTCCTGCATAACAACCAATAAAGCTTCTTATAAGTCGTATTTAACTGTTTCATATTTTCTTTCACATGGTCCTTACATGTCAAATAACGATCAAAATGGATTTGATCTAGGAAAAGCCCGTCGAGTTAATTTTCAAAACCAGGTAGAAGGGTTGAGGAAGGCTGCATTTCGTCTTATGGAGCAGACCAGGCAGCCAGAACTTGTCAAATGTTTGGTTTGCTGAATATCCAGGAAGGCCACCGAACAGAACCTCTTCTTTTCTAGGCAGTTGGTGATGATATTGATAGCCCTGTGCATTTTTTGAATGGTGAAACGTCTTTTTTGAATCAAAATTGATGATCTGGAATAACTTTTACCCGCTCCAATGTCAACCACAGTTTTTGAAGAAACAATTTTTCAATCAACTTTGACAGAATTAGTAGAAGACTTATTGGTCTGTAGGAAAACACGTCTTGTGCAGATTTCGGAATCATCGGTCAGACACTTGTCCCTCAGATGGTAAGAGGAAATTAAAAGAAAGCCATTGAATAGGTGTGTAGTATACTTTGATGGTAGTAAACTTAGATGGACTTGAATGGGAACATAACTGCATTTTATGAGTCGCCATGTCAAAACTTATGAGTCGCCATGTCAAAACTTATGAGTCGCCATGTCAAAAGGGGTTTCTTTAACCAATCCCCTTGTTTGCCTACCTCCCTAGTTCAATAGGTCTAATGGGATGGTTTAAAGGCTTAAATTGAGTTGTCCAAGAAGTCAATTATTTGCTTATCATTAGGACTCCGTGCGTCGCGTACGAGAAATATCTTGCTAAGATGTGCAGAAATTAGATTGGCTTTTTCCGTATCGCAAATGACCCACGATCCATCAGACGCTTTCAGTGGAGGAGCGATAGCTTAGATCAAAGAAAACCTGTGAATTAATGGCTTAATCACAGGTGACAGAGTTTTATGACGAGGGTATTAAAAAGTTGCTTACAAATATGATAAGTGCCTTAATTTGGACGGTAATTCTTTAGAAAAGTAGCTGAAACCTATAGGTATAAGATGCATGTGTTAAATTGTCTTTTTTTAATAATGAATCTGAAGTTACTTTCCGATTAGTATCTCCGTCTGTACTACAGTATTAAGTAATACATATATTTTTATAATTATATAACATATTATACGTATATGTAGACAGTATTCATAAATTTTTGTGGATGGTTTGTCGAAAATTAATTTTCGTAGGCTACTGAACAAAGTGCGGTAACATTAGGTCGTTTTTACATTCAGTTACAATCCATCTGGTATGTTATTCCCCAAAAAAAAAACTCAGGTGGGAATGTAATACCGGATCTTCAGAGAAGCAGGATATATATGTACTACTGAAGCCGTTAAAGCAGTGAAGTGTGTAGTCAATTAAAATGTTTGAAAATTAAATTATTTTTATATTTGTTAATAGTTTTTATAATAAGATTTTCTCTAGAAATTAAATTATTTTAATCTGAACTATTTTTTAAAAGAAAATTAATTAAATTTTAATGTTACTTTTGGTAATATACGTATCATATTACTGTACTGGTAACGTATGATTATTTTAGTTAATTAAACATTAAAATACATAATACCTTATATAGTTTAATGGAATATAATTTTATTTATGTAACAAGAAATTATTTATTATTGTATCAAATTAAATTGAAGTTTAATTTAATGTAAACTAATAAAACATCGTAAAGGTTAATATTGTTGGATGTTTGTATTACATAAATTAGTAATTAACATTTAGTTTAAAAGCAACAAGTCCAGTAAAAAAGAAAAAATATACTTCAATGTTAATTTTGAAATTAAATCGTAATTTTAGTATGTGATGAGTGAGCAAGACACACCAGCGCGCGCGCGCGTGCATATACATAGACGTACATGTTCATTGTATGATAATTGAAGCGTAGGTATTTTTATGCCGAATTCAAATAATATATAAAAAAATTGATTTATTCACCTAAATAGAATAATAATCACATTTGTATATTTGTGAGTGAAAATACTTGTGGGCAATATAATTATTTGTAATATAATTGATAATATTATTTTTTATAAATTAAAATTTTTATAACTAAAATAAAATTAACAAAATAATTAAAGTGATAAATCGACCTTTAGTTCTCACACCTTTGACTGTGTGCTTGTCAACAGTAACTGTTAACAAACACACAATCATGTCTGTTTACACATTTTAATATTTGACTTTATTTTATAACATTTTATTCTCCTGACGATGGTTTAAAAACCAAAAGATCTAGAGAGCGTCTATTCTGATTTCTGGTAAGGTGGATTTATCAATTTTTAATTACTTTGTTAATTCATATCAGCGGAAACCATGTTTAAGAAATTTAAAATAAAATTGTTTATGTATGTAGTTATTATTCTTCTTTGTTCCCTTATCGAACATATGGGCGGGAGTGAGCTCGGAGCCAGTCTGTTGTGGATGGCGCTGGAAAACAAGCATTGTGTACGATATTTTTCCATTGTTTCCATAGCAAGACTGATAATATGAGTGTCCGGAACAGTCAGATTTTTGTCAATGTCGGATCAAACACATATAATAAATCTATTAAAGAGTGAGGTCGAAATAAAATACATTTTTTTGTACCGATTTTTAAAAATATTATTGTATTTTAAATGATGAAAAAACATATGTGGTTTTTGTCTTTGCTGTTACGTATGATGATTAATTAATTACTTTTTTCATAGCAATGGTAAAAAATTGAAGGTAATTTTATTTTATTCCTGAACCGATCTCCTATTAAATCACATCATTTAAGTTTGTTATGAAAATTAATTTACAAAATAACTACTGATAAAATTAAAAATCTACTCTATTTTTTACAATATTTAACCTGACTCGACTTTACACCTGCGTTAAACAAGAAAAAATTATTTTAACGCAAATGTTCCTTGAGATCATCTACCTAATAAATATTCTTTTCTCATTGCCTATTTTGAGGTCGTTGGACAACAGGTTTTGGTTATGGATTACTTTTCAAATAATGTCTATCTCAGACAAGAATTCAGAAATAGTTATTTTTTTTTTTAAATCTTAAAAAAGTTTAATTTTTTTGATATACGGAATAAAAAAAGTGCAGAGAAACAACCGTTGTCATGTAAGTAATAGAGGTTTTTTTATAAATCTAAAATGTGAGTAAATATTTCGCGTCTGTACAAACGATATACAATATAAATCTAGCGTTGAAAATGAGTAGCCAGAATTTTTTCTTTTTTAAATAACAATCCAAAACATCTTGACTAAGTTAAGAAAATTTTATTTTGAAAAGAAAAAACAATCCTACAGTTTTATGATTATAGTAATATCGGTTAAGTTAATTGATTGTATTCAATTTAAATTTATACTGAATTTTTTACAAAGTTTTTTTAAATTTTTATATTTCACATTAAGCAAGTTGTCTTGAAATAGGGATAAATATTAGAGGATTGTTTTTCTTTTTTTGTTGAATAAAATATTAAATTAATATTATTTTATCTATGAAACAAGAAACCACTTGCCAATATAACTCGAAAACATTCTTAAGTGGAGCTATTTGATAATTATAGATTTAATTTATTAGTTAACAATCTTTTTTAAATTTTATAAGTTTAAAAACAAATAGTAATTTTGATGTTATAATACAACAGTTAAAGGTATCTTATCGTGTATTTTCTATTTTTCTAAATACTAATCCTTTCTCACTCTCTCACTCTCTCTCTCTCTCTCTCTCTAACACAGGCATGGATACTCATAGATCACAAACACACGTACGCATACACACTAAAATAATTACTACTATATGTAATAAACATTTCAATACTTACCACCATAATACTATAATTAACTACCATTACTATTTTAAATTTTAACTGACAAGACCCCTCCTGTGTGCAGTAGGCGAAAATCAAATATTGGTTACTCTATTTTCCTTTCAACAAATTATACTACCTGACCTAAAATTTACTTTCTTTACAATTACCACTCTATATGGGAAGTAATAATGATATTTTAATAAGACCAGTTTAATTGACCTGAGTAACGGATTTCTACCAATTAAGAAGAAAGTAGTAGAAAATATAATAATGGGAGGAATCCAGAAAGGGCTAAAAGAAACCCTTTTAGAAAAGATAACAGGTGCGTTCAACAATCGTCTTTCTTAATATTGACCACTTATACACCTAAACAGTGTTTGTCCGTGAGAAGAGTTACCGGAATTTCATTGAAATGTGTGAGGGCGAACGATCATTCTCACGCTTTGAGTTCCGTGCGATCTGACAGGTAAAGAAGATAAGAGTATAAATACTCCGGGGAAGACCAGTTGAAATGAGTTCTGCGAAATGAGACTAAACGAGACGTTATGGTGTGAGTCTGCGAGGAGAGTTCTGTGAGATATCAGTCAGCAATAGAATTCTGCGAGGAGGTCAATGAAGAAGCGAATTTCTAGGCGTACACGTTCGATGTGATTACTTTACACAAGTAATTGCATTGTGGAAAGTACATGAATACGAGAATTGGTTCGGTGAGTTACTGTTAGACTACAAGTGAAAGAGATAATGTACTAAATTTCATTCGTAAACTGTTAGGGTAGTTTTATTTGAGAACAGCAAAGGTATTTGCAGAGAACAAACTTTATACTTGCCTTATCTATTTTACTATTGCTGTTAATATAAGACTAGTGGTTAAAAGTGTTAAGACTAGCGGTCATTCTAATGTCTTTTGTCAATGGGACTAATTCTGGTTTTCATTATTTATCTATCTGTAAACAGATCCTGACAATTATTTGAAATTCTGTTTTGTATGTAATCACTGTTTACTATTATTATTACTGACATTTATGATTATTATTATTATTATTTTTTTTTTTTAACTGAATTTTTACGGGCATCGACTGCTAAGACCCTCGTCACATTCTTTAAAAGAAATTATTATCTCCATCAGGATCGTCATATGTACGGGTGTAAAGGGCCCTTACATTTTATTTAAAAACACAAACTTCACAATAAACATTAAAACATAAAAGACAAGGACAATCACAAACACTTACGGAGTGTAAAGGGCCCCAATATTAAAATTTGAGATAGGTTTTCAAAAGACCATGAAATTAAAATTAAAATTAAACTTATAAATACCATATTTTTCTTTCTTTCTTCCACGAAGTCTCATTTATAGTTTGTTTAAGCACCCTCGGGGCGACCAGAACCGCCTTTGAGCGGTTTGAGAGTATATCAGTCTTGCCAGGGTGCCGTGGCAGTTAAATCCTTCTTATATCAGGCCATAGGCATGCACGGCGTACACCCATAGCCTCGCGCCCTCAATCCACCCTTGAGGGTCCCCAATGCCATCATCGGACACACCCCGACTCACTGCTCTTGAATGCAGGTGAGCCAAAATGGCCTAGGCAAGAGGGCTACCTCCCGTCACTATACGTGCCACGCTTCGAGACTCCCTTATATGTATATATAAAACTACCGCTTAGAGTATCTTTAACCACAGCTTTAAACTTCCATTTTATAGACTTTTAAGAAGTCCACTGGCGTGTAAAAATGCAACTATATTTTCTTCATTTCCATTATCCAGATCAGCTCTAATATTATTTGTAAGACGGAACCTCTTTCTGAGGTCCTCATATATGGTACACTCTTCTATTAGATGCTTGATTGTCAATGTTTTATTACAAACACCGCACATTGGTCTCACTTCGCCAATTAACAAATATAAATTTGTTAATCGCGTGTGACCGATTCTAAGTCTGGTCACCGCAACTTGTTCACGGCGAGTCAACTTAAAGTCGCTTTTCCATTTATAAGGAGAAGTTTTAACTGAGTTTAATTTTGTATTTAAACTCCTCCATTCAGCGTTCCACTTGTTTCTTACTATGTTTGTTAGACGGTTTTTAACATCTGCCACTCTTACAGGAAATGCATCCAAGTCATCGCAGACTGTTGCCTTTCTGGCAGCTTCGTCTGCGATTTCAGTACCTGTAATACCAGCATGCCCTGGAGTCCATACAAATACGCATCGCTGTCCTCGTTGTTTTAGTACGTATAAAATGGACAGGATGTTTGCAATTAGGACATCCTTAATGTTCTTGTTCCGAATTGCGATGAGTGCACTTAATGAATCGGAACATACTAGCACTCTCTCTTCGCAATAGTGTTCAGTGTAGCGAAGAGCTTGCTGAATTGCAGTGAGTTCTGCCGTGTAGACACTGGCCACATCTGGCAGTATCCAAAGGTGGGCTTCTTCATTTACATATATCGAGCATCCAACACCATGTTCGGTTTTAGAACCGTCAGTATAAATTCTAATATGTTCTTCGTAACTACTGCCGGTTGCTAAAAATTCCTGCTGGATGATAACTGCTGGTTTCTTTTTTATTTCTCCTTGAGAGAGATCCAAACTTGTATTTACCGCTGGCAAGAGCCATAGCGGTATTCCTCTAGTAGAAATTGCTAGTGTCTCTGGTATAGCAATTTCATATTTTCTTCTTAATTCGTGGTACCCAATTCCGGTTGGTCTGGAATAGGTAGCACGATGTTCATATACTGCAGCCATAGGATGATTCGTAAACAATTTATTATTTATATGAGCAGGGAAAGCGAATACATTTGCTGCATATCTTAACAAAAGGATCTCTCTTCTATAATGTAGTGGCATTATTCCGGCTTGAGACATCAGACTAGTCGCCGGACTTGTGCGGAAAGCGCCTGTCGCATATCTAATTCCGCTATTATGAATTACGTCTAACTTTCATAAATGCGACTTCCTAGCGGATGAATATACAATACATCTGTAGTCTAGTTTCGATTGAACCAATGTCTTATACAGTCTCAACAATATCTCTTTATCTGAGCCCCAATAATTATTCGATAAACATTTGACAATGTTTAGGGCATTTTTGCATCTGACACTCAAGTCCTGTATGTGTAATCCCCATGTAAGGGATTTATCCAATACTAGTCCTAAAAATCTCACGTTGTCTTTATATTGTATTGGATCATTGCCGATTGTCAACGTAGGACTTTGATGAGGAATTCTCTTCCTACAGAAGTGTACACAGCACGTTTTTTCTGGTGAGATATGGAATCCTGTATTCCTTGCAACTTCATTTAGAGCATTGATCGCTCGTTGCAATTTGTATTTCACCATAGCAGTATTGTTGCTGGCATACACAATTGCCAGATCATCAACATAGACGCTTTTGCTGATTTCTACTGGAATGGCTAGTATCAATTTATTAATGGCAATGGTAAACAAGGTACCGCTCAACGGCGAAATCTGCGGTATGCCATTTTCCAAGATTCTTTCACATGAATATTCATAGTTGACGCGTACTTGGAAGGTACGGTCATTCATGTAGTTGCTGAGCAGTATAGGCAGATTGCCACGAATGCCCCATTCATGTATCAGGAGCATTATACCATGACGCCAGGTCATATCGAAAGCCTTCTGAAGATCAAAGAAGACTCCGACACAATGTTTCATTTTAATAAAGCTGTTATATATAATGTCCTCTAAGCTGATTATTTGATCAGTGGTAGAATGGTATTGCCGAAAACCTGCTTGATACGGTGATATCAGGTTTTCTTTTCCCAAAACCCAGACGAGTCGATTATTAATCATTTTTTTCCAGTATTTTTCCCCTAGCACACGTCAAAGAAATAGGACGATAGCTATTGGGGCCTGTTAAATTTTGATTGTTCTTTGGAACTGGAACAACATGAGCTTTTTTCCACTGCTGCGGGTACGTTCCATCCCGCCATATTTTATTATAAAGTTCTAATAATCTGGTTTTTGCAGTGGTATTCAGCTGCCTGATCATATTATAATGGATTTCATCCGGACCACCAGCTGTGTTACCTGCTTTTTCCAACGCTTTCCCGAATTCTTCCATTTTAAATGGTACATTATATGAGTAATTATACCCAGTTGTAAAATTTAGTAGACCTTCGAGTTCTTCTTTTTTGGTTCGAAAACCTTCCTCGTATTTGGCCGTTCTGCTGGCCTTTTCGAAGTGATTGGATAACAGTTCTGCAATTTCATATGGAGTGTCTTTTATTTCATCTTCATCTTGAAGGCTAGTTATGGGAGCAAAATCATTACGCCCAGAAATCGCCTTCCCTTTCCTCCAAACATCTGATGCAGTAGTAGTTTTGTCGATGGATGACACGTATTGCTGCCAGGATCGTTTTTTAGAGTATCATAAGACGTTTTGCATACGCCCTGTATTTCTTAAAGGCAACAAGAATTCTATGCTAGGACGCTTCTTAAAGGCGTTATACGCCCTTTTCTTTCTTTTTATAGCTTCACTTATTTCATCGTTCCACCATGGAACGGGTTTTTTCGTAAGTTTCCCAGATGTTTTGGGTATATATCTCGATGCCGACTCAATTATTGCATTTGTTATGGCGTCGACATCGTCTCCGATAACTCCAGTTGTTTCCGGGAGTATCGTTCTAGCTGTGAAGCTCGTCCAGTCAGTAAAACAGGTGGGGGAAGCTCGGAAATTAGTCTTGCTATGTCATCCTTATTCCAATCAAAATACGGCAAGTATATGCTGCAGACAGGGACCTGGAGCGGACGCTTCATTCTAACGGCGACCGCTTGTAGGTTTGTGTTTAGAACAACCGCTTCGGCGGTAGCTCTAGTCGATGTTAATATAGCTACATCACCTCTAACTCTTACATTTGGCGGTTGATCTCGCGAAATATATCGAATCCTTTTAATTTAAAATTTTCATTTCGGCGGAAATGCGTTTCTTGCAGACATATACAAATCGGGTCTACGTCATGTACCAAGCGTTGGAGCTCATGGATGTTTGAAAAACATCCATTGATGTTCCATTGTACAATCGACTCGCTAATTTTTAATTAAATTCTTGTCTGGGTTTTCCTTTTGGCCATCCTTTTTTCCTTTTCTTCTCCATCCTACGAACAGCATCGTGTTCGCGGAGAAGGTCGTCGCCTGTAAGGCTTCCGGTATCCGTATCGGAGACCACTGAAGCCGCCGACGACGACGGGCATGGATCGACGCCGGTTTCAGGCGCCGATTGAGAGGCGGCAACCTGGCCGCTCCCCAACACGGGGTCGCACCGGTCACCGCCTGTGGGAGGGGGGACACTCGCTCCCCTGTGTGATTTTTTGTGGCCTCTGAGGCTTAGAGGCCACTTCAGTTACAGGAGGCTTGGGAGCCTCCATAACTGTCTCTGTAGGTATCACCTTTTTCTTTTCATCAAGAATCTCGCTGAGACGGACTTGACATTCTGGTTTGGTGTCCGTTTTCTTTTTTGGAGGAGCAACTTTCACTTTTATCGATTTATCTTCAGCAGGCTGTACCACTATCTTTGGCTTAACAAATTCTTTATTGCCAAAAGGTTTCATCTTGTTTTCGATGATCCTCTCAATCATGTTAGCCAAAGTAGGCGCAAGTTTATTTATAATTTGACCCTCATCTACAGCAATCGGAGCAGCAGCAGGAACAGCAGCCGCAGCCTGAGCATAAGATGTTGTTGCTCTAGGTTTGCGGGCGTTAACAATCTTTTTGGCTTCGATGTAGCTGACTTTCTGCAGGGTTTTAACTTCCTGCACAGCTACTTCTTCTTTGTAGACAGGACAATTCCTGGATCTACATGAATGCTCTCCCTTGCAATTGATGCATGTAGGGGGCTCTTTTCACGGCTCTCCCTCATGCACCTCTTCGCCGCACACGCATATTTGCGTTCTCTCACATTTGATAGCGGTGTGACCAAAACGTTGGCACTTGAAGCATCGCATAGGTTGCGGGATAAATGCGCGCACATCCAATCGATGTATCCCCGCTCTAATCTTCTCCGGCAAGGTAGGCCGGTTAAATGTGAGAACATGAGAGGCTGAAGGTAGGACTTCGCCATTCCTCCTCATGTTCAATCGGTGACACTCAATTACTACCTGTGATGACAACTCCTCAACAATTTTTTGCTCCGTGCAATTTAGAAGATCCCGACAGACGACCACATCTCTTGAGTTGTTGAGCGTACTGTGGGGATTGACATGTACAGCCAGTTCTCCAATCTTTTTAAGCCCCAAAATCTTTTGAGACTGGACATCATTTACAGTCTCAACATGAAGTCCTATAAAGGTCTTCCTTATTTCTTTTACAGGGCCACTAGCGCATTTGGTTATCTCCCGAGTGATGAGAAAAGGACTCACTCTCGAGAAATTTCCATCCTCCTTTGTAATGACTAAATATTTGGGTTTCGGTACATTACTACTTTTAAAAAAAGCTTTTTGTAAGCTTTTTCTAGCCTCAATCTCAATCCTTTTAGTTTCCGCACTTTTTCTCCGTTTTGCTTCAGGCGAAATGGCCGGTTCTAAACGAGGGTGTTTGCGTGAACCCTCTGCCACGTTTAGTTGTTCAGTTTCCATGAACAAATAATCCTTTCTGTAGTAAGGCTAGCCGCTGGGGTACACCCCCACTCCAGGGCTCCAACCCTGGAGGTCCGTTCCGGTACACCGGTGGAACCGGCATATGTCCTGGCAGAGAGCGGATGCGCAGTCTCTGCACTGACTCCAGGCCCCTACACACCGAAGCTTTCAGGGCTCCCATGCTCCGAACATGGGCACCTTAGCTACATGCTTGCCATCGTGGGGTGCATGTGGATGACGAAAGGTCTCAGTTACACCTGCAAATAACTTTGACCGTGGTCGCCACATCGCCAGCTCTAAGTTTGGTATATGTCCACATCCTCATCAATAAATTGTTCATATCCTGCAGGTAGCCGAAAAATTCAATCCATGAGGGGGACCTGAAGGTGGAAACAGGTCAAAAGAAAAGCATATCCGAGGAATTTACTCGGAGCCCCGTTAGCCAGCTATATGTATTGTACATAAGTACGGCTGTTACCGCCCTGGACGTGGAACGTAGATGTTGTGTTTCGGAAGTGGGGATTACCTACCTCAGGGCATGATTATTATTATTGTTGTTGTTGTGGTTGTGATTAATACAATTAATATTTGTTTATTATTGTTTGTTGTTGTCATTATTATTCTGATTATTATTGTCGTTTACTGTTATTATTACTAGTGTCATTATTATTGATTTGTCTTGTTTTGCTTATGTTCATAAACCAATAAATTGTAATTATATAAACATTTTCAATTATCAATCTCTCAATATCCTGATCAAGCTGCAAACACGCGAGAGTATATTCCAATTATAATACCCATTTTCTTATTCTCTATATCAAAATCTGATGTGGACACCACATGACTTCCTTGTCAATGGAATAATTCAGACAATGTAATTTCAATCGGAATGGAAGATGTTACAAATAACGATTGCTCCAAAGCTGGGAAAACTGTAGAATACGTATCTTCGTATCAGCCTTTTATTAAATCTCTCTAAGACCTTTGAGAGGCTTTTCCAAGGACGGAATTACACCTATTTAATAGAAGGGGTTGTTATTCCTGGTCAACATTTTGGTTTTTACATGAACATTCCAGCATTGCAAAAATTCATAGAATTTTTGATGTTATCAATGTTTATTTGGAAAAGAAGAAATCCTGATTGGTATTTTTAGATGTCCAAAGAGATTTCGATAAGTTGTAGTTGCCTCGACTGCTTTACAAGCTTAAAATGAGTCTGCCACACCTATTTTGAATTACGCAACTACTTTGATGCATGGTAGTCACAGGTTAAATATAGCCAAAAGTTATCAGGATTTTTTGATACGAAATCTGGGGTTCCGCATGGTTCAGTCTTGGGCCCGGTTTTGTATTCAGTCTACTATACTAGTCTTCTTAGCATGGATAATATTATTGTTGCGTCCTTTGCTGATGATATGGCGATTATGGCAGTTGATGCTAACCCAACAATAGCGTCGGAGAAACTACAAACGGAGTAAGATCTTCTCAGTGCACGGCTAGTCAAGTGGAAGGTATATGTTAATACTACACAGTTGAATCACGTGACGTTTGCGATGAGGAGGAAAGTTTGCACATGAGTCTACCTAGGTGGAATTCACATCCCTCATTCGGAGAAGTACGAAATCTAGGACTTTATTTAGACCGCCGCCAACATGAAAAAAATCACGTGAAAAAAGAGAAAACAAATAACTATCGCTTAAACTGTTGAACTGGTTATGAGGAAAAAGATCTGTGTTATCGTTAAATAACAAACTGTTGTTGTATAAGGAATTTTTGAAGTCAATATGGGACTACCGGATACAACTTTGGGGTACGGCAAGTAATAGCAATATCGACGTCATGCAAAGGTTCCAGAACAAAGTGCTGAGGAACATATCCGAGGCGCTATGTTTTTCGAAGAACAAGGAGTTCAACGATTATCTAGGGATGTCATCTATTTGAGAAGAAATTCACCGGTTAAGTTCAAAGTAATAGGACCGAAAAACCTAACATGATCCAAAAAAAACTCAAACAAAGATTACAAAAACGCCCAAAAAAAAGAAGATTTATTGAGATGATTGATTTGGGCATCTAATCCTGGTCTTAGCGGGATAATACAGCCAGTTATTCAAAAGGTCAAGTTTATTTTTCTAAGGTAGTATATTGTATTAATTGAAATTTAATAAATCTGGTGATTTTTAAATCTTTTTAGAGGAACCCGTGATTTAAATGATAGTCTACGATTTTTCTCCTTGTAGTTTTTTTTTACCCTTTAATTATCTCCATGTGAGGTAATTAAAATCTGGTTATTTTAATGTTGAATAATTATTTTAAAAATGTTGGTCGTTTTGAAATTAAATCCGTTTTTTTATACATCTGCTTATCCAGTAAGTTACTCTTAACTTACTCGTCACCTAAGCTTAACGCGCACGAAACCATCAGCTGCTAACCTTTTGATAATGGTGAAAATGTTTGCTGATTAAAGAAGCTGCATGTATTTGATCTAGAGGCTGCTGTGCGTTGAATATAGACCTTTTCTTACTGAAGTTTTTCTGACGCTATTTATGAATTATTTCAATTTAGTAATATGAATTTCTTTGTTTTATTGTTTATGAATTGTAAATTAAGTTTCGTGTGTAATTTAGTTTTTTATATGTGACGAGTGTTAATCGGTTATATGTCTACTTTGTTTCTCGTATATGAGTTGTGACAATTTTTTATACTCAACTGCTTCCTCTGTCTTTTTAACCATTTAATTTTTTTTTCTCAGCACTTGATTGGCGAATTATGTATACTTTGTTACGCTTAGTTATAATTTTATTCTTTATACTTTTTATTGTACCGTACTTTATTTAAACCTTTAAATTGTCTTGGAAGATATCACTGGATCCCTCCCTTTCACGTCATTATTAGTCTGTAAAATTTACTTACAGTTTCATTGTATAGAAAACTGGTTGTAAATAAAGCAATACACCAAATACAAAAAAAATTTGGTTATACAGCCATAGGAAAATAAGAAATAACTTAATATTTGGTTTAAAAACATTATTAGGTAGTTTTAGGGTATACAAATTTCTGTTTTTTCATTCGTTTCATACAGACATGAAGTAGAATAAGAATTGAATAGTCATCAAAAAATAATTTGTTTAGGTTTTAAAAAAAATGTTTTAGTATTGACATGTACGAACTTTGCTACTATAAAAAACAATGAAAAACTAGATTTTAAGCTTCAAAATCATCACTATTTTATATCGTAATAAATTTATCCTACCGTATATAATAAAGGAAATTATTCTGTTACTCTTGGTTGTGGATATTAATTCAAAATTTTTGTGTGTTTGTATGTGCGTGTGTGTGTGTTTGATGAAGGTTTTTTTAAACAATCTTTTTTTCTGTGTGCTAAATTTGTTAAAGATTTGAAGAAAAAAAATAATTAGACATTTATTACGGATCTGAGAGTGTATTTCTTAAAACTAAGGTAAATTTCATTCTTCATCTTTATCTGAAGACTATTGAACGAATCACTTGAAGTATAGCAGAAATTTATTTGTTTTTTTATCCCTTACAGTTTATTATACACATTTTGTGTTGATGTATCTGTAAAGATTCAACAGATGCTGTAAAGTATATACGGTTAATAAATTAAAATTGTTTAAATACGATAAAAAAAGTATCTCAGATTTTCAAATTAGTAAATTCTATCCTAGCTTCGACTTCAATAATCTCATTCCGCCCAGATGAGGTTCCTTTTGTTTTGTTTTTATGCCTGCAATATTAATTTAAATTCTATATTTGTCTAGAATCTTTGTTAATGCATTGCGTTTTTTTTTTTTTTAAATAATATATTTTTATAAAAACCTTTTAAGTTTTATTTGATGCCATTTTGTTAAAATTTTCGTATGATTTAATTTTTACTCATTTTTTTATTTTAATTTTTCCAGTTTTGTGGATATGATAAAATTTCGAATTAATATTAAATAATATTACAAAATTTTTAAAAACTTTCTTTATACTTTTTAGTCTTACTTTAATCAAATTATTTTCAAAAATTGCATGAGTTTAATTAGTAAGTTAATTTGGATTTCAAAATATAACATCATATATTGAAATTTCTAATACATTTATAAACAAACAAATATATTTATTAAACAAATTTTCATTCAAACATTTACTTACTCCAAAAAGTAACGAAGTAGTGCAAATTTTTACACAGTGAAGTTTTTATTTCATTTACTTTAATTAACTATCACAATTTTCGACAAACCGCAAAACTCCCGTACCAAGTTTTTGTAAATTTTTTTAAGTTAACGGCTATCGGACTTGTTATCTGAGAACCCGAAAATCCCCCTATAGTCGTTTTGCAGATTTTGCAATTTTTAACACCCGCATCTTTAATTTCCATCCTTAATTTACTCCCGTATGGGGAAATGTTCGCAAAATTAATGGTTGAATATTGTATTGCCACCCGACCTTAGTAACTGTGCAAAAATTTCAACAGTAGGCAATGTCAGGAAGTATGTTAAATTAAGGATGCAAGATTTAAGGACATATATGAAAGAGAAAACCTCTTGAGTTAAAGAAAAACCAGTAAAAGTACGAGTTGCTTGGTCAGGTATCTTTACGTGATGTTACTCTAAAAGGTTTTCTGTACAAAAATTCCTATTACCTCCAAAAGTAGTGAAGAGTGAATAAAAAACAATATTATTAGTCTCTGTAAAATAATTTTCTACAATTTTTTGACTTAGTATTTCGTATTCACGGAAGCATCTAAAAATAATTTTCATATATGCTATTATAATAATACTTCCAAATATATTGCTTTAGAAAATTTATCCTTTTTATACAAACAATTTTACAATTGTTTGTAATTATTATTAGTCAAAGTTAACAAAATTTATTATCCTAAGTTTCGATTTCTATAACATTTTCAAGTGTGATGACGTACAAAATTGACTGAAAATTTGGTTTCAATTGCACTGTATTACGGCATTTACAATTTATGATTTAAAACAAGTTTAGTGAAACAGTGGAATAATACAACTATAATGTAATAATATGTAAATTAAATTATATTTTCAAATTTAAATATTACATCTCGGATACACTTCGATAAATGTAATAGCTTATATCTAAACATAAGAATATACCGTGATAATGTGTTCTTTGTTTTAAAATATTATCTTGTGTACTTTATTTTGTTATGTTCAATACAGAGTAACAGCATTTTAAATACATAAGGCGGCTATTGTTAGTTATGTCATTGATGTATTCGCTAACAGGTAAGTATGATATGTTGTTATTTATATGACTTATGAGATATACTTAAAATATAACAACATCTATAACAGTTAACAATCAACTTAAACTTTCATACCGCGCTAAAACAGAACTGGACTCGATTTGCATTTAATATCAAACAATTCATCCGACCAAACCTTACTTTCATGTTTTATGACTTTAAATCTTTTATATCTTATTATTATTATTACTATTTCAAATTGAATTACATGGAATTAACCTTTCTAGTGCGTTAGAAAGGTTAACTTATTGAAAACTATGCATGATAATTTAGTGTGCGATAAATTTATTAAGAGTTGCAGGCTATAGGGATTATTAATGTAGATAGAATTCGGCTTAAATTCCTTTTGTAAAAATATACTGATTTTCCTTCGTTAATCTTCTGGAATTAAATCCTTATAGAAAAACGTAATCTTTTCTATATATTAAAACAAAGGGTTTAATACTCAGTGTTGTGACTGCTAAACGATTTTATTTTGGTTTATTTGTTGGTTGCGACTTTACTTCATTCTATGTACACCTACATCATCTACATTTTTGAGTTTCAGATTATTATTTAAAGTTATTATAAAATGAGCGACGATCATATTTTTCAAGTGATTCTACCTTATCTAAAACTCAGGTTTATTGATTCTTCTTAAAACTCATTTCAGTATACAGGAGTCAAATTTGTTGCCGTTCACATGTGTGTTGCTGTCACATGTGTCATATCTTAAATATAAGGTTTTAAATCAAAACTACTAATAAAAATAACTAATGCATTCGTCTAAGAATAAATGCAAAATTACATTCAACCTTAGGTTACCTGTATACACACATATATATACATCTTCTGTATACTTGTGTGCTAAGGATAAACTGATTTATATCCCCCCAGCCAATTAATTATCAACTTAGATTCACCAGATATCAATGAACTCAAGTACGAAGGCTGAAGCGACAAAGGAGTAGAGGCAATGTAAGACATATCTAGTTAAAATGTGATCGTTTATCTTAATAAATTAAGGAGCAATCAGTTATTTCTATTTATCACATCAAAAAAAAATTATAGCTTTGTTATTTACTCATAAATATCAAAGATTCAGATTTTATCACAGTTAACTGATTCAACCTAAGAAATAACTTATTTTAAGATGCGATAAAAACACATTATTATTTTTTTTTTTTAATTGCTTGAAGCATTATTTTTACATTTTTAATTTATTTCTGAAAATATGAGTTGAAGAAAAAATCTTAAATATTTATAAATCTTAAACATATGGAAAGTCAAATTAGTCTTGATATAAATTTTCATAAATAAATTCGTTCACCCAAATAAAAAAAATCAAATGTGGACAACACGTGACTTACTTGTACGCCTATTAAATTAGATAATATTTTTTAAATTGAAAAGTTCATAAAATTTACTTCATTAATAACTTCAGATTTTTTTTTCATTGTTATTATTGAATTATTATTTATTGTAATTTTTTTTTTATAATCACACAGTTTATTATTAATAAATCAATATATTTAAATTATATTTAAAAAAAGTTTAATAAAAGGAGATGAAGTCTGATTTGAACCGATGTGCCTTCCCCTTGTAAGATCCAAATATTTCATTAATTAAACTTTTATTTGGCTGTAACTCTAGAACCGATGAAAATAAGTACTACTTATGATATGTTGTTGAAAAGCTCTCAATGAGGGCTTATTACTGCAGTTAAGATAAACTCCAGAATTCAAATTTGTTACGATTTTGGGCTTTTTTGGGTCCTTTTTGTTCAGTCGATTGCAAGCAAAAAGAGAAGTACACAACTAGATATTAAAACAGTTCTGAATCCAAAATTTCAACATCCTACGGCTAATCGTTTTTGATTTATGCGGAGATACATACGTACGTACTGAAATCACGGCAAAACTAGTAAAAATATTATCAGGGATGGTGAAAAGTGATATTTCTGTTGAAATTTGAAAACCGAATCGCTAACAGTACTTCCTTTATTTTATACAAGTAAAGATAACTATTAAAAAGGTACTATCAAAATTTTCGATTACTGACCCCTAAATTCCCTTAAACTGCTTTGCTGTACCGTATATCTTATTCTAAAATATGTAATTTCTTGCAAAAAAACAATATATATTTAACTGTATATATATATCAGTACATAAATCACAGATTTACAAGTTTTATTTTGCTTGTTTTCCACACGTTTGTAAAACGAAAAATTTTAACTTTATAAATATTTTTGATAAACTGGAAATAGGAACTAAATGCATAACTTTTAACGTCCACGACACTGGACGTCGGCACTAAAAGGGTGCAATCCCTATATTCTTTTTTTTTAGATATTCTTTTTCTTATTTTGCTGTTCTGAATAAAGTTTATATGGTCCAAAATAACCCAAAAAACTGCCATGACTTTCATCAACAATTTTAATTTCTTTGTTTCAGAGTACGTGTTAACTTTAATAAAAAAAACTTTTTAATTCGTTTAGGATAAATTATATTATGCAATAGCTAAATTGAATTACGTGAAAAATTGGACTACGTTATTAACTGAGTGAAATTAAACTGTACTTTTAGCTTTAGAGCAATTAACCATGTTTTCAAGTTTATAAATATTAAATTTTATTTTTATTATGTAATTAACATTTATTTCCTATAAAACTTGATCAATTTTTAAAAATGTATTTTTTATTTTTTTATTTTTACGGGCATCGACTACTAAGGCCCTCGTCAAGTTCTTAGAAAGAAATTAGTATCACCATCAGGATCGTCATATGTAAGGGTGTAAAGGGCCCTTACATTTTATTTAAAAGCACAAAACTGCACACAAAAAACATTAAAACACAAATAACAAAGACGAACACAACACTTACGGGGTGTAAAGGGCCTGATATTAAAATTTGAGTAAGGTTCCCAAAAGACCATGAATTAAAAATTACAAGTTGTCAATACCATTATCTACTTCTACCAGTCTCGTTTATTAGTTTGTTTAAGCACCCTCGGGGCGACCAGAACCGCCTTTCAGCAGTATCAGTCGCGCCAGGGTGCCGTGGCAGTTTACTCCTCCTTATTAATAGGCTACAGGCATCCATTGCACTTACCCATAGCCTCGCACCCTCAGTTTACACTTGAGGGTCCCCCATGCCATCATTGCACACACCCCGGCTCACTGCTCTTGAGTGCAGAAGAGCCAGGATGGCCTAGGCAAGAGGGCTACCTCCCGTCACTATACGTGCCACGCTTCGAGACTCCCTTATATATATATATAAAACTACCGCTTAGAGATTCTTTTCTGACAGCTTTAAATCTTCTTTTTATAGACTTTTAAGAAGTCCACTGGCGTGTAAAAATGCAACTATATTTTCTTCATTTCCATTATCCAGATCAGCGGAATATCATTTCTAAAACGGAACCTCTTTCTGAGGTCCTCATATATGGTACACTATTCAATTATATGCTTGATTGTCAGTGTTTTATAACAAACACCGCACATTGGTCTCTCTTCGCCGGTTAACAAATATGAATTTGTCAATCGCGTGTGACCGATTCTAAGTCTGGTCACAGCTACTTGTTCACGGCGAGTCAACTTAAAGTCGCTTTTCCATTTATATGGAGAACTTTTTACTGAGTTTAATTTTGTATTTAAACTTCTCCATTCAGTATTCCACTTGTTTTTTACTACGTTAGTTAGACAGTTTTTAACATCTGCCACTCTTACAGGAAATGCATCCAAATCATTGCAGACTGTTGCCTTTCTGGCAGCTTCGTCTGCGCTCTCATTACCTGTAATACCAGCATGCCCTGGAGTCCATACAAATACACATCGCTGTCCTAGATTATTTTGAACGTTTAAAATGGACAGGATGTTTGCAATTAGGACATCCTTAATGTTCTTGTTCCGAATTGCGACAAGTGCACTAAGAGAATCGGAACATATTAGCACTCTCTCTTCGCAATAATGTTCTATTCAGCAAGCTCGAAGAGCTTGCTGAATGGCAGTAAGTTCTGCCGTGTAGACACTGGCCATATCTGGCAGTTTCCAACAATCGGCTTCTCCATTTATATATATGGAGCATCCAACACCATGTTCGGTTTTAGAACAGTCAGTATAAATTCTAATATGTTCTTCGTAACTACTGCCGGTTGCTAAAAATTCCTGTTGGATGATAACTGCTGGCTTCTTTTTTATTTCTCCCTGAGAGAGATCCAACTTTGTATTTACCGCTGGCAAAAGCCATGGCGGTATTTATCTAGTAGAAATTGCTAATGTCTCTGGAATAGCAATTTCGTATTTCCTTTTTAATTCCCGGTACCTAATTCTGGCTGGTCTGGAATAGGTAGCACGACGTTCATATACTGCAGCCATTGGATAATCATGAAAAGTTTATTATTTATATGGGCAGGAAAAGCCCATACGTTTGGTGCATATCTTAACAAAAGGATCTCTCTTCTATAATGTAGTGGCATTATTCCGGCTTCGGACATTAGACTTGTCGCCGGACTTGTGCGGAAAGCGCCTGTCGCATATCTAATTCCGCTATTATGAATTACGTCTAACTTTCATAAATGCGACTTCCTAGCGGATGAATATACAATACATCTGTAGTCTAGTTTCGATTGAACCAATGTCTTATACAGTCTCAACAATATCTCTTTATCTGAGCCACAATAATTATTCGATAAACATTTGATAATGTTTAGGGCTTTTTTGCATCTAACACTCAAGTCCTGTATGTGTAATCCCCATGTAAGGGATTTATCCAATACTAGTCCTAAAAATCTCACGTTGTCTTTATATTGTATTGGATCATTGCCGATTGTCAACGTAGGACTTTGATGAGGAATTCTCTTCCTACAGTAGTGTACACAGCACGTTTTTTCTGGTGAAAATTGGAATCCGTTATTCCTCGCAACTTCATTTAGAGCGTTGATCGCTCGTTGCAATTTGTATTTCACCATAGCAGTATTGTTGCTGCATACACAATTGCCAAACCATCAACATAGACGCTTTTGCTGATTTCTACTGGAATGGTTAATATCAATTTATTAATGGCGATCATAAACAAGGTACCGCTCAACGGCCTACCCTGTGGTATGCCATTTTCCAAGATTCTTATAGATGAATATCCGCTGTTGACACGTACTTGGAAAGTACGGTCATTCATGTAGTTGCTCAATAAGATTAGCAGTTTGCCACGAATTCATGTATCTGGAGCATTATACCATGACGCCAGGTCATATCGAAAGCCTTCTGAAGATCAAAGAAGACTCCGACACAATGTTTCCTTGTAATGAAGCTGTTATATATAATGTTCTCTAAGTTGATCATTTCATCAGTGGTACAATTGTATTGCCGAAAACCTGCTTGATATAGTGATATCAGGTTTTCTTTTTCCAGAACCCAAACCAGTCGATTATTAATAATTTTTTCGAATATTTTTCCCATAGCGCACGTCAAGGAGATAGGACGATAGCTATTGAGGTCTGTTAAATTTTTATTTTTCTTTGGTACTGCAACAACATGAGCTTTTTTGGTCCTAAAACCTTCCTCGTAGTTGGCCCTTTTGCTGGCCTTCTCGAAGTGATTGGACAATAGCTCTGCGATTTCGTTTGGAGTGTCCTTAATTCCATCTTCGTCTTGATGGCTGTCGATGGATGACACGTATTGTTGCCAGGATCGTTTCTTCGGGTCAATCATGAGACGTTTTGCATACGCCCTGTATTTTTTAAAGGCAATAAGATTTTGTAGGGTAGGACGTTTCTTGAAGGCGTTATACGCCCTTTTCTTTCTTTTAATAGCTACACTTATTTCTTCGTTCCACCATGGAACGGGTTGTTTCGTAAGTTTCCCAGATGTTTTGGGAATGAATCTATATGCCGACTCAAGTATCGCATTTGTTATAGCGTCGACATCGTCCCCGATAACTCCATTTGTTTCAGGGAGTATCGTTCTAGCTGTGAAGCTCGTCCAATCTGTCTTTTCAAACAACCAGCTGTACCTCGGTGCTATCGATCCGCTTATGAGTGCAAGATCTATACAGGACGTCGATCCATCTCTGGCATTGAAAAAGGTTCCTGACCCATCGTTTAAAAGTATAAGTTCAGAATTCATCAGGAACCTTTCCAACTCTCTTCCGCGGGGATCTACTCGATCTGATCCCCAAAGAGAATTATGAGCATTAAAGTCACCCACCAGTAAGATAGGTGGGGGAAGCTCAGAAATTAGCTATGTCATCGTTATTCCAATCAAAATTCGGCAAGTATATGCTGCAGACAGTGACCTGAAGCGGACGCTTCTTTCTAACGCCGACCGCTTGCAGGTTTGTATTTAGATCAACAGCTTCGGCGGTAGCTCTGGTCGATATTAATATGGCTACTCCACCTCTAACTCTTACATTTGGCGGTTGATCTCGCGAAATATATCGAATCCTTTTAATTTAAAATTTTCTTTTCGGCGGAAATGCGTTTCTTGCAGACATATACAAATCGGGTCTACGTCATGTACCAAGCGTTGGAGCTCATGGATGTTTGAAAAACATCCATTGATGTTCCATTGTAGTATCGACTCGCTGATTTTAAATTAAATTATAGCCTAGGTTTTCCCTTCGGCCATCCTTTTTTTCTTTTCTTGATTTAAAAAATGTCTGTTTTTGTTTTACCATAAAAACAATAGTAACACATTAAAATAGATATTTTTTTAGCTATACTATTTTAACGTTATTCTATCTACATATGGATATTCGTTTTCTAAAATGTTATAAATTTCTTAAAGATGGTTTCCGCTGATATATTTTAATAATAAAGAATAATTTAAAAAATTTTTTTTAACCATCTTATTAGTAAAAAATATTTATTTTCTCAAGATCTTTCAATCTTTTTCAAACCATCATCAAGAGATTAAAAATATATTGTTATATGTTAGGAATGGATATAATACTAATACAATGAATGTATTGTATAAAAGAATAAATAATAAAATTAATACTTAAAAAAATATAAAAATATTACCAGAAAAAACTGAAAAAATATATATAAAAAATGAATACCGCCATATAGCCAAAAAATTTCCCATATTTAACATAACACCAGCTTAAACTACAAATAATAAATTAATTAAATATATTAATAATAATTTTAATAAAACATTAAATAATAGCGATAATAATTTTAATAAACAAATTGTATGTAGTCTAAATTGTAAAGAATGGGATATGATGTATATCCCACACATCATATATTGGTTGGCAGGCCAACCGTAAATTTTCCATTCGCACAAAAGAACTAGTTAACAGTATTTACTATACTCGTTAATAGTAACAACAAACTTGAAAATTCTAATTTTCTAAATATTTAATGGTCATACATACAATCAAAATACTTTTAAAAAAAATTTTAGATATTTCCTATAATTATTTTAATAAACATAACTTAGAAAATTTTCACATATATAGTAATCGTAAAAATTTAATTAATGAACAAAATATTTTAAAGAAGTTAAATTATTTAAATATGTCCTAATACAAATATAATGAGATAATAACTAAACAACTAAATTATCATATTTATAACATAATTATCATTAATTATATTTTATTCCACCAGAATTCACTGTTATCTTCAGTATACTGTTGATATTCAAATAATCATGATTATTATCATTTCAATTTTTAACTTATTATAATATTTTTTTAATCTCCTGATGATGGTTTGAAAAAACCGAAAGATCTTGAGAAAATAAATCTTTGTTTGCTGGTAAGGTAGTTAAAAAAATATTTAATTGTATTCTATTATTAAAATGTTATACTATTGTTAAAAATATTAATAATAATTTATAGGAATCATTTACAAGATTTTCACGGAATTTGGTTATTTATTTTCTGTTCTGAAATATTTTGAGGCAAACTATGCCCTAACTTGTCTGGAGTTTTGATCTTTTGTACTGCGGTATATGAAGACAGGCTTGAAAGACTCTTCTTTACTATGCCAATTTTCAAGGCAGTTTTATTATGAATTTAGTTCAAAAAATTAATTTATAAAAAAATAAATAAATACCTATTTAAAAATTTAAATACCTATTCAGCCTCCTTTATTTCGTTGCTAAAATCATTCTATAATTTTTTTACGTAATCTCTTAGAAAAGCTATTCAAATCCTTTATAATCCGTTAATAGTGCCTGTACTGGCTTGTTTCGTCGTTTCAAAAGTTTGATATCCTTAGGATTTCCTTCAATTAATTACTGTGAAATTATGTGATGATGGTCTTAGTTTATAATAGAATACGGAATTGTTACCAAACGGTACTGCTAATGCTGCTTGTAAATTATAACAAGTTGTGAATCATGAACATTACTTAACGGCCATTTATAGATTTCTTTTTTCCCTGTTTGCACACATTTTTCAATTTCATAACATATTCATATTCTATTTCAGAATTTCCTCTCCAGCATTTTGAAGTGAATAAAAACAAATTGTAAAATAGATTTTAAATTATTTTATGAAGTCTTTTATGTTATCTTTTTAATATTTTTCATTCCAGGTCTGCTTGGAACAATTACGTTATTCGGATGGAAATCACGACGCTGTTACTTTGCCGTTTTCTTCACTATTTTACTTTTATCTTAAGACAAGTTAGAATAAAATCTGCAATAATTACAAAATATACATGTGGCTGTGAAAAAAATCATTGAAATTCGGGCAAAAATAAAAAAGGTGAAAACGGATGGAAAATATAAAATTTTGTAACCGACATCGCATCTGTTGTATTAAACAAAGGAGGTGTGATATGTTGCTGGTTGAAATACATATCAGCTGATCAGTATCGTTAACTGATAAAAAGAGAAATAGATATTTAAACTCCGGGTTTTAAATCTGATGGAACTCTTTAAATAACGACTACACTTGCACAGAAATTTACAAAACTCATAAAAAGATATTTACTTTTTTTTTTAGTAACGGTGGTATTATTTATTTCTAACAAGGTACAAGAAAATTAAAAAAAAATTGGAATAGATAGTTTTTTTTTCGAACATTACATTTTTAAAGAAATTAATAGATGCTTACAGAAAAACAGTTCTCATGACCAAAAGATTGAGAGGTTAGCAATAAAGGTAGTAGATTTAACATTTAAGAAAGCTAAGTATATAAATAATAAAAAGTTAACATTTTTATTTATTTATTTATTTTTACTTCATTGTACGAAGTAAAGGAAGTATTGTGATTGCGAAATATTTCGGTTTTCAGATTTCAACGGAAATAACCATTTTGACCATCCCTGAATCCATTTTGACTAATTTTGATGTGACGTCTGTACGTACGTATGTATCTCGCATCACTCAAAATCTCAAAAAATGTATCATCTAGATGTGCACCTCCTTGTTTGATTGCAATCTACTTGACCATAAATATCCAAAAAGCTCAAAATTAAAAAAAAATTGGATTTCTGACATTGCCTTAACTGCAGTAATAAGCCCTCATTGAGAGCTTTTCTTTCAACGATAAATCGTAAATGGTACTTAGTTTCATTGGTCCAGAGTTATAGCCAAATAAAATTTTAATTAATGAACTATTTTGATCTTACAAGGGGAAGGAAGGCACATCAGTTCAAATTCGACTTCATTTCTTTTTCTTATTTTAACTTGTTTTAATTTAAATATATTGATTTATTAATAATTAATTATTAACCTGTGATTGTAAAAAAACTTTTACAGTAAATAATAATTCAATAATCACTATAAAAAAAAATCAGAAGTTATTAGTGAAATAAAATTTTATGTAATTTTAAAATGTGTATATGTTATTTAATATGCGTAAAAATAATTCATGTAGTGTCCACAACAAATTTTTTATTAAATAATAATATTTATATATGGTTTTAATTACAGTTTTAAGTGTCATGCTGTTATTTTTTAGTACATTATGCATCGTATACTGCAATACAAAATAAACAGCAGATTCTGACATCTTCATTTAACAAAGCGAGTATAGTTTAAACAAATACAAAAGTTCAGTTTTGAACTATAATATAATTTCCGAAAAAGTTTATTTTCACTAAAATATTCATTCTGCTTTGTATGAAACTTTTCAAACCTTACCGCCTACCTTTATTCAGTAATTTTAATCTAGGAATGTTTCATTTTTCAAATATTTCATCGATTTTAATATTAGGTATAAAACTAATCACTCGTGTATTGTACACTCTATACAAGTTATTGTACACTCTATACAAGTCCTTCTACATCGTACACCAGAATAAATTCTTATCCATTATTTCATTTAACAAAGGGGGATGAAGTACATACTTGGATTTAAAATCACAGACTTTTTTTGAGAAATTTAGAATTAAATTTTAAATTAAACAGACGAAGAATAACAGAAATATTTTTAATTTTATTAATATATGTAGTCATCAGATAAATTACTTTGTAAAACATTTTTACATTTAATGCAGAATTTTCACAAACCGTTCCAATTGTTCTACCATCATATCGAAAGTAGAATTTCTTCAGAACTACAACTTAGTAGAGGAAATACAGAATTAACTCAGAAGTATATTTTGGTGTTCGCTTAAAATTATTTTCCATTGAACTATTATTTTCCAAAGTGATGTAGTTATTTTGATTCCTAGATAACAGTTATTCTTCACCACTGAGATTAACTCTTAAATTTAATATTACTTTTCATATTTTGGTCATCTTTCACCGTCACTAAAAAAAAATGCTCGTATTTGACTTCTTAAAATCGACTACTAAGTTCCATTTATTCAATATTCTTCAGAATGAACAAAAATCGTACTGTTGCCGCCAAATGAAAAATATTATCAGCATTTGCCAGTATTTTAATTTTTTCTTTTTTACGTATTTCTACCGTCATACAAATTACTAAGAAACAGGGAAAATAAAAATGGGCCTAGTGGATTTCACTTATGTTCAATATTTAAAGTAGTGGAGAAGAACTGTGGTAGTCCAAACTGTAATTATAGTTCTAGCATAGATCTGAGAGGATCTATGCTAGGACCTCTAATCCTGAGAGGATTTTTTAACAACTCGTTTGTTAAAATGAATTGTCAGTTTGAACGGTGTAGTTGTTGTTGCCTTAGTATCAGCAGATCAGTAGTAGCAGTTTAGAATTATGCCTATTGTTGCTTTAATAAATAAATAAATAAAATGCGGCTCTTTAACACAGCTTATATATTCAAACATTTAACTCAGGAAGAAATAAATATTTTAAACAATGAAAATAAATGCTAATGAATTGAAATTGATATAAAATAAGATAAATAATTTAAGAAAATGTTAGAGTTTAAAACCCGAATTAAATCACTATGAATGTTTTTACATAGGCAAATTTGTGAAGAGAATTATGCAAGGTAGAATAATTAATGTAATGGATTACACAACAGGCTATAGCAAGTTCGAAGTTCAGATTTCAAATAACGTAATTGATTTCCGTTAAAAGTATTTGGAAAGAACTCTGTTAATGCCAATATAACAGTCATCAAATTACAATAAAAAGTAATAGATTATTTATAGTTTTTAAATGTAGAAAATTACAAATGGATGCAGTAGGCATATCCACATCCATAACCCACCTACCCAAACACACATACCCACATTTCAACAAGTCCCCTGACTTTTCAATATTAACTTCTTTTTTTTCTTATTTGGTCTCTGTGAATCACTGTCAGGTACTACTTCAGTTAATAAATATGAGTGGTATGTATGAATGTAAGCGAAATACAATCTCAGGTCCACCATTTCTGAGATGTGTGGTTAATTGAAATCCAACCACCAAAGAACACAGGTATCTGCGATCTAGTACTCAAATCCGTATAAAAGTAATTGGTTTCAGTAGGATTTGAACGTTGGAACTCTCGACTTCGAAATCAGCTGATTTACGAAGACGCGTTCACCACTAGACCAACCCGGTGGGTTTCAATATTAACTTATAACCATAAAAAGTAACTAGTTAAGAAAATATATAACGCACTATGCTTTAATAATACATTTAATACTTAGTACCAGCTCAGTCTGAAATCCTACAAAAAAAAAAAAAATTGCTAGACATACTCAACAGCTGCCCTTTATTTTATACTATTTTAAGTGAGTATTTTGATTTTAACAGTTTTCTAATGAGCTAAATTATCACAATCATTCAAAATATAGAAAACACAACACACACACACACACACACATCAAATATATATATATATATATATATATATATATATATATATATAAGCTACGTATTTTCGAGCAAAGATCAAGCAAAGAGTAATAGGTAAAAACACATATAGTACATTTTGTGCTCTTTATTTAGCTATAAATAAAAATATTGGTCACAATAAAAATATTCGTGGTCATTGTGTGCATATTCATTATGTACGTTTGATACGAGAAAAACATGGATGAAATAATAATCTATTCGATAGACTCAAGCCTTATAATAAAATTAATCATAAAAATTAAACAGAAAGGAAAATAGTCAATAATGAGAATTAATAAAATTACCTGCAATCATTTGAAAAGTAAAATGATAATTCAATAAAAAGTATATTTTTTATACATATTACAAAAATATAGTTTAATTAGACTAGTAGGTTCTTCATTGTACTTTATTTTTAAATATTATTTTTCTTTTGAAGAATGATCCAAAATATGAGTGTACCAACAAAACCTTATTTTAAACTTATTTAAACTTTATTTTTGCGGGTCATTTATCTGAAAATTACTGTAGTTAAAAAATTCTCACTTAAAACCTGAAGGTTGTCACTTAAAAACCTTAACGTAAATTCTTCATTGCGAGTACTACTACTGATTTTCCCTTTCATTTACTTAATGGCGAAACAAGCTTTTTAATTCTTGGAATAGATTAACGGCTTTATATTATAACGGAGTAAAAAAATCTGTTTGTTTTTGTACGTTTTTGTTATGACAGTAGAACGGAATTCTCTCAATTCATATATAATGAAGAGCAATTTCTATCTAAAATAATGAAAACTAAACTACAATTTTCATGATGTGAAAAATAACATTAGACTATAGCCTAGATGTTACACCTACAAAATGAAATAATAAAATTCCTTGACCCTAATTTCTATTACATTATGTTGAAAATAACGTTCGATTAATTCATATAAAATTATATCATTGATAAAAAACAACTCGCAAAACACTGTTCTACTAGTTTCTTTTTTAAATTACATTAATTCGTCGTTTCCAAATTGTGTAAAAAGTAAAGATAAAGGTTTCCAAGTAAAAGTCATTCAACTTCTTTTTTTTATTAAAAATTTAAAAAAAAGTACTATAATATATATCAAAAACATTTTTATGTCATTCATTGCCATGGTTTATACAAATATTTTCTTAAATTTTGTGATTTTAAATCTAAAATGATAAAAAATTTAAAATTTTCTATTTTTATTTTATTTTTTCCTAAACGTAGTGTTTATAAATTTAATTAAATATTTATACAAGTTTCTGTGTAATACAAAAATAAACTAATCCTACTGTATTTTTATGTAACCTAATAAATAAATAAAATTTCTTTCGGTCTTCAGGCATTTGAATGGTTTGATGTAAATGTCATTCCATTTTATTCTGTGCGTCTTTTAACATGTTTAATAAATTACACATGTACAGCTGACTATATTTTATATCTCAACCCTTGTTTCTTCAACAGTTGATAAACCCTCTATCTCTTTTATAAACAATCTAAACATAGATATCATAATATGTGGTCTGCTAACCTAGTTCCTATTTTTTCAAGATTGTCACAACATTTTCTCCTCAGCTACTCGTTTAGGACCGCTTCATTTTATAGTTTATTAATTCACAAAATTTTCAGCATTCTTCTGAAGCGTCATATTTTAAAGGTATCTTTGAAATATGGTATTTTTTTCTTTCCTGTTTCTCATGTCGTCCATGTTTCGCTATTATGAAGTTATGCACTAGAAAAAAAGATTATTTTTTTTTTCTGATTCATAGATCTATATTTGATGCTAGAGATATTTTTGCCAAATTTTTTTAATTTGTAAAATGACTAAGTACGAGGATAAAAGTTGGTTTTCTGAGGAAAGTCGGTAACGTTGTGCTTCCTTCTTTGCCAGTATAAACCACGTAATAATAGGTTAACAAAATTACGATTTTCTCATGATATAAAATCATACTATCAATTTAATGGTTATTTTACAACATTGTATTCTTAATGAAGCCATTAAAATGTGTCCCATATTACAACGAATTGTATATAATGGCGGTTATATTATGATTTTATAAAAAGCATAAAAAATAGAAAAAATATAAAGTTTATAATAATTTGAAATTTGGTAGATAGATTAAAAAGACTATGAAAAATGAGCTTCTAAATATAAAAACATAGTTTGGATTTTGAGTTATTAGTACCTCATTAAGGGCTATTATGTTAGAGTTATAAAAACTATTCACCTTTGTTACTTTTTAAGTATTTTTCATTTATTTTTAAGAAATTTAAGTAGTCAACTAAAGAAAAATCTCATCCTAAATTTTTACGCTTAGTTTATAATAAATTTATAGTCCATTCGTTATAAAAACTATTCACCTTTGTTACTTTTTAAGTATTTTTCATTTATTTTTAAGAAATTTAAGTAGTCAACTAAAGAAAAATCTCATCCTAAATTTTTACGCTTAGTTTATAATAAATTTATAGTCCATTCTGTGATATTTATCATCCCAAATTATTTAATCGGATGCTAATTTAAATTTTGAAGCTCTCTATCAAAATAAATAAATCCCAGTCACCACATACTATTAAAAAAATGTTTAACCCGATGAGGTAAGGTATATCACAGTTCCATAAGCAGAAAATATTTACAAACACGATACTGATAATTAATCGGTTATTGTTAGTTGATAAATCTTTTGCTAAAATCCTTCATTTTCATAACTTCTACAATGACGCTATAAGCAAGTCATATGACTGACCATTACATGAAACAGAACCACCCAATAATAATAATCCTTATCTAATACAAAAACAATAGCATAACATACCAAACAAACAACAGAGTAACGTAAATAATATTTGATAGTGCTCTTTAAATGTCCATTCGAACGTCCGTCTAGTCAACACTATTATAAAATAACAAAATTATTAATTATTATTATTTGTTATTTTTAAAATAACAAAATAAATAACAACTTTAAATAGAACAGTAAATGAAACAATAACTATGAAACAGTCAAGAAACAATAAACGTGAGCACCAAGCCCCTAAACCGGATCATCACAACAGGCCATCAACAAGATCAAGCACAAAGAGCCTTTTTAGCCTCCTAATTTCCAACCTGGACATACCTTACAACTAGACGCTCAACTTCCTCTTGAACATATGGAATGCTTACGTAATCGTGAATCTTAGTATTCCTTGCGAACCACGGCGCGTGGGTTATGTTCCGTAAAAGTTTGTGCTGAAATTGAATGACCTCCACGTTGCTGTTATTGGCCGTTTCCTAGAGTTCAATCGTACGTCCATATCGGTTTCAAGAAAGCCTTGTAGAGCAAACGTTGTTGGACAAAGAAAGTTGTGATCTTTTGTCCAACACCCATCTTCTTAAGCTTAATTTCAAGCAACTTCCTCTTCTTCCTAATATGATCTCTCCACGTGAAACGACGATTAAGGTAAAAGCCCAGGTACCGTACCGTACTGATTTGAGGTATCCTGACACCGTATAACCGAACCGCAGAGCAATCTTCCATCCTCATCGTGAAAGTCACGTTACTGGACTTTGCCGGATTCACCTTTATCCTCCATGTACGCAACCAAACACTGATGACATCCATTGCAGATTGCAATTTCTCCCAAGTACTAGCAGGGTATCGTCAACCACCAACATCGCCGTTTCATCCGCGTACGATGCAATCGTGACATTGGCTAGAGTAGGCAGGTCAGAAGTGTAGATCAGGGACAGAACCGGTCCCAGAACTGATCTCTGCGGAACCCCCGAGATGTTATCGAAAAACGGTGACATTTTTTGATTGTAATTAACGCGTGAGAAGCGACCATCTAGAAAGCTGTGTAGAATTAAAAAGTACGGTTGTGGTAGGCACGATTTCAAATTGAAAAGAAAAACCTGATATCCAAACTTTGTCAAATGCCTGCTCTATGTCCAAAAAATCCGCCAAACAATTCTCTTTCTCTTCCAGATACCTGTCGATAACATCAGTAATGGGCTTGTTTCACAGTCGAGAGACCGACCACACCCTAAAGCCGAATTGATGATCGGAAGTTATAATTCAACAATATAATGGAATCACTTTGCTAGTATTATATTAATTCATAGTGACTTCAACTGTTTCAGTGTTTTCAGTAAGTTTTATATTGCATGTTATCTTTCCGTTTTTAATAATTGGTTAGATGAGCGGTCATTTAATAGATACGGGTAGTCTACCGGACTTTTAGATAAATGACTCTTCCACTATTAAATAGTGAAGACTTACGGATTTCTTACTACTTACCACCATGCGTGTACTATTTATTATAAAGCTGATGGCCAATTTAAATTTTTTTTAATTTCTTTTAAATTAAAAAAAAAAAATATTTTTTCTAATTTATAATTTTTTTTTTAAACTGAAAAGTGGTTAATTTTTTCAATTATTTTAAAGAAAATATTAAATTTAATGATATTACTCAATCGATTATACGTAATATAAGAAGTATATTAAATGGTAATAAAAAAAAAAAAGATCAGACGTATTTAATTGATTTTATACCTATTGAGGCCTACTACGAGTTTACAAACGACGAAACTAAAAATTATTTTCATTGTATGTAAATAATATTTTTGCTATTAAATTAGTTTTTATTTTTATTAATAAAACTTTTTACAGCCAATAAGGAAGTAATAATTTGTAAAAGAATAAGATATAACGAATATAATTAACTTAAATTATGTATAAAATTATTTGTAAGTTAAATAATTATATATACCAAGTAGGTGCTATTAATATGTTTTTTTCTGAACTAAATTAAAAATTTGATTCAGTTCTTCTATTCAGATAATATGACATTATTATTGTATTATTAGAAAGGACCCCTAAGAAGGACGAATATAATTACTACGAAATCAATTTACACATAACGTAACCCAATGATTAGTAGAATGTTTTCAAAAGATTTAATTATTATACATATATATATATATTTTTAACACATACACATTTATTTATTAATGAGTCAGATTAATAATAATTTTTAAATGATTAAAATAGTATAGTACACGTTTAATGTAATTATCATCGGCCGTTAAAGTGCAATTTCTTTATTATGTCAAACTTAAATACTATTATTAAACAGTAGCAAAATATAAAATATTAATACAGTTTTGAAAATCATTGATTTCAAAACCCTGAAATGATATACACTTTATTTTTAAAAGATGAAAAAATTTAATCTAATTGCTACGTTATGTTGTTGCAGAATATTAATTATTGTACATTACTTACGTTTATGTATTTGTGTGCTAAAGCCGCTGGTTGGCCTTTATAACTAGGCATTGCCACTCATAGTAAATAATAGGTTATGATATTTATACATCGTGGAAATTATAATAAAATTTATGATTATATGCAAAATTATTCCCTTACGAAATCGTAATATAGGTTCATCTTAAAATTATAATTCAAATTAAACCACGATAAACGTACATGAAAAAGGATTTCTGTTTATAATTATTTTTTAATAATTATACCATCCGTATTTTATTACACTAAAGTAAATTTTATTATTTTCACTTTTACTTTGATCTCGTAATTATTTCTTTCCTAACGAATAAATAGAGTGTCGTGATGTTTACAACCATCTTGGTTTACTATTTCCGTTTTTTGTGAGACTCCTTTACAATCCCAAATTTTTTGTATTCTTTTATTTACTTATCTTATAGTGTTAGAGCTGTTCCCTTGTGGTTGTCCTTCAAAATAAAATATGTCCTTAGGTAATCTGCAATTTAACATTTTTTCCGGTTTTTAGGCAATAATAGTAATACTTTCTGGTTATGTAAGTTTATTAAAATTCAAGAAAAGTTAAATTTTTATAAAAATATTTCTATCACGATAGCTTTGCTTTAATTATAATTATTGAAGGAAATGAAGTAGTTTACCTCGATTTTTGTTTATTTTACTTGCATCACTATTACGCAAAGTAACCAATTTTAAGGAAGCTTGTAGAATAAAGTTGTCTTAAATCCAATTTATGAAAATTTTAGCGAACGAGACAAATAATATTTTGAGTTTTATTTTATTTGTTTTATGCGATAAAATTTAGAAAATCTATTTTTTTAGAAGTTTTTACCAATTATAATCTAGTTTTAAAAATTTTAAAGATTAAAAACCTTTAGAAATACAAATAGTTTCTAAAAAGAGCTTGTTAAGTGGTATTTTTTTTATATTTTTTTGGTGTTTAGTGGACAAACAGATGAATCATCTACACCCCAAAAAAAAAACCCGAAACATGCTAATAGTAAATAATTAAAGAAAATTTATTGCATTTTTGGGAAATCTTGGTAAAGATATAATAAATGTTTTTGTATACAAGCAATACATTCTCTATACATACGTGTAAAATGTATAGCAAAAATAGGTACCAAAGTACATGGGGAGGATAACAGAATTCAGCAAAAACAGAAATCAAGACTAGAATAATTCATTAATTAGTATATATATATATATATATATATATATATATATATAGTTATTAATTAGTATATATACATATTACCTTAGGAGAACATGTTAAATATGTGATCCAAAAGGCAAAGGCGGTCAGGACCTCACTATACCCAGTACTGAACAGTGCCAGCCCATATCCACTGGCGACCAAACTACTGATTTTTCGGCTATACATCCTGCCGATTCTAACATATGCTTATCCGGCATGGGGAGCTTTGTTGAAGTCCACGCTTCAAAAGAAATTAGAAGTCGTCCAAAACCTAGCGTTGCGGATGATATTTGGAGCACCGTGGTTCGTCAGAAACGTCATTCATGGGGGACTACACATCGTATCCGAGATGGGGGTGGCGCAGGCACGCAGACTGTTCAAGAGAGCAGCCGTGTCCGAACACGGCCATCTCCGGGATATCTGCCGAGAGGACCCTACTCCACAGGGTATAAGAAAAAGGCGTCATGCCGTATTAAACGAACCACCGTGAAGAGTCGGTACAATAGTAAAAAAAAAAGAAGACAAACCAGGCTTAGGAGCCTTTATATCGCGTAACCTATAAATGGAAATCGCGCGAAAATTCCGGCCGCGAAAGTGACCGTTTTCACAATCAAATTTTGTTTAAAACTATAAAAACCTAGACAACACCCCACGAAGAGACCACAATTTCATTCAGTCACTGACTCCCTCCGGAGAAGGGGGCGCATTTCTTCCTCCAAATAACTAGGACCCAGGTAGGCGTATTCGTACTAGCCCATAGGTGCTGGTACCGAAAGGACTTCAGCGGATGGACTGAAGGGGAATTACGCCAGGATTACTAGGCTCAAAAGCTTAGTCTCCCTCGGTCAGAACCAGTAAATAAATTTCACGCTGGTCCATACGGATGCGAACGCAAATTACCAAATCCGTCCATTAATAAAACTTAAATTTATAACCGCCACTAAATAACCGATGAAACCCGCCCGATAATAGAAAGATATAGCAGCAAGGGACATTGTCCAGGTACTGCGATCTGTAGGGAGAAATATTGAAACTCCCGCCATTCTTGCGTTCCGTTCCGTTCCCCATATGTACATATACAGTATAGTATATATATATATATATATATATATTAAGGATTTCAATTATTAATTCTTACTATATGAAAACCACTAAAATTCAGAGAAACGCTTTACAGGTTTAAGATATTTATTTCTTCTTTTTTCAAATTTTCTCCACATAATTGCCTACAAAACCTCCAATAACTTATCCACTAGTTTGAATCACCGAAGCGGATTCGAATAAATACACAATCAAGAAGAATATATTGTTGAATACAACTGTGATTGTGGAATACGAATCCCAGAACGAGAATTATCTAGCGGACACATTGGAGCATCCTCAAGGTCTACACGAAATAGAGACGGCCAAGAACCTCTTCACCTTACTATTCCTCACTATCAATTTCCAAGGCGATACATAATTTAATATGACTAAACTTGTTCTCAAAAATGTTCACATGCTCAATCTGTTGAGCTTTCTTGAAGCTTATATAACTACGATGATATACTTCATTCTGCTAAAATTAAACCTCCTTAGTGGGTTGCATTTCATAATTAAGAAATAAGAAAAATCGATATATATATATATATATATATATGTATATATATAATGCTTCTGTAATAGTCAGTGTTAGAAGGTTTACTTTTAAAAGCACAGGATAGTAGAATATTGTCTAAGTCTTCCTGAGTTGTACTTACAGAATTATAACATGAGAATAAGGCAGTTTCTGTTCTTGACGTGGTGCAAGACTCTCAGCATGGCAAAGAATTCAACAGTAATTTTGTTCCAATGTAGAAGTGAATCAAACATGTAACTTCCGCAAATAATACGAATACAAAATAGCATACCTGTCCGAGTAATATTGTTTGATGTAAGGGTATTTCTAAATTAGTTATACAAAAATAACCCTTAATAATGAAAAATGTAAATAACATACTGTTTTCATTATTAAAGAAAAAAAGAGAGTGTTGGCAACTTCTGTGCCAGATGAACTCCGATATTTCTTTTACTTATTCAGAGTATTTCTAAATTAATTATACAAAAGCATCCTTTAATAATGAAAAAATTAAATAACTTATAGAAATATTTGGTGCAACACTGAATCTCCATTGTAATTTTTGTAATATTTCAAATTGAAATTATGGGAATAATAAGAATATGATCCTGTTACCCATTTTAACTTATTATTTTATTAAAAAATAAATTTTCTTAAAATTATATGCGATTTAATAATCTGATTTTAATTATTTCTTTACATTTTATTTCTTAAACTCTTATATTAAGATTTTATAATTACCTTCATTGCTGCTTACTGAATTCGGGCGATCGAATTTACAAATTAAAAATATATAATTATATATAATTGTTATTAAAAAGGTTACTAGACCTGATGCATTCTCTATATAAGGTAACTGGAATTATTATATGCAAAACATATTAACAACTGGTGTGCTGCTTTTTCTCTTTTGGGATGAGGACGTATTTTTTAATATTTATTAATTTTGCTTTAATTATTTATAAGAATATTGAAGTAAAACTAGAATTATATGAAGTATGTTTTAATATATATATATGGCTTATACAGAATAATATTTTTTTATTTTTTAAATGACCGATTGTAATTCTTATATTATCCCTGATATTAATTACATAAATCTTACACAATAATAATTTTTCTTTTAATTTTTCTGTTCTATCCAATGGTTATTAAGCCTTACAGTTTCTTCCTTTCCAAGGCTAATATCTTGATGTTTTTTTAAGTCCTTCTTCCTTAATGCGTTTGAGATAATATTGCCTTGACATTCCTTTTACGCAGCTTCTAACAAGATCTGGTGAATGAAATTGGATTGTTTAACAAATGTCGTGGCTTTAAATTTTATCCTTTTATCTGTATTAATATTATTATCATTTCTTTTTATTTTCACTTAAACTCAGTATCTTCTCATTTTCGCTTTATACTTATTTTGTATTCCATCATTCAACACAAAACCCCTTGAATTTCTTTTACCATTTTATTACATAAATATTTTGTTCCAGATGAACTGTTTAAGAAAATTATGGGTTGTTTAAATTATCTCAGAAAGTTTCTCATTTCTAAAATGGTTCTTTTGCTTGTTACCAACTCATAATATCGTTTTTCCTGTTATGGAGACGTAGGTAAACAAGTTAAGTTACGAAAAGTTTTTCTATGTCATTATACGCCCTTTTTCTAGTGATGAAGGCTGGATATTACTGTCCATATTGCACTTAATATCTCTGATAATACTAAGTATCAATAACAGAATCTCTCAACCAACTTCACGATACCAAGATAACTGAAAATAAATAAGAGAACACTGATTACTGTGATTATAACCGTAGTTCCAATTAATTAAAAACAAGCGCTTTCATTGGTCGGAATGGATAAGGCGAGTTTTGCAGCAGCGCAGTCCAAAAATATAGCAGGTTTTGCACCGAGAGCCTGAATTCAAATACTGATTACTATTGATAATAGCTAGTGTTGAAAAGAATAGATATCATACTTGCAAAGAGTGTGTCAAAACTATATAAACCAATATCTAACTCAATAATGGTAAAAACTGGGTAAGGATATTTTTTGAAAAATCACTGTTCAATATATTATTTAGTATGTCTGTCTACAAAGATAGAAATTAAAACAATTTTTTTTTTTTAATGTACATATCTAATGATATTATGTATGTTGATATTGATGTGCAAAACTCTAAAAACTTTAAACGTAAAAATAATTTTTAAAAGACTCTTATAAATCAATTAGAAACAAGAGAAATAATAATAAGTCATGTAGTTTCAAGAATTATAGTCGATAAAACAATAATTAAAAAATTCATTATCTTTAAATCAAAATAGCAAAATATTTTTTGTTTTATTAGCATTGCAGAACAAAAGAACTCGATTTTTTCACGTGAACTAAAGTAATTTATTATTAGTACTGGTACATTCAAATTATTGGTCTTATCATTCAATAGCATCAAGTAATTGCCAGCTAGAAATTTTTAGTTTTATGTCTGCGCTATGTCACATATTTTAATTTATAAAAATAATTTCTGGAAGATAACCAGTAAAATATAATTAAATATTATTTGTTCATAAAGTTTTTAATAAATCTTTAAGTGAAATCTATCACTTTATACCTTTCAATAACTAATTAATTCAAATTCAATTGGATAATGATTTGTCAAGAATATATTTAGCGGTAATATCGCTTCTGTATCGGTGTTATGATCGATCGTATGGCAAAGGTTCGTACGTGATGCGGTCATCGGAATGTTGATCACTCCATATCGGTAATATAACGATATCAATAATACTGAAATGGAAAGTTTTTACGTGTGAGGGGGAGGGGTTATATTTCTACTTATTATTTATATATTATGTTCTCCGTCCTCTTCTCCATCATTTCCTGGTTACCTTCGAAGTTTACGTAAGAGGCCATTGTTGATTTGCTCCAGGCTTATTGCCCTGGAGCATTTATTTCTTGATCTACCAAAATTACAGACCTCCTGTTTTTATTCGGCACTTTACTTCGTTTCATAATTGAGATAAGATCCGAAAACGTGTGTTATTTATGTGAATCTTGTCGCCAAAAAGCATCTTGTGCTTTGGGGTTATAGATGCTTTATCGAGAACCTGAATCTTATGCATAGAGTCTAAAGATATAATTTTATTGATTTTTTTCATGTTTATTTTTCTTTGTATAATTATACAAATTTGAATAATGATGAAACTGAAAAATGAATTTAGAAATCTGTTTCGAGATGACATTATTTAATTACTGACATTTTGTTTCCAAAAGGGATTAAAAAAAAGTTTCCTTTTAATTTTTTCCGTAAAAGAATTTTAAATAATGATGAATAATTACAACTGTATTAATTAAATAAATGAATGTAGAATAAAATTATTGCTTTGGATTATTATTTACATTACTTTAGTCTATAACTATAAATCAACTAACAGTTGTATTTTTATGAAAAGGAACCCGTTAATTTAATCTCATATTCTCTACTACGCTATCTAATTTTGGAAAAATCAATAAAAATTAAATACCATATTATTATCATCTACATTTTAAAATATATAAAATGTGGTGTGAAATCTTTTTCTATCATTTATTCTGTACAATGAAGATGCATAAAAAATCTTTAAATAAAAAACTGACAAATAAATATTGTTTTTTTTTGTCCGTAGGGCAAGGAAAACGCTCTACCAGCCGCCGTCAGGCCCGCAACGAAGGCAGTGCGGGATTCTCACCCTCTAAAAAACCTCCCATCCTATCACGCAGGGGCCGGATCTAAGCCATAAAATATTACATTTAACCCAATTTCTTAAGCTGTTCTAAATTTGATCAATTATTGATTAAATCAATAATTTATGAAGTAAAAAAAAAAAAAAAAATAGCGTAAGTAGTTTAATTTTTACTCTGATCTAATCTCAATTGTTTTTTCTACATTCAACGGAATTTTGTCTATCTATGAAATCATTAGGCTGAAGTTTTGTTTTTATTCAACACAGCACGTTGAAATTATCATTGTGTTTAATAAAACTGATTCACTACTCTGAAAACCTCTTTGATAAGATCTCTTAACGAATCTATTATGTGCCGATCTATCAACGGCACATAAAACTGAGTTCGTACAATCAGCCATAAATTGTACATTTTTTACCAATTTGTCTAAAAAAGGAGATTCCAAAAAAAACAGCATGCAATTTTTATTTACATTTTACCAAACGCAATAATTTTTTTTCCTTCGTTTACAACTTTTTTCGAAATAAATATGCAACATCTATTTTAAAAGGAAGATTACCTAACAAATGTCGACGATTTGACGATATAAATTATAGAAAAAAAACTGCATAATACTGTAAAAACTGAAAAAATTGCAACAAAGGTATACAGAATTGTACAATAGATCTGTTTAAAACTAAAGGAACACTCAGGAAGGGTTTGTAAAAAAATCTTTTTCTCAAATAAAGGTTAATAAATTAATGCAAAAAAATTCACAAATAAATATATATAAAACCGACATTCAATCGAGTGGTAAAAGTATAACTCATCTCAATAACATAATATTTTGTAATTTTTAGGCATATTATTCTTAAAAAAGACTGTTAATTTTTTGGGATAAATTAAATCTTTACCATAATACTTTAATTTTATCCGTAGTATTTCTGAATAATGATTCTTAACTGGAAGTTATTTTTATATTTAAAGTATTTTCATTTGATTCATCGAATAGTTTGTTGGAAAACTTGCACCAGATAAAGTTTTTCAAATTTGTGAGGGTTTCATTGTTTGTTATTGCATAAAAGAAATCAATTTTATTTTATCGCAGATCATGCAACAGCTTGTTTTTCATACAAATGGTGTTGTTACGGGGGTTATTATTTCAAATTTGGACAAAAAAAAGTTAAATAAGAGCTAAAAATTTGATTCTTATGAATTTACTTTTGATTGTATCAACTTATCGATTTATATATTTTTAATACTTTTCTCTAAATGAGAAGTAGACAGAGTTGGAAAGATGAAAATATTTGAATTCTTAACGGTGGGTTGGCGTTAATAGAAATTCTATAATTAAAACAAATAACAAAATAATGATAGGCTTCAACCTATCGCCTTGAAACTTTCGTATGATTTTTGCTAAAAGAATTATTAAAAAGGAAACGGTTTTCAGATCTTTACCACGAAAATAGATTTGTAATGTTTGTAAACTTAGTTTTTTCTAAAAGATTTAGACTACATCTTATTTAAGCAAACAATCTTTAAGAACAAACTTATCACATCTGAGATGTTTTTTCCTTTATTTGTCATAATATCCCTTCGAGTTTCATCAACCCATATTAGTTGAAACTGCTTCATATTTTGCATACAATTTAGGTGAAAAATTAACTTCAAATCTTAATTTTTCTCTATCAACGGAACAAAAAACTGAGTTCATACAATCAGCCATAAATTGAACATTTTTTACCAATTTGTTTAAAAAAGGAGATTTAAAAAAAAACAGCATGCAATTTTTATTTACATTTTACCAAACGCACAATAATTAATAAAATCTTTATTATTGTGATTTATCAATAAAATAATTAATTAGGCAAAAATGATAAATTAAAAAAAATATGGAATCGATTATTTTTGTTATCTTGTTCCAACTTAAAAATATTTTTTGTTAAAATATTAAAAATATATGGTTAAAATATAAAAGGAACACAATGAAACTTTTATGTGCCAAAATCTGTATTTGTTTTTTTACCATAACGAAACAGCTTGCTGGGATGGGATAATATAAATAGGTGGTGCGCGTGTATTTTATTTTGTTGTTCACAAAACATTACAAATAATACAAGAATAGTTCATCTTATACTTCAAATAAAATTGACAATGAATACAAGAAACGCAAATTTTCATTGATTATATCACTGAGATAACTCTTTTCTTGCCAATAACTACCGTTTTTTACGGCATTAATTATGATTTTACGCATTAATAATTTAAAAATATTATACCATACTTACAATCCGTATACATACAATAAAAAGGAACACAATAAAACTTTTATGTTCCAAAATCTGTATTTGTTATTGTAATCTGTTTTATGTCTGCCTGCGCTTATCTGGGCATGTAAATTTGTTACTTAGTATTTGTAAGATCCTCTGGACCCACAATGTTCAAATCATTCTGACTTTATTGATAAACTATACATTCGCAGAAAAAATATTCTTTTAAAAATTAATATTTTGGATGTTACATACATTTTTACGATTTAAAAAAAATACTCGATTGTTTTAAACATTACTGGAGAAGCTGATTTTCAATTTATGGTTTAAGGAAAAATGATAAAAGTGGTCATGAAATATTTACATGTGGTTTTCAATAGCTTCACGGTAAAATTTGCAAGGCGTAATTTTAATTTGTATGTTGAGAAGTATATAATTATGAATACATATATTTACATCACAGATAGATGTAAAATTATAATTATTCTTATTAGTTATTACTGCCATGAAACAACCTGTAGATTGATTAATATTTTAACATTATATACAACTATGTTGTGATTAATTTAAGGAACATTGAAACTAAATTATACCGTGGCATCAGGTAACCAAAATAATATTAATAATTATTTTAATTATCTGCAAAGTAATAATATTTAATATTTATTGTTTGTATAATTACTAAGTAAAACTTATGATATAATAATTAATAAAATGTTTATTATTGTGATTTATCAATAAAATAATTAATTAGGCAAAAATTATAAATTAAAAAAAATATGGAATCAATTAATTTTGTATATCTTGTTCCAACTTAAGAATATTTTTTGTTAAAATATTAAAAATATATGGTTAAAATAGATAAAATTTTCTGTTAACTTTTATGGAGTTACCTAGAAATTCTATCCGGAACTATTTTGAAAATAAGTATATTACACCTGAGAGGATGTCGTCTTTTTCTAGTTATTTATTTTATACGAGATCGCCCAAATACCGTCACTGAGTTGTTTTTAGATTTTATTTATTTTAATGTTTTATTTGTCGGTATTTTTATAACATTTTTATTGTCTATCAATAAGCGTTTTAACTTTCTAATAATTTATTAATATATTTATTTACATAATTTTTTTTCTTTATTTTGCTACGAATTGACCCCTTCGTGACGTAAACACATTGTATATTAATTTATAAATTTCATTATTTAGTATCTTTCCTTTTTACCGACACTAATTTAAAAGGTTTTTCTATCAGGTTATAATCAACAAATTAATAGCAATTAATTAGTATACTAACATTTAATTTGTTCTCTTTTAAAATTTGTAGTACGTGAAAGATTCTTTAGCTTTATTTATGGAGCGGTCTTAAGGAGTTTAAATGATAATATTCTTAAATTACGTGTAATACAGGTACAAAGATTTCAGATACGTAATAATGCAAAAAAAAACAAAGACCAAAACCACATCAACCTGTTGATGGTACTTTTTTGTTAATACTGTTTATAGTTGCGAACTGAATGTTAAGTGAGAGATTTTTTTAGCTTTAATTGGAAAATAAAATCAAAATTTAAACAGAATAACATTGTAGCTAATTAGTTGTAATATTTTATGATAATAATTAGTTATAGTTAGATGTAACTAACAATTACTAAGATGGATCTTAATTACTAAAAGGGCTGCCGTAAAAGATCACTACTTAATCTGAATTTTCCAAAGATGTTTAGGAATAGTTTTGAGAGGATTTGTTTCCGTTTTATATAAGTGCGATTCAAAATAATCTCAGATTAAAAACGAATAAAAGTAACAATATTAGTGAAACTTAACAAATAAAAATTGTTCGTTTGAATTTATTTTTTTTATTTCATGAGGAAAGAAATTTTGTTATCACATCTTTCATACGGTATTGGGGTTGATTCCATCAATAAAATTAATCATACTGATTGATCGTAAAAATTCCTTGTTTTATGAATGAGGACCCTGCAAATCAGTTTGTGTTTATAGATTGTAGGTTTGTTTAATTGCACATATATACTGCGAGTAAAGTTGAATTACTAAACGGATTTGAGATGAAACAATAGAAATAGTTTCTTTTATGTTTACGAACAAATTTTAAATCTAAAAAAAGCTACAAAATGTTATTTGTAAAATAAGAATAAACATGTGTCCTAAATAAATTTAATGTTATAAAAACAACAAATATTTTTTCGTTTTCAATCGCATATCCTTTATAAACATCTACTGAGAATGCCATGTTAGGTCCAGCTATTGTTAAATTTTATTTATTTATTTTTTTTTACCGTTGTTAAGTGCACTCATTTTATTGGATACCAGTTCCCTATTTTTATGAAAATAACAAATATAAAAAGTTCCTATAGATATTTAGATTGGTTGTTTCTCCTTAATTCGAAATTGTAACTTCTACGAACAGAAGCAAGTTCTTGTAGTGAAATTTCAATTTCTCCTGTTCTTTAGAAAAATATATTTTGGTATTTTGGTAAATTTTTTATGATAGTAAGTTTAAAGGTTTGTCTTTTGTGTTTATTTTAAATACTTTGTTGTTTAACAGGTAGTATTTAAAACCCGCTACCTCTGTACTAAGTTAAAATGAAGAATAATTTTTCTAAACTCATCGATATGAAAATGTAAAAAATAAAAAACATATTAAATAGATCTCTGCCATTTTAAAATCACATCTTATTAAGCAGATTTCAGCATAGTGCATGATCTAGAGGACATCAGTAGTGTACGAGTTGTTTTCAATTTTTTTCCTTAATCTTAGTAAAGTATTCTATTTGCTTTTCCATTTTCACTTTACAGGACTCTAGAATTATTGGGGATCATTTACAGAATGATTACAATACTGTTCACCTTTTTATGCAATCTTAATAAATGTAGCAAAATATTATAATTTTTATATTAAAAAAAAAAATAATGAATTCACTGTGGTTCATTAAATTGGATACTGTTGTACAAGGAATGCTACAATGAACCCCACCCTGCCGTTCTTTTATTTACTGTTTTTAAAACATAGAAAATGATAAAATGAGAGCATTACGCTGATGACATCATTGTAACTGTATGGTGCAAAAGTTTATCAGCCTATACTATGATCTATGTTAAATTTTATTAAATAAATAGAAATTCAATCGTTCTAGCTTAATAAACAAACATTGTTTGTTTATCAATTAAGTAATTTGCTTAATTTCTAATAAGATTTATTAAGGTACAATAAATAAATAAGTCGAAGAAAGAAAAATAAGGAACAGGATTTCACTGAAATTACCTGCGTAAATTACCTGCTTTTCTCGAGTACTCAGATCGCGTTAAGTACTGTTCGATAATTCAGGTACTCCAGTTTCTACTTCGACATTCTAGATCTGCTTATGCAATATTTTTAAAATACAAAGGACGATTGGAGTGATGTATAAAGCTCAGAAACATATTTTTATCAAATTAAAACAAATGCGATATAAACACTGAACACGCGAGCTTCCGAAGGTTAATTTTATTTTTATTTCACTCTTAAGGTATATAATTTATAAACATAATGATATTTTAATGACAACTGCTTTAATAGGTTTATATAATTACAATAATGACATGTAAGTGTTATACAAATTAATTTTTTCTTAATATAACTAATGTTTATTAAAGTTGTCTAGAAGGAAAAAAATAATTGATAAAAATTATGCAAATGTTCCAATTCTTTCTTTATATAATTACATTGATTTTCTTTTAATTGAATATCATGATACTGACATTTTTTGTTAAAATATATCTGGGTGAGGTAACCAATTAAATATGGTCGTATTATAACTATGGACTTTCTTTATTAACTGCATAAATGTTTAAATTTGTAAGAAAAATCGTAAAATTAAGTACACAGTATTTACAAACAAAATTCAGTCTGGTATGTAACTCAACCCCCCCAAAATTGCAATCATTTGTACACAATTATAAGAAAAAAAAGAAATTTAAATAAATTTAAAATTAATTTAACTATAAATCAATGGTATGTAACAAACCTTTGTTACAACCATCTGAACTATTTTCATTTATATATATATATGTGTGTATCTCGCCGTGTATATATAATATATGTGTGTGTGAGTGCGTGTGGATTATTCATAATTACCACACACACACACACACACACACACACACACACACACATACATACATACATACATACATACATACATACATACATACATACATACATACACACAGAGAGGTGAGAGTGAGAGAGAGAGAGTGAGTGAGTGAGAGAGTGAGAGAGAGAGAGAGAGAGAAAGAATTTATAAATTTTTTAATACTACTTATTTTAAATGTATCTTGTTTTAATTTTTTACTTATTTTGTGGCAATTTTTTTAATTTTACTATTTATCTACATAATTAATTGCATTTCACATGCATTTATTATTTTTATTTATTTTTTTTTTTTGAGGTTGTTAGGGGCATCGACTACTTTTGTCATTAGCCCCATCCCACTTCAAAAAAAAAAATAAAAAAAGGGTTCAAAATTTCACATTTTCATGTGTCAAAAAAATGATCAAAATTTTACTTTTCTTATAACTTCTGATCCAATAACTTGCACCTCTGTTTCCGCAGATTCAGGTTTTCTTGTCACAATTTCTTTGGATTTGTGACTACTCGACGGAGAGATCTGTTTCTCTTTGTCAAATAAATCAAGATTTTTAATTCTTACACAAGTTGGTGACTTTACAATCGCAGATTTAGCTGGTTTTTTAAACGGCGCTGGTGTGTCTCTCATGTCAACGGCGTCAGTCCGGGGATGAGCCTTCTCATCTTTACTTTGTTTTCTCTGATGAGTCGACTCAATCTTTGAATCAATGATTCTTTCAATCATCGTCGCAAGACTTGGTGCCATCGTGTTAAGCAACTGCTCCACATTAATTTTAGATGTGGAAGGGGCAGCCGCTGCTTCTGCATAAGAAGTCGATGGTCGTGGTGTACGCTTATTAACAATCTTCTTTTCTTCAGGATAGCTTACCTTCTGAAGCGTTTTAACTTCCTGAATTGCTGTTTCTAATTTGTATGTAGGGCAGTTTCTTGAACGACAATTGTGATGCCCTTTACAGTTAACGCAGGTTGGAGGGTCTTTACATGGGTAACCCTCATGTGTTTTCTCTCCACATATACATATTTCCTGCGCTTCACATCTTGCTGCTGTTTGTCCGAATCGTTGACACTTAAAACATCTCATCGGCTGCGGGATGAAAGCTCGTACATCAAGCCAATGGATGCCAGCTCGTACCTTTTCAGGAAGATTCGGCCTATTAAATGTCAAAACATGCGAGGCCGAAGGAAGAATCTCACCATTTCTTCTCATAGTAAGTCTGCGACATTGAGTTAGTCCCTGACTCGACATTTCTTGTACAATTTCTTCTTCTGTACAATTAAGAAGATCGCGACAAACAACTCCTCTGGATGAGTTCAGTGTGCTATGCGGTTGGACAGAAACCTCAAATTCACCGATCTTCTTCAACGCCAAAACTTTCTGGCTTTGCATGTCGTTGATGGTTTCGACATGCAATCCATTAAAAGTTTTACGAATTTCCTTGACAGGACCACCAGCACAATTTGTAACTTCTCTTGCGATAAGGAATGGACTAACTTTTTGAAAGTTTCCATTTTCCCTTGTAATAACTAAAAATCTTGGCTTTGGTGCGCTATAGCCAAATAGACTTTTCTTTAATTCTTTACTGATTCTATCAGCATCTTTCTTTATCCTATCAGATTCTTTACTTTTTTTCCTCTTCGCTTGCGGCGAATTGGAGGTTTCCAAACGAGGGTGTTTACGTGCACCCTCTGCCACGTTTGATTGTTCAATATTCATGAACAGTGAATCCCTTCTGTAGCAAGGCTAGCCGCCGGGGTACACCCCCACTCCAGGGCTACTAACCTTGGAGGTCCGATCCGGTACTCCGGTGGAACCGGCATATGTCCTGGCAGAGAGCGGATGCGCAGTCTCTGCACTGACTCCAGGCTCCTACTCACCGAAGCTTTCAGAGCTCCCATGCACCGACATACATGGGCACCATTGCTACATGCTTGCCATCGGAGGGGGCATGTGGACAACGGAAGGGTCTCCGTTACACCTGCAATAACATTGACCCTGGCCGCCACATCGCCAGCTCTAAGAGTGGTATGAATCCATTTCCAAAATCGTTTATTATTCCATTTCCTGCAGGTAGCCAAAAATCCAGTCCGTTTAGTGACCTGAAGTTGGAACCAGGTCAAACTTAACAAGGCATAACCGAGGAATTTACTCGGAACCCCGTTAGCCAACTATATGTGATGTACAAAGGTACAGCTGTTGCCGCCCTGGACGTGGAACATAGATGTTGTGTTCCGGACGTGGGGATTATCTACCTCAGGGCTCATTTATTATTATTATTATTATTATTATTTTTTTTTTTTTTTTTTTTTTTTTTTTTTTTTTTTTTTTGAGGTTTTTAGGGGCATCGACTACTTTGGTCATTAGCCCCATCCCACTTCAAAAAAAAGAAAAAAAAAAGGTTCAATTATTCACATTTCTATGAATCAAAAATGTTCAAAAATTTATGTTCTCCTAACTTCGAATCCAGAATATTACTTTCTAGGCTTTCCTTTCGGCCAACCTTTTTTACACCGCTTTTCCATTCTGCGAACGGCCTCAACTTCCGACGACAGAGTGTCTGAGGCTTCGGACATGGCATCGTCTTCTCTTTCTGACGCCAATGACGTTCGCCGGCTTACATCGGGTGATGAAAGCTTCAATGGTGCTGTGAGCATCGTTGCAATTGAGTCTAAACTTGCAACCGATGCACTTTCGGCGGCTGATGAACTCGATTCAATGTCTAAGGCTGTGCTTGGGCCGGCTGATACAGATGCTCTCGCCACAGTTGTTCTCTGAGCTTTTGGGGCCTCTGTAGGTACGGTTTTAATATCGTCTGTGTCTGGTGCTTTTTCGATAGTTACTTGCACCTCCATTTTGGTTGACGCAGATTTTTCCTGTACTCTTGTCACAGTATCCTTAGCTATATGACTCGTCGTCGGGGTGATCTTTAGATCTTTGTCGAATAAATCAAGATTTTTCTTCATTACATCTATTGCTGGAGTTATAATCGAGGATTTTGCCGGTTTTTTAAACTGCGCTGGTACGGGTCTTCTGTCGGCGACGTCAGTCCGGGATTGAGCCTTCTCATGTTTACTTTGTTGTATCTGATGAGTCGACTCGATCTTGGAATCAATGATTCTTTCTATCATTGTCGCGAGACTTGGTGCCATCGTATTAAGCAACTGCTCCACGTTGATTTTAGGTGTGGGGGGAGCAGCAGCTGCTTCTGCGTATGAAGTCGATGGTCTAGGTGTACGTAGGTTTACAATCTTCTTCGCTTCAGGGTAGCTGACTTTTTGAAGCGTTTTAACCTCCTGAATGGCTGTTTCTGATTTGTATACTGGGCAGTTCCTGGATCGACAGTTATGGTGCCCTTTACAATTAATGCAGACTGGAGGGTCTTTACATGGATCACCCTCATGAATCTTCATTCCGCATATACAAATTTCCTGCGCTTCACATCTAGCTGCAGTGTGTCCGAAACGTTGACATCTAAAACATCTCATCGGCTGCGGAATAAATGCCCGTACATCTAGCCGATGGATGCCAGCTCGTACCTTTTCAGGAAGACTTGGCCTATTGAATGTTAAAACATGAGAGGCCGAAGGAAGAATCTCACCATTTCGTCTCATAGAAAGTCTGCGACAATGTGTCACTCCCTGACTAGACATTTCCTGCACTATTTCTTCTTCAGTACAGTTAAGAAGATCACGGCAAACAACAACTCCTCTAGATGAATTTAGTGTACTATGCGGTTGGACAGTAACCGCAAATTCACCGATCTTCTTCAACGCCTGGACTTTCTGACTTTGCATGTCGTTTATAGTTTCGACATGTAATCCGTTAAACGTCTTACGGATTTCCTTGACAGGACCACCAGCACAATTTGTAATCTCTCTGGCAATTAAGAATGGACTTACCTTTTGGAAGTTACCATTCTCTTTTGTAATGACAAAAAATCTTGGTTTGGGAACATTATTACCAAACAAAGCTTTTCTCAAATCTTTACTGATTTTATCAGCATCTTTTCTAATCTTATCACTCTCCTTACTTTTTTTCCGCTTCGCTTGTGGCGAATCGGCGGTTTCTAAACGAGGGTGTTTACGTGCACCCTCTGCCACGTTAGTTTGTTCAGGAAAATTCATGAACATTGATCCCTTCTGTAGCAAGGCTAGCCGCCGGGGTACACCCCCACTCCAGGGCTACTAACCTTGGAGGTCCTATCCGGTACTCCGGTGGAACCGGCATATGTCCTGGCAGAGAGCGGATGCGCAGTCTCTGCACTGACTCCAGGCCACTACACACCGAAGCTTTCAGGGCTCCCATGCTCCGAACATGGGCACCTTAACTACATGCTTGCCATCGCAGGGGGCATGTAACAACGGAAGGGTCTCCGTTACACCTGCAATAACATTTGACCCTGGCCGCCACATCGCCAGCTCTAAGAATGGTATGAATCCATTTCCAAAATCATATGTTACTCCATTATTATTATTATTAATATTAATTATTATTATTATTATTATTATTATTATTATTATTATTATTATTATTATTATTATTATTATTATTATTATCATTATTATCATTATTATCATTATTATCATCATTATTATCATCATTATTATCATCATTATTATCATCATTATTATCATCATTATTATCATCATTATTATTATTATTATTATTATTATTATTATTATTATTATTATTATTATTATTATTATTATTATTATTATTATTATTATTATTATTATTATTATTATTATTATTATTATAATTATTATTATAATTATTATTATAATTATTATAATTATTATTATTATAATTATTATAATTATTATTATTATAATTATTATAATTATTATTATTATAATTATTATAATTATTATTATTATTATTATTATAATTATTATTATTATTATTATTATTATTATTATTATTATTATTATTATTATTATTATTATTATTATTATTATTATTTTTTATTTTTTTTTTTTTTTGAGGTTTTTAGGGGCATCGACTACTTTGGTCATTAGCCCCATCCCACTTCAAAAAAAAATAAAAAAAAAGGTTCTTTAATTCATATTTCCATGATGTAAATAAGTGAGCAAAATTTCAATCTTCTAATTTAAAATCCACAAATTACCGCCTAGGCTTTCCTTTCGGCCAACCTTTTTTACACCGCTTTTCCATCCTGCGAACGGCCTCAACTTCCGACGACAGAGTGTCTGAGGCTTCGGACATGGCTTCGTCTTCTCTTTCTGACGCCAATGACGTTCGCCGGCTTACATCAGGTGATGAAAGCTTCAATGGTGCTGTGAGCATCGTTGCAATTGAGTCTAAACTTGCAACCGATGCACTTTCGGCGGCTGATGAACTCGATTCGATATCTAAGGCTGTGCTTGGGCCGGCTGATACAGATGCTCTCGCCACAGTTGTTCTCTGAGCTTTTGGGGCCTCTGTAGGTACGGTTTTAATATCGTCTGTGTCTGGTGCTTTTTCGATAGTTACTTGCACCTCCATTTTGGTTGACGCAGATTTTTCCTGTACTCTTGTCACAGTATCCTTAGCTATATGACTCGTCGTCGGGGTGATCTTTAGATCTTTGTTGGATAGATCAAGATTTTTCTTCATTACGTCTATTGCTGGAGTTATAATCGAGGATTTTGCCGGTTTTTTAAACTGCGCTGGTGCGGGTCTTCTGTCGGCAACGTCAGTCCGGGATTGAGCCTTCTCATGTTTACTTTGTTGTATCTGTTGAGTAGACTCGATCTTGGAATCAATGATTCTTTCTATTATTGTCGCGAGACTTGGCGCCATTGTATTAAGCAACTGCTCCACGTTGATTTTAGGTGTGGGGGGAGCAGCAGCTGCTTCTGCGTATGAAGTCGATGGTCTAGGTGTACGTAGGTTAACAATCTTCTTCGCTTCAGGGTAGCTGACTTTTTGAAGCGTTTTAACCTCCTGAATGGCTGTTTCTGATTTGTATACTGGGCAGTTCCTGGATCGACAGTTATGGTGCCCTTTACAATTAATGCAGACTGGAGGGTCTTTACATGGATCACCCTCATGTATCTTCAATCCGCATATACAAATTTCCTGCGCTTCACATCTAGCGGCAGTGTGTCCGAAACGTTGACACCTAAAACATCTCATCGGCTGCGGAATAAATGCCCGTACATCAAGCCGATGGATGCCAGCTCGTACCTTTTCAGGAAGACTTGGCCTATTGAATGTCAATACATGAGAGGCCGAAGGAAGAATCTCACCATTTCGTCTCATAGAAAGTCTGCGACAATGTGTCACTCCCTGACTAGACATTTCCTGCACTATTTCTTCTTCAGTACAGTTAAGAAGATCACGGCAAACAACAACTCCTCTAGATGAATTGAGTGTACTATGCGGTTGGACAGTAACCGCAAATTCACCGATCTTCTTCAACGCCTGGACTTTCTGACTTTGCATGTCGTTTATAGTTTCGACATGTAATCCGTTAAACGTCTTACGGATATCCTTGACAGGACCACCAGCACAATTTGTAATCTCTCTAGCAATTAAGAATGGACTTACCTTTTGGAAGTTACCATTCTCTTTTGTAATGACCAAAAATCTTGGTTTGGGAACATTATTACCAAACAAAGCTTTTCTCAAATCTTTACTGATTTTATCAGCATCTTTTCTAATCTTATCACTCTCCTTACTTTTTTTCCGCTTCGCTTGTGGCGAATCGGCGGTTTCTAAACGAGGGTGTTTACGTGCACCCTCTGCCACGTGAGTTTGTTCAGGAAAGTTCATGAACATTGATCCCTTCTGTAGCAAGGCTAGCCGCCGGGGTACACCCCCACTCCAGGGCTACTAACCTTGGAGGTCCTATCCGGTACTCCGGTGGAACCGGCATATGTCCTGGCAGAGAGCGGATGCGCAGTCTCTGCACTGACTCCAGGCTCCTACTCACCGAAGCTTTCAGAGCTCCCATGCACCGACATACATGGGCACCATTGCTACATGCTTGCCATCGCAGGGGGCATGTGGACAACGGAAGGGTCTCCGTTACACCTGCAATAACATTGACCCTGGCCGCCACATCGCCAGCTCTAAGAATGGTATGAATCCATATCCAAAATCATATGTTACTCCATTTCCTGCAGGTAGCCAAAAATCCAGTCCGTTTAGTGACCTGAAGTTGGAACCAGGTCAAACTTAACAATGCATAACCGAGGAATTTACTCGGAACCCCGTTAGCCAGCTATATGTGATGTACAAAGGTACAGCTGTTGCCGCCCTGGACGTGGAACATAGATGTTGTGTTCCGGACGTGGGGATTATCTACCTCAGGGCATTATTATTATTATTATTATTATTATTATTATTATTATTATTATTATTATTATTATTATTATTATTATTATTATTATTTATTATTATTATTATTATTATTATTATTATTATTATTATTATTATTATTATTATTATTATTATTTATTATTATTATTATTATTATTATTATTATTATTATTATTATTATTATTATTATTATTATTATTATTATTATTATTATTATTATTATTATTATTATTATTATTATTCACAGGTCCCACGGTGTTTCAGGTGCCATGGGTATGGACATCTGGCTCGTGGATGCAAGGGGCCTGACAGAAGCCGGCTCTGCCATAAGTGCGGGTTAGGGGAGCACAAGGCTAAGGAGTGTTCGGCCCCCCTTCGGTGCATGCTCTGCCAAGAAAAAGGGGTGAACGCTTCGCAGCTGGCTCACGTACCTGGAACAAGGGAGTGTCAGGTCTTCCGGGCAGCCCTGGAGCAGGCGAAGAGAAGGCTCCGTTAAAATGCTGAACATAATACAGGCCAACCTTAACAGGAGCCGGCTAGCTGATGACTTGCTGCTGCAGCTAGCCAGAGACAGGGAGGCCGATTTGGTGCTGATCAGCGAGCAGTACCGGGACCGTGACGACTCCCAATGGTTCCGAGACTCGCTCGGGACTGCCGCGATATGGATTCCGTATCGCAGCAGAGCCCAAGTTCGGAGGCACGGCGCAGGCGAGGGTTTCGTTTGGATCTGCTGCGGTGAGGTGACGATTTTTAGCTGTTACCTCACCCCAAATGATTCGATAGCGGACTTTCGCCGGAAAGTTGACGCGCTGGAGGATGTCATCCTCGCTGCCACTGGTGAGATGGTGGTAGCTGGGGACTTCAACTCCAGGGCGGTAGACTGGGGTATGGCGCATACCAACTCCAGAGGGAAATACATTCTGGACATGGCGGCACGTACTGGACTCGTGATTCTCAATACAGGGAACACGACGACGTTCCGCCGCCCAGGATATTTGGAAACCATTCCTGATATTTCCCTCGCCTCCGAAGAGTTGGTCACGCTCGTCCAGGACTGGAGAGTCCTCGAGGATTATACCGGTAGCGACCACCAATACATCTCATTTAGAGTCCTAGATGGTACACGAGAGCGCCCGGGGCCCCCACAGCAGGCGAAAAGATATAACATCAACAAAATTGAAGAGAATAAATTCTCCTCAAAGATCTCCTCAGGGGTGGTAGCCCCTGAAAACTTCGCCAACGGGGGGGACGCTGGCGCTGAAGCCGTAGTTGCTGCGACTATGCGGCTGATCGCTTCTGCATGCGACGCCTCCATGCCCCACGGGGGGCCGAGGCACCAGAAGCGACCCGTGTACTGGTGGACACCGGAGATTGCGGGGTTTCGCCGGGAGTGTCTTCGACTAAGACGAGTGGCGCAACGTGCGAGGAATCGCATAGACGCGAACGCCAGGTCAGCCGAGTACAAGACGGCAAAGAAGCGGCTCCGTCGAGCCATCAACGTGAGCAAGGCACGCTGCTGGAGAGAACTGACGGAGACCGTGGATGCAGACCCTTGGGGGCTAGGTTACAAGATAGTAACTCGGCGATTGGGGGTCTCGCGGTCACCAGCTCCACTAGACGAAGCTAAAGCGGAACACGTCGTTAAGACGTTGTTCCCGGCGCACTCGGTCCGTGCCGAGCGGGACTTCAGCGACGTGGGCGACTTTTCGCTCTTCTCGATGGAGGAATTGGAAGGAGTCCTACGGTCGCTGAAATGTAGAAAAGCCCCTGGTCCCGACGGTATACCGGCCGAGGTGCTCAAACTAGTGGGGCGCTGCAGGCCCCGTCTTCTACTAGACATGTATAATGCATGTCTGAAGGCTGGGTCTTTTAGCGCCAGGTGGAAGACCGCGCGTCTTGTGCTAATTCCCAAAGGAAAAGAAAACCCAGAGTCGCCGTCCTCCTACCGCCCATTGTGTATGCTTGACACAGCTGGGAAGGTATTGGAGAAGCTGTTAAAGAAAAGACTGGTTACGGCGATGAATCAGGCAGGTGGCCTGTCACCTAACCAGTACGGTTTCCGGCAGGGTCGATCGACCCTAGACGCAATTCAGGAGGTTGTTGAGGCGGTGCGGCGAGCAGAGGACCACAATCATTTTTCGCGACGTGTGGTCCTTCTCGTTACGTTGGACGTAAAAAACGCGTTCAACTCCGCACGATGGAGCGATATGATTCGGGCCCTGGAGCATTCGTTCCATGTGCCTCAATACCTTCTGAGAATGGTAGACGCATACCTGAGGAACCGCGGTCTCATTTACGAGACCGCAGCAGGCTGGCGTAGGACTACGATCACGTCAGGGGCGGCGCAGGGGTCGATTCTCGGCCCCGACCTTTGGAACGCCGTCTACGATGGCTTGCTGAGGCTGGAGATGCCTGAAGAATCTGCCTTGGTTGGGTACGCTGACGACGTTGCGCTACTTGTAGCAGATCGCGACGTGGAGCGCGCCCAACTGAGGCTCAGTCGGGCCATGCACAGAGTCGGTGCCTGGCTGGACGATCATGGATTGTCTCTAGCTCTCAGCAAAACGGAGATCGTAGTTCTCACGAAGAAACGTATCGACACCCTTCTTTCCCTGCGGGTCGGGGTAGAGGTTGTCGAGACCAAGCCGGCCGCAAAGTACCTCGGTATGATGATTGACCGGAAACTCAGCTTTGCTGAGCAGCTTCGTACAGCCGCCGACAAAGCTGCGAGAGCCGTAACTGCTCTCAGCCGGCTGATGGCGAATGTCGGCGGACCGAAGGCCAGCAGACGGCGATTGCTGATGTCCACGGTACATTCCATCCTGCTATACGGGTCGGAAGTGTGGGCCCAGGCATTAAGAGTTGCGAGAAACCGGAAGCGGCTCGCGCAGGTGCAACGCACCGCAGCCTTGCGAGTCGCTTCCGCGTATCGGACGGTCTCCGAGCCTGCAGTACTTGTGGTCGCCGGCGTCATACCCATTGCTACTTTAGCAAGGGAGCGCCAGGCGATCTACGGGAGGCGGCGGGCAGGCGGAGACCGGGTGACCATTGCCAACGAGGAACGCACTCGCACATTCCTCGCATGGCAAGAGACCTGGGACCACGAGACCAGAGGACGATGGACCGCAAGGCTTATTCCTCTGGTCAGACCGTGGACGGAGCGACGGCATGGAGAAGTGGAGTACTACATGACCCAATTTTTAACGGGTCACGGGTACTTCCGCGCTTACCTCCATGTCATAGGGAAAGCGCCGTCCCCCGACTGCCTGTATTGTCCCGGTGTACGGGACGACGCCGAGCACACCTTTTTCAAATGTGCTCGGTGGGCGGCAGATCGAGGGACATTAGAGGCGGATCACGGAGCACTGAGTCCCCACAACGTGGTTGCGATGATGCTCCGTGACCTGGGCAGCTGGGAAAGCGTAGCCCGATTCGTCGGCAACATACTCAGGGCCAAAAAGGTTGACCTGGACAGTCCTGGAAATTAGGTAGCACCAAACAGGCTAGTATAGGAGGACTCGACCGGAAGTAATGTGATAAACGGTTCCGGGTCGAGCCCTGGTAGAAAGGGGGGTGGTTTTAGTCGGTAGTCCGCTGATGGTGATTGGATAATACCATCAGCGGGAGCCCGACACTCCGTGCGTAAATGCATTTCCACCTCCCACCTCAAAAAAAAAAAAAAAAAAAAAAAAAATTATTATTATTATTATTATTATTATTATTATTATTATTATTAATTATTATTAATTATTATTATTATTATTATTATTATTATTATTTTTTTTTTTTTTTTTTTTTTTTTTTTTTTTTTACGGGCATCGACTGCTAAGGTCATTAGCCCTCGTCACATTCTTTAAAAGAAATTATTATCTCCATCAGGATCGTCATATGTAAGGGTGTAAAGGGCCCTTACATTTTATTTAAAAACACAAACTTCACCATAAACATTAAAACATGAAAGACAAGGACAATCACAAACACTTACGGGGTGTAAAGGGCCCCAATATTAAAATTTGAGATAGGTTCTCAAAAGACCATGAACTTAAAATTATAATTAATCTTCTCAATACCATATCTTTCCTCTTTCTTCTATATGTATATATATATATAACTACCACTTAGAGTATCTTTTTCCACAGCTTTAAACTTCCATTTTACAGACTTTTAAGAAGTCCACTGGCGTGTAAAAATGCAACTATATTTTCTTCATTTCCATTATCCAGATCAGCACTAATATTATTTGTAAAACAGAACCTCTTTCTGAGGTCCTCATATATGGTACACTCTTCTATTAGATGCTTGATTGTCAGTGTTTTATTGCAAACACCGCACATTGGTCTCACTTCGCCGGTTAACAAATATAAATTTGTTAATCGCGTGTGACCGATTCTAAGTCTGGTCACCGCTACTTGTTCACGGCGAGTCAATTTAAAGTCGCTTTTCCATTTATAAGGAGAAGTTTTAACCGAGTTTAATTTTGTATTTAAACTCCTCCATTCAGCGTTCCACTTGTTTCTTACTATATTTGTTAGACGGTTTTTAATATCTGCCACTCTTACAGGAAATGCATCCAAATCATCGCAGACTGTTGCCTTTCTGGCAGCTTCGTCTGCGATTTCATTACCTGTAATACCAGCATGCCCCGGAGTCCATACAAATACGCATCGCTGTCCTCGTTGTTTTAGAACGTATAAAATGGACAGGATGTTTGCAATTAGGACATCCTTAATGTTCTTGTTCCGAATTGCGACAAGTGCACTTAATGAGTCGGAACATATTAGCACTCTCTCTTCGCAATAGTGTTCAGTGTAGCGAAGAGCTTGCTGAATTGCAGTGAGCTCTGCCGTGTAGACACTGGCCACATCTGGCAGTCTCCAAAAGTGGGCTTCTTCATTTACATATATCGAGCATCCAACACCATGTTCAGTTTTAGAACCATCAGTATAAATTCTAATATGTTCTTCGTAACTACTGACGGTTGCTAAAAAATCTTGCTGGATGATCACTGCTGGTTTCTTTTTTATTTCTCCTTGAGAGAGATCCAAACTTGTATTTACCGCTGGCAAGAGCCATGGCGGTATTTCTCTAGTAGAAATTGCTAGTGTCTCTGGTATAGCAATTTCATATTTCCTTCTTAATTCGTGGTACCTAATTCCGGCTGGTCTGGAATAGGTAGCACGACGTTCGTATAATGCAGCCATGGGATGATTCATAAACAATTTATTATTTATATGGGCAGGGAAAGCCCATATATTTGCTGCATATCTTAACAAGAGGATCTCTCTTCTATAATGTAGTGGCATTATTCCGGCTTCAGACATCAGACTAGCCGCCGGACTCGTGCGGAAAGCACCTGTTGCGTATCTTATTCCGCTATTATGAACTACGTCTAACTTTCTTAAGTGCGACTTTCTAGCGGATGAATATACGATACATCCGTAGTCTAGTTTAGATTGAACCAATGCTTTATACAGTCTCAATAATGTCTCTTTTCCTGAGCCCCAATTTAGGTTCGATAAACATTTTATAATGTTTAGGGCTCTTTTGCATCTATCACTCAAGTCCTGTATATGTAATCCCCATGTGAGGGATTTATCGAATACTAGTCCTAAATACCTTACGCTGTCTTTATATTGTATTGGATTATCATCAATTGTCAGAGCAGGACTTTGATGAGGAATTCTCTTCCTACAAAAGTGTACACAGCACGTTTTTTCTGGTGAGAATTGGAATCCTGTATTCCTTGCAACTTCATTTAGAGCATTGATCGCTCGTTGCAATTTGTACCTCACTATAGCAGTCTTGTTGCTGGCATATACGATTGCCAGATCATCAACATAGACGCTTTTGCTGATTTCTACTGGAATGGCTAATATCAATTTATTAATGGCAATGGTAAACAAGGTACCGCTCAACGGCGAACCTTGCGGTATGCCATTTTCCAAGATTCTTTCACATGAATATTCGTTGTTGACGCGTACTTGGAAGGTACGATCATTCATGTAGTTGCTGAGTAGTATAGGCAAATTGCCACGAATGCCCCATTCATGTAACTGGAGCATTATACCATGACGCCAGGTCATATCGAAAGCCTTCTGAAGATCAAAGAAGACTCCGACACAATGTTTCCTTGTAATAAAGCTGTTATATATAATGTCCTCTAAGCTGATCATTTGATCAGTGGTAGAATGGTATTGTCGAAAACCTGCTTGATACGGTGATATCAGGTTTTCTTTTTCCAAAACCCAGACGAGTCGATTATTAATCATTTTTTCCAAAATTTTCCCCATAGCACACGTCAAAGAAATAGGACGGTAGCTATTGGGGTCTCTTACATTTTTATTTTTCTTCGGTACTGGAACAACATGAGCTTTTTTCCACTGCTGCGGGTACGTTCCATCCCGCCATATTTTATTATAAAGTTCTAATAATCTACACTTTGCAGTGGTATTCAGCTGCCTGATCATATTATAGTGGATTTCATCCGGACCAGCAGCTGTGTTACCTGATTTTTCCAACGCCTTCGCGAATTCTTCCATTTTAAATGGTACATTATATGAGTAATTATACTCAGTTCCAAAATTTAGTAGACCTTCGTGTTCTTTTTTGGTTCGAAAACCTTCCTCGTAGTTGGCCGTTTTGCTGGCCTTTTCGAAATGATTGGATAACAGCTCTGCAATTTCATATGGAGTGTCTTTTATTTCATCTTCATCTTCATCTTGAAGGCTAGTTATGGGAGTAAAATCATTACGCCCACAAATCGCCTTCACTTTCCTCCAAACATCTGATGCAGTAGTAGTTTTGTCAATGGATGACACGTATTGCTGCCAGGATCGTTTTTTCGAATCTATCATAACACGTTTTGCATACGCCCTGTATTTCTTAAAGGCAACAAGATTTTCTATACTAGGACGCTTCTTAAAGGCATTATACGCCCTTTTCTTTCTTTTTATAGCTTCACTTATTTCATCGTTCCACCATGGAACGGGTTTCTTTGTAAGTTTCCCAGATGTTTTGGGAATATATCTCGATGCCGACTCGATTATTGCATTTGTTATGGCGTCGACATCGTCTCCGATAACTCCGGTTGTTTCTGGGAGCATCGTTCTAGCTGTGAAGCTCGTCCAGTCTGCCTTTTCAAATAACCATCTTTTAGGGATGGGATATATTGTTCTAGTAACATCAGTTACAATTTGCACCGGGAAATGATCGCTTCCATGCAGATCGTCTATAACATGGAAGCTGTACCTCGGTGCTATCGATCCGCTTATAAGTGCAAGATCTATACAGGACGTCGATCCATCTCTGGCATTGAAAAAGGTTCCTGATCCGTCATTTAAAATAATAAGTTCAGAATTCATCAGGAACCCTTCCAGTTCTCTTCCACGGGGATCTACTCGATCCGATCCCCAGAGAGAATTATGAGCGTTAAAATCACCCACCAGTAAAACAGGTGGGGGAAGCTCGGAAATTAATCTTTCTATGTCATCCTTATTCCAATCGTAATTCGGTAAGTATATGCTGCACACAGTGATCTTAAGCGGTTGCTTCATTCTAACGGCGACCGCTTGTAGGTTGGTGTTTAGAACAACCGCTTCGGTGGTAGCTCTAGTCGATGTTAATATAGCTACTCCACCTCTAACTCTTACATTTGGCGGTTGATCTCGCCGAAATATATCAAATCCTTTTAATTTAAAATTTTCATTTCGGCGGAAATGCGTTTCTTGCAGACATATACAAATCGGGTCTACGTCATGTACCAAGCGTTGGAGCTCATGGATGTTTGAAAAACATCCATTGATGTTCCATTGTACAATCGACTCGCTAATTTTTAATTTTTAATTAAATTATTGCCTGGGTTTTCCTTTCGGCCATCCTTTTTTCCTTTTCTTCTCCATCCTGCGAACAGCATCGTGTTCGCGGAGAAGGTCGTCGCCTGTAAGGCTTCCGGTCTCCGTATCGGAAACCACCGAAGCCGCCGACGACGACGGGCATGGATCGGCGCCGGTTTCAGGCGCCGATTGAGAGGCGACAACCTGCCCGCTCCCCAACACGGGGGTCGCACCGGTCACCGCCTGTGGGAGGGGGGACACTCGCCCCCCTGTGTGATTTTTTGTGGCCTCTGAGGCTTAGAGGCCACTTCAGTTACAGGAGGCTTGGGAGCCTCCATAACAGACTCTGTAGGTATCGCCTTTTTCTTTTCATCGAGGATCTCGCTGAGACGGACTTGACATTCAGGTTTGTTGTCCGTTTTCTTTTCTGGAGGAGCAACTTTCACTTTTATCGACTTATCTTCAGCAGGCTGTATCACTATCTTTGGCTTAACAAGTTCTTTATTGCCAAGAGGTTTCATCTTGTTTTCGATGATCCTCTCAATCATGTTAGCCAAAGTGGGAGCAAGTTTATTTATAATTTGTACCTCATCTACAGCAATCGGAGCAGGAGCAGGAACAGTAGCCGCAGCCTGAGCATAAGATGTTGCTGCTCTAGGCTTACGGGCGTTAACTATTTTCTTTGCATCGAAGTAGCTGACTTTTTGCAGGGTTTTTACTTCCTGCACAGCTACCTCATCTTTGTAGACAGGACAATTCCTTGATCTACAAGAATGCGCTCCTTTGCAGTTTATACATGTAGGAGGCTCTTTACATGGCTCTCCCTCATGCACCTCTTCACCGCACACGCATATTTGCGGTCTTTCGCATCTAACAGCGGTGTGGCCAAAGCGTTGGCACTTGAAGCACCTCATCGGCTGTGGGACAAATGCCCGCACATCCAAACGGTGAATCCCCGCTCTTATCTTTTCTGGCAAAGTAGGCCGGTTGAAAGTAAGGACATGAGAAGCCGAGGGTAAGACCTCACCGTTCCTTCTCATGTTCAACCGACGGCACTCTATTACTCCTTGTGCTACCAGCTCCTCTACAATCTCTTGCTCCGAACAGTTTAAAAGATCCCGACAGACCACAACACCCCTTGAGGTGTTGAGCGTGCCGTGGGGATCAACGCGTACCGCTAGCTCTCCAATTTTCTTCAGCCCTAAAATCTTCTGAGACTGTATATCATTAACAGTCTCTACATGAAGTCCTGTAAAAGTTTTCCGTATTTCCTTTACAGGGCCTCCAGCACATTTGTTTATTTCTCGAGCGATGAGAAAAGGACTCACCCTCGAGAAATTTCCATCCTCCTTTGTAATGACCAAATATTTAGGTTTCGGTACATTACTACTTTTAAAAAAAGCCTTTTGTAAGCTTTTTCTAGCCTCAATTTCTATCTTCTTACTCTCCGTACTCTTTCGGCGTTTCGCTTCAGGCGAAACAGCCGGCTCTAAACGAGGGTGTTTACGTGCACCCTCTGCCACGTTGGTTTGTTCAGGAAAATTCATGAACAAGTAATCCCTTCTGTAGTAAGGCTAGCCGCCGGGGTACACCCCCACTCCAGGGCTACCAACCCTGGAGGTCCGTTCCGGTACTCCGGTGGAACCGGCATATGTCCTGGCAGAGAGCGGATGCGCAGTCTCTGCACTGACTCCAGGCCCCTACACACCGAAGCTTTCAGGGCTCCCATGCTCCGAACATGGGCACCTTAACTACATGCTTGCCATCGCAGGGGGCATGTGGACGACGAAAGGTCTCCGTTACACCTGCAAATAACTTTGACCGTGGCCGCCACATCGCCAGCTCTAACGGCGGTATTAATCCATTTCCGTAATCGTTAATAATGTCATATCTGCAGGTGGCCGTAAAGTCCAGTCCTGTAATTCGGCCTATAGATGTAAATCGACCGAAAAAAGTATATCCGAGAAACAACACTCGGAACCCCGTTAGCCAGCTATATGTAATGTACTTGAGTACAGCTGTTACCGCCCTGGACGTGGAACGTAGGTGTTGTGTTCCGGACGTGGGGAATATCTACCTCAGGGCATTATTATTATTATTATTATTATTATTATTATTATTATTATTATTATTATTATTATTTATTATTTTTATTATTATTATTATTTATTATTTTTATTATTATTATTATTATTATTATTATTATTATTATTATTATTATTATTATTATTATTATTATTATTATTATTATTATTATTATTATTATTATTATTATTATTATTATTATTGTTATTATTATTATTATTATTATTATTTTATTATTTTTTTTATAGCTTTTGTGTTTCATTGTCGTCTTTGAGATTTTGCAAAATTTATTTTCTGCATTTCTATAGTTATCTCATTTTGAATGTTTTTAAAAGTTACTTGAAAACTTAAATTTTATACTGTATAGCAGTAATACATATGTTTGTTGAGTGATAACATATTTTCTGCATGTCCATGAGAATTAAAAAATGCGATGTGGATATCACATGACTTCCTTTTACGCATATTAAATTACATATACACATTATTTTTTAGTGAAAAGTATAAAATTTTAATTCATTAATACTTTCTGATATTTTTCTCTTTTTTTTATTGTTATTTTTTGAATTATTATTTATCGTAATTTTTTTTTTTTACAATCAGAGGTTAATAATTATTAATAAATCAATATTTTTAAATTAAAAAAAGTTAAAAAAAAGGAGATGAAGTCTGATTCGAACTGATGTGCCTTCCTCTTGTAAGATCCAAATATTTTATTAATTAATACTTTATTTGGCTATAACTCTGGAACCAATGAATATAAGTACCACTTACGATATATCGTAAAAGATATCTCAATGAGGGCTTATTACTGCACTTACGAAAAAGTCCAGAAAGTTTGGATTTTGGACACTTTTGGTCAAGTCGACTGCAATCAAAAGTTAAGGTGCACGACAAGATGTTACAACAGTCCTATAACCAAAATTTCAATATCCTATAGTTAATAGTTTTTGAGATATGTGAGATACATACGTACGTACAGACGTCGCACCAAAACTAGTTAAAATGGATTCAGGGATTGTCAAAATGGATATTTCCGCTGAAATCTGAAATTTTTCATTATCACAACAATTCCTTTACTTCGTACAAGGAAGTAAAAACGAAATCAATTCACTGGATAACCTTGAAATCTGTGAAGATTCGTGAATACGACTGGCTTGAGTTACTATTATTTGGTTTTCATAACAAGAAGATATCCACTGATATATTCTAATAGGTAAGTATTCCTCAGCCTAATAGGCTAAATATTCCTATAGGTAAAATAATTGAGTGATAAAAAATGAGTTGCGCTACAATTTAAAAATGATTTCCTCTTGTAAAACTGATCAAATTTTTAATTTCCTTAACTAGTAAAAAATATTTATTTTAACAGCGTTACTATTTCGTTTGATAGAATGTATGCTTCTGGTGTTTTTTGACTTGGAGTTTTTAAAATAAATTGAAAACTAAATGTTAAATTATTTGAAGCAATTTTCTTAATCATGCAAAGGCAAGAAATTAAGATTTTTTAAGACACTTACTAGCGGAATTTAAACAACAAAATTCATAATTTTGATTCACTAAAACAAAACAAATAAACATACAATCGTCGAAACTGAACAAGTGTAATGATAACAAAATTTGAGGTTTTGTTTCGTGTTGGATCCTTTAACTCGTTTTTGCTGTTAGTAGCAATCTATTATTTTAATTTAATTTTATCTAAAATTCATCTGCTTTGTGTATTTTAAAACTCAAGTTCTAAAGAACTCAGATTTTCTCAGAGTCAAATTTATACTTGACTAATTACAATTAAATTTAGCTTTATTACTAGGATTTATTTTTGTTGCTGTTGGGATTTAATGAACTACTCTCTCTTTCTGACTGATCATCCTACTAATTTTCATACTGCAGTTAAGCTTTCGTTTGTGAAGAAATATAGTTATAATAAAACATTAAATTTGACTTATTCAGTAAATTAATCTGTACCATAACCTTATGGTTATGGTATAACCATAACCATAACTGTTATAAGAAATCCCGACGTACACACCAGTTACTTCTTAAGAAAGCATAGAATTCTTAAATGTAATTAACATTCCTCGCTAGGCTTTAGATGGAAAGTGACGAATGATTTCTCGTTTTCTTCTTTATTAATATGAATTCGAAGCCCACAGAAATATAATTATGTAATATTTATACTTACAAGTTATAACTTCATTTTTTTTTTAGACAAATAGAGGCTGTATCATTAATATCATTATTCTCATATAAAGCAACTATGATTAATACCTTTTTTTCAATCAAGGTCAGATGTTACTTCAGAGGATGAATGAGGATGATGTGTATGACTGTAAATGAAGTGTAATCTTGTACAGTCTCAGGTCGACCGTTCCTGAGATGTGTGGTTAATTGAAACCCAACCACTAAAGAACACCGGTATCTACGATCTAGTATTCAAATCCGTATAAAAGTAACAGCCTTTACTAGGATTTGAACGTAGGAACTCTCGACTTCCAAATTAGCTAATTTGCGAAGACACGTTCACCATTAGGCCAACCGGGTGGGTTACGATACCTGTTGTGCCTTAGATGTTTTATTTACATCACAGCTGTAAAAAAAAACTGAAAAAGAAATTTTATGGAGACAAATTATTATACCGTACCCCTTTCTGTCGATAAAATTATTTGTCTGTAGTTTGACATTATATGTACAATGACGCCCTTCAGGAGGAAAAATATTTTTCTATGCGCACAATCTTTATTCAGTTTAGGATGATAACGGGAATTGTTCTATTCATAATCAGTTTGAGAATTTGAATTATTTTTACACAGGTAGAATTTTTGCTGATAAACTATTTACGTTGTCCATCTGAAAGATTTTGTGTAGAAATATATTATATATATATATATATATAAACATACTAACCGGCAGGGGCCCGTTCCCTGGACCCTAAGGTCCAGCCCAGGCAAATTACGACGCCGAATCAGGGGTTCCCCGAGTACACGGGCCTACCCCAGGGCCGCAGAGATCGCTTCACTCGCACTTCCCTCATAAAGAGCACGCTTCGCTCGCCGTTCCCATCTAGCCAGAGGGCTTCTCTCTTTTGGTTACTCATCCTTACCCGCATGGTTGTGAGAATAATACTGATAAATAACAATTATAGTATTTAGCCTCCTTTATAGAAACCTAAAAAAGAATTAAAATGACCAAAGTCAGAATAGTAGTTATCATGATAACTAAAGCACACAAACCTTTGATGATAAAAACTTCATACTTATTTCTGTTACGAAAATATACGGTTGGACGTGCCTTTGAAGTCACCGGCCAATGTGGGCAATGAAGTACACAAATTGATCAAATTGGTTCAATCAGCGTCGTGGGCCTGAGCAGGAAATACGTATTCGGTCTTCATCAGGGAAAAGATAGAGGAACGCCGGAGATTGAAACGCGTATGGCGCAGAACTCGTTACTGTACTGATAAGGAAAATTTAAAATGGGCTTTAAAAATGAAAGAGGATAATTCAGGCATTTAAGTACGCTTCGTTTCAATTTTACATTGAGAATATTTCTGATTGGCAGGCTTTTGGGCACAACTTATGGAAAGCTGTGAAGTAGTTCATGAGACCCCTAAAGTCTATTCCTCCTCTCCGTAACATTAACGGAACGTGGGCGAGAGGTTTTCAGGAGAAGGCGACCTTATTTGTTGAACACTTTTCCGTCGCATTTCAGCCCAATAATATCGAGACAGATATATCGAGAGGAGATCAGAAAAATCTTCAATTATTTGGCTTCTCCTTTCCAAATGCCCTTGCAAATTACATGCTGTACAGTACAGGAGGTCTCTTCAGTCAATAACGATGAAATAGATCCAGCAAAGGCTCCGGAGTTTGATTTGATCACCGGTCGGGTTCTCCAGGCACTACCTCGGAATGCGATTCGCTTGGTTACTTTGATTTTTAATGTTATTGTCCCAGTTGTTCATTTTCCTGGTCCGTGGGAAATTTCACAGATAATTGTGGTAGCAAAACCGGGTAACGACCCGGCAAATTTAACGTCTTATAGGCCATCAGCCTGCTTCCTGTGCTCTGTAATTCGAAAAGCTCTTTTTGAAAAAAATACTGAAGCAGTTCGTAGACAATCAAATTCAGGCTCACCAATTTGGGTTTAGGGAGCAACATGCTGCTGTAGAGCAGGCGAACAGGATTGTTAAAGTTTTAAATCATGCTCTAGACGAGAAACAGTACTGTTCAGCGGTTTTCCTCGATGTCAGTTAGGCTTTTGACAAGGTTTGACATGTAGGGTTGATCTATAATTTGAAAAAGGCTTTACCGGATGTTTTCTACGTAGTGCTGAAATCTTGATGTTTTCAGGTTAAATATGGATAATCTTTCACGGATTTGTTCTTTATAAATCATGGGTACCCCAAGGAAACGTTCTCAAACCCATCCTGTATGTTTTGTTTACGGCTGAATTGCCAATTACGGCAGATACCACCGTTGATACCAATTACTTCAAATACCACAGTTGCAACGTTTGCTGACATAATGCAATTCTTGCTGTCCACGAGGATCCTGCTAGTACGTCTCGTTTTATTCAAGATTATATCACTGTCCTCGAATCGTGGCTTACGTTTGGGAAAATAAAAATAAACGAAACAAAATCAAAGCACGTCCTGTTTCTATCTTCAATGTTTCGATTCCGAGATCTCAGGACTGTAAATATTTGGGTTTTCATTTTGACGGACGACTTACTTGGGCGAAACATATCAAATCTAAGCGGAAACAGTTGGATCTCAAGTTTAAAAGCATGTACTGGCTGACAGGAAATAGATCTCGACTTTTAATTGAAAGTAAATTATTGATTTATAAATCAGTTTTGAAGCCTTTTTGGATTTACGGGCTTGAATTGTGGGGTACACCGTGCAATTCCAGTATTGACATACTTGAACACTACTAGACAAAAAACATTGCAAAAAATGCTAAACATAAACAACCTGCCTAAACATAAACAACAGCATCATATGTAATGATTTTCCTGCCAAACCGTTTGGCAGGAAATCTCTCCGGTCAGCCTACAGCATCAAAATTTGGATCGGCACCCGAATTATTTGGCGATCAATTTATTGGATAATTCGATCAGTGATTTTTCAAGATTGCTAAGGAATAATATTCTTGGTTTGCTTTATCGTTTCAATTAGGTGACTTTGTGGTCTGGCTGTACGGATTGCTGTTTTATTTTATTTATTTAATTTTGTTGATACGTTAAGTCACCAGCCGCTGGGTCTGTCACTAATTAATGTTAGTTCAAATATAAATCTTTTTTACTTATTGTTAGCTTGTTTACAATTATCTTGCTGAACATATTGTAAAGTTGCTGTGCCGTTATAATTAAAAAAAAAATTCTGTTGCCATGGTGACAGAAATATAATAATGAAATAAATGGATTAATCTCTAGTTTTCTTATATGAATATCTTTAATTCACAATTTCAATCCCTATCAATCAATCAATCGGGGTTAGAGCCTCGATCTATGGCTAAAAATCTTCCCCGGGATAACATTACTATACCATGAAAATGTAAATACTTCAAAAATAATACTTCAAAAAAAGGAGTTCCGTAATTCAGTAATTAATTTATTTTCAAAATATTCTTTGAGGCATAAAATTTGAATAATTATTTTTATATTTAGTGTTAAGTTTTAGTTTAGATAAGATTGGTGCAAGTAATTTTTTAAACAAAAAATTATTCTATTTACGTAGACGATCTAGAGATATTTATTACTCTTTGATTTTTGTCATTATGACTTTGTAATTGGTTTTAGCCTAATTGTATAAAAATTACTGCTTATTGTGAAGCAATATTGTATAAAAAAAGAATTCTGTTTATCTTTTTAAAGTAAATTAATATAGAAATCTGTAAGTTCCAAGAACTGAAATTTTTTTTTTTGTTATTTTTGTTGATTCATTGTATTTTACGTGAAAATTCAAGGAATTTAATTTAAAAACATAGAATAAAAAAATTCATTTTACTGCATTCGAGAGAATCTTAACTCACGGTCGGTAGCAGTCTCTTCAAGTCATTTCTCGATAAGTTTCTAGTTTTTATCAAAATGTTTCTAGATCAAGACATATTTCTAATATTTCCGCTTTCACGTTTCTGGCGGGCAATTTTTTTTGTCACTGGATTGTTTTTTTGGATTCACTTGAATCCAAAAACCTATCTATATTAAAAAAACAAAAAAACAAAAACAATTAACAACAACGCGAAATACAATTTGAGAAAATTAAGAAAAGCTTAGTTTTTCATGATTTTTTATTTTTAGTAAAGTTTTATGAATAAATTTTATTATTATTATTATTTTTTTTATTTATTTATTTTTTTTGAGGTTTTTAGGGGCATCGACAACTTTGGTCATTAGCCCCATCCCACTTCAAAAAAAAAAAATAAAAAAAGGGTCAAAATTTCACATTTTCATGTGTCAAAAAAATGATCAAAATTTTACTTTTCTTATAACTTCTGATCCAATAAAATTACTTTCTAGGCTTTCCTTTCGGCCATCCTTTTTTACGTTTCTCCATTCTTCTGACGGCCTCAACCTCTGATGACAGCGTATCTGAGGGCTCAGACATGGCATCGTCTTCCTCTATTTCGGATGCCAGTGACGTTCTTCGGCTGACGTCAGTTGATGAAACTTTCGCCGGCGCTGTTAGCATCTTTGCTAAAGAATCTAAATTAATGTGCGATGATGTCTCCGCGGCGGATGAGCCGGACTCTATCTCTACTGCAGTACTGGGTCCGGCTGAAATAGATGCTCTCACCGAAGCTGGTCTTTGCGCTTTGGGAGGCTCTATTGGTACAGGTTTTATTTCATCTGCGCCTGGTGCTTTTTCTATAATAACTTGCACCTCCATTTCCGCAGATTCAGGTTTTCTTGTCACAATTTCTTTAGATTTGTGACTACACGACGGAGCGATCTGTTTCTCTTTATCAGATAAATCAAGATTTTTAATTCTTACACAAGTTGGTGACTTTACAATCGCAGATTTAGCTGGTTTTTTAAACGGCGCTGGTGTGTCTCTCATGTCAACGGCGTCAGTCCGGGGATGAGCCTTCTCATCTTTACTTTGTTTTCTCTGATGAGTCGACTCAATCTTTGAATCAATGATTCTTTCAATCATCGTCGCAAGACTTGGTGCCATCGTGTTAAGCAACTGCTCCACATTAATTTTAGATGTGGAAGGGGCAGCCGCTGCTTCTGCATAAGAAGTCGATGGTCGTGGTGTACGCTTATTAACAATCTTCTTTGCTTCAGGATAGCTTACCTTCTGAAGCGTTTTAACTTCCTGAATTGCTGTTTCTAATTTATATGTAGGGCAGTTTCTTGAACGACAATTGTGATGCCCTTTACAGTTAACGCAGGTTGGAGGGTCTTTACATGGGTAACCCTCATGTGTTTTCTTTCCACATATACATATTTCCTGCGCTTCACATCTTGCTGCTGTGTGTCCGAATCGTTGACACTTAAAACATCTCATCGGCTGCGGGATGAAAGCTCGTATATCAAGCCGATGGATGCCAGCTCGTACCTTTTCAGGAAGATTCGGCCTATTAAATGTCAAAACATGCGAGGCCGAAGGAAGAATCTCACCATTTCTTCTCATAGTAAGTCTGCGACATTGAGTTAGTCCCTGACTCGACATTTCTTGTACAATTTCTTCTTCTGTACAATTAAGAAGATCGCGACAAACAACAACTCCTCTGGATGAGTTCAGTGTGGTATGCGGTTCGCCAGAAACCGCAAATTCACCGATCTTCTTCAACGCCAAAACTTTCTGGCTTTGCATGTCGTTGATGGTTTCGGCATGCATCCATTAAAAGTTTTACGAATTTCCTTGACAGGACCACCAGCACAATTTGTAACTTCTCTTGCGATAAGGAATGGACTAACTTTTTGAAAGTTTCCATTCTCCCTTGTAATAATTAAAAATCTTGGCTTTGGTGCGCTATAGCCAAATAGACTTTTCTTTAATTCTTTACTGATTCTATCAGAATCTTTCTTTATCCTATCAGATTCTTTACTTTTTTCCTCTTCGCTTGCGGCGAATCGGAGGTTTCTAAACGAGGGTGTTTACGTGCACCCTCTGCCACGTTTGATTGTTCAATATTCATGAACAGTGGATCCCTTCTGTAGCAAGGCTAGCCGCCGGGGTACACCCCCACTCCAGGGCTACTAACCTTGGAGGTCCGATCCGGTACTCCGGTGGAACCGGCATATGTCCTGGCAGAGAGCGGATGCGCAGTCTCTGCACTGACTCCAGGCTCCTACTCACCGAAGCTTTCAGAGCTCCCATGCACCGACATACATGGGCACCATTGCTACATGCTTGCCATCGCAGGGGGCATGTGGACAACGGAAGAGTCTCCGTTACACCTGCAATAACATTGACCCTGGCCGCCACATCGCCAGCTCTAAGAGTGGTATGAATCCATTTCCAAAATCGTTTGTTATTCCATTTCCTGCAGGTAGCCAAAAATCCAGTCCGTTTAGTGACCTGAAGTTGGAACCAGGTCAAACTTAACAAAGCATAACCGAGGAATTTACTCGGAACCCCGTTAGCCAGCTATATGTGATGTACAAAGGTACAGCTGTTGCCGCCCTGGACGTGGAACATAGATGTTGTGTTCCGGACGTGGGGATTATCTACCTCAGGGCAGATTATTATTATTATGGGTAAATTTATCTACATTTCAGCAACTCAAGTTCCTCCCCAGAAGTTCTTAAGGACAGCTAAATAAAGTTTCTTTCTCGTTACCAGATTTTTGTGTTGTTTAGAGTTATCTAATAAAATTAAAAACCACTTATCAGGAATTATTATTATGGAAAATGAAACTTAATTTATTTTATTTGCCAAATTAAATAAATAAATTTGTAATATTGTTACAAATTTTATTTTATTTAAATAGATTCTGATTTTATCCTTTTAATTGAGATATATTTATCTCAGGAATAAATGAAAGAGCTTGGCTAGTAGAATGAATAAAAGTAAATAATAACCTTAGCATAAATTATTAGATTAATCCCGATATGGATCAGTTTGATTTTAGTTAACTTCGAAATCATATTTTAAATTTTAAGGAAACGATTTTCTTGTATCTTTGTCGTGTTATAAATAATTATATTATACCTAGGTTAATTGTACTATATTTTGCAGTAAGTGTAAAATTACTGAAATTTATGGCTGATAATAAGGCGCACATAAAAATAATAATTGGGACAAAATAAGTCGTACAGATTCAATAACAAACCGTAGTAATCGTACAAAAGTAATTAAGTTCATCAAGATGGAGGCCTCGCCTTGATTCTATTAAATCTTCTGGTGTATTTTACTGATCGTCACAGAGGTAAGCTTATACCGCAGCAGGTGTTCTCATTACCCTTTCACTTTTTCTCCTTGATTTCTTTGTCTAAGACTAATAAATTTCTTTTCTCATTTTAATTTTCTCATTGTAATTTTTATTCATATTTTTATTGATGTTTAAAAAAATAACTCTTCCATTATTTACTCTGTAAAGATTTTATATATTCTTCAAATGATGTTATAAAATAAAATGGTACTTAACAGGCCACTGCTCTTAACTGTAAATGTAAAGTAATAACCTTTTGAAAATGAATAAAAAGTATATTATTCAAGATAAATTCCTTAATTTTTGTCAACTGTGTTCTTAACTTTTGGTTTGTTTTTGTTATTTACTCTGATTTCTCAGTGTTTTTTTTACATCAGCGAAGTAGATTGAATTTCATTTCTTTCACTTTTTCTCGGTATTTTAATTATACAAAAAACTAAACAGTGATAATTTCCTGGAAACCTTTATTCTCTATGTCTATCTAGATCTATGAAATCTTCTCACAAACACAAGTTCATTAGTTTTTTTAAATTTTAAAACAATAACGTAACGCGGTTCTCTATTATGGATTTACTATAATCACTTAATAATATTCCTGTAATATCTTTTCCTGCTTAGTTTTCTGTAGCAATTGTTGCTTTGGTAGTGCACGTTTAAACTTATCACTTTTATTATATATCGACTTAATTAAAGATAAAATATAAAATTTCTAATAATTATGTTACTAGTTATTTTGATGAATGAAATTGTACGAGTATGGCAGAATTATGTAATGTTATATTTTCTAAAGTAAGCATACAAAACCAATAAAGCCGCTATCTTTTAATCCCTTAATTAATTTATTGAAAAGTATGTAAAAGTTAATTTTGTTTTAAATGGGAAAAACTGTAAAGATGATAAATTTAAAGAAGATAAAAATAATAGGGGTTTTCTTCTGGAAGAGCACCATATTAAAAGTTTTAAAGTGACAAAATGAAATTAAATTAATACCACATTATATTGTTTTGAACTGTATACTGTATATATATATATATGCTAAAATCCCGGGAAGAAATGAATAAAATTTCCAAGCTAAGTAAGTCATGCTTTTAAAGATAAGTGCAATGTCGGGAATTACATTCAAAAAGGTACGTATTTGTAAATAGACAGTAGAGTTCTGAGCTGTAAAATAAGTTCCAGCTTAAATTTAATAACAATAAAAAAGTTAAATTTCTAACACGTTTTGTAAATGTTTCCTCAAATGTTTCCTCAACCTTCATGGGGTTGCACAGTACCATCATTCCTAAATACTTTTTAATTAAGTAATTTTCTGTGAATTAAAAATAACAGTAAATGAGAAACAGAAAATAAAAATAAATAGATTCAAATGGAATTGTAACTGGATTCAAATTAAATAATAAACCATTAAAATTTTAATTGTAAAAAACTAGAATGTACATGATAACCAAGCCAATATAAATAATTTAATTTTTCTGTTTCGGTCTTATCATTTATAAAAATAACCTCAGATGTTTGCATATCTTAAAATGTATTCTTATTTTTACCAGTCGATTGTTGAACACTTATACCAACTTAATTTCACTAACACTCCGCCACGGAAGTAGGACATTTTCTATAGTCAATTCTTATTTATTTATTTGTAATTATTTTTTTCCTTTATAACTTGTGCTGCCGTAGTCTTGCAATCTGGATTGGCAACAATAATCTTTCTAATTGTTTACATAAATGAAAATAAATTTTGTTAAATTTAAATTTGCTTTAAATTACGAATTTATTCTCTAGCTGTACAATGTAGATGAGTACACTGTCACTTCCTCGTCACATGGAAATCTTATTTTAATAAATTTGTATAGAATAGTTGGTAAAAATATCTCAGTATAGATTAAGAAAATAAATAGATTCCAATGCCATAATTTTCTATCTTTTAACAGCAACTTCTTGAAAAATCAAAACACTAGTTTGGTGGTTGGCAGATTGTAGAGATATGACGCTGGAATATTGGAGATTCTATCATTTTATGATAAGCTGGAATAAAAAGAACGATAGTAAAGGTAGAAGGAAGAGCATGAAAGTTCTTAGTGATGTGATAGAGTGTGTTTTGATTAAAATAGTATTGTTACTTTTAATTGAACTCTAACTAAAACAGCATACAGCTGTGATTTTGTGCACCGCAGAACTGCTACGTAATACAAATCCACAGTTTTTTGCTTTTGTATTTTTAATATACTGTTCAAGATGTTGTTTTTTAATTATACTGTTATATATGTTATGAATAAACTACTTTTATCAACATTTAGCTTATTTTTACGGGAAGTGTAATGGCAATTGTCGATTAGAAAAGACACTGAAATGTTAACGAGAAGGATTATTTTCTAAATAACAATTATTTTCAAAATCAAACTGTTATGCTGTTGAAACCTTTTTTTATTTTTTTGAAAGGAAGTAGTTTAACGACTGGATTTCTGAAGAAGAGTGAACAACATCGAACATAATGTTATCTACGATCTGATTTATGATGACAGCTATTGTCTAACATTCTTGGTCGATCGTATTGTCATTCTCTAGCAATGGGTACGTTAACTATAAATAATTGAGACGTACTCTCAATGTCTTTTCTATGATCGATTTACATGAGTGATCTCTAGGATAAGTTATCCAGTTTTTAATCTTCGTTAATATCCTTGATATGGAAATAAAACATAGAAGAATATAGCAAGGTCAGAAAGTGAGTAAGAGAGAATGAGAGCGGCTTTACTTGAAATATGATTATAACTTTGAATTTATAAGCACTTTCATTCAGAAAATTTTCAGCGATAATTAAGTAGTACGAAAAAATATTGAAATTTATAATTTTATTGAAAATGTGTGTAGTAAATATCAGTTACATTATACGAAATGATGGTAGCTAATAATCCTTTCCTGGTAATTACGCGAATAATTTTAACTATTATGGCCCAACGGGTGGTATATGAAAAATATTATAACTGAAAACATTTTTATAATTGTAAATATAAAATTAAGAACATATAACAAATAAAAATATTCCTGTATTTTACGAAGACTTATTTGAAATTAAACCTGAAACTTTTAGGTAGATTTCATAAGAAAGCTACCGATTGTAATGGGTACCATGATTTGACTTCCCGAAAACTTCGATATATCTTTGCGTTTCACAACCCCCAGACCCCAAAACCACCGTCAGCTCAAAGTTTATATATACATGTATATATTTCACTTACTTGTGGACACGATAATTGCCGTGATTTTGCGCCAATCAGTTTCAAATTGTTCCTTAAAAATAACTCGTCCAAAATCTCGGCCGAGTTCGTTAACAGCCAAAATCGGACCAGGGGAGGGCTTTTTCGAAAAAAAAAACAAAATATCGCTATAACTTTCTTATTAAGTAAAATATCGAATTCGTTTAAGAGTCCTACTATTTTCTGGATAAGGGCCTAAAACCTATGTAAGTAAAAGATTTTTGATATCACCAACCATTGGCCCAGTGAGTGAAAAAAAACGGTGTTTTGAAGACAAAAAAATCGTACCTCCCTTAATAATCACAGTATCGAATCGGTTTAAAGTAGTCGTTGGTCCTCTAAACATGACCTAAAACTTTTGTCTGAAACAGATTTTAAAATGACCAACCCTTATGTCAAGGGTTGACCGAAATATTGCTGTAATTGTAAGAAAATTGGGCTTGTCGTATGCTAAACATGTGAAACCTTTTTTCACATGAAACCATTGTCGTATTGAGTAAATTTGATGTTTTTCTTAACTTTAAGGTGGAAATATTTTTTATCCCCTACTTAGCACCGGTGAAATCTACCTCCGCCTTCCGGAGTGCCGAAAGGGATTTTTTTAAGTTGTTTTTTATAAATTAGGAACCATTGTTTTACGGACAAGGTGATTAGTAATTTCGTCATTATTCTTGTTCGTAATGCGTGGGAGATTAATTGGTCAAATCAATCTCATTATTTCAAATCTTTATACTATCTGATAATCAATTATTACTTATTTGTGTCCATTATTTCATTCTTAAACAAGTAAAACTTTTATAAAAGCTGGTTTATTTTAAAATAAATAATATGTAACATAAAAATATTATTATAATACAATAATTGTATTTACGGCGTAAATTTAAAGTGTCTAATATTTTTAGTCATTTGTTTATTAGATACATTTTTTATAAGTCTTAAAATTATATTATTCATGAAGTTTCTTATTTGCTTTTTTTGTGGTAAGGAGAGTCGAATAATATTGACCAGACGAATCTTTAAAGGGTGATGCAATACAATTAAAGTTTTATGACGTGATTTATGAAGTAACAAAGTATCTATGATTTTACATTTTAAGCATGATAAAATGAAAAACCTTATAGTGTCTAATTCTGCATTTTTGCAAACTTATGTAATTACTTTTTTTTTTAAATTATTAATAATTCAGGTATATGTAAAATAATATACTTAAATGAAATTATAATACTAATATCAAAATAATATTAGTGAGGAAATTTATTAAACACACGCTACGTAACATAATAAGAATTTTTAACAGCTAAACTATTCAGCTGCACTATTTACCTTTTTAATAAGGAGTTAAAGTATTAAATAGTTTTATAAGAATTAATTACATTAAGATTAAGGTCGGTTAAAAATAATAAATTTAAGTAGCATAAACGTAATTACTTTCTTTTATATCAATATTACTTACTCGTATTTGACTTTCACAATCTTTAAATTGATATAATTTAATTTATTAAATAATTTTTATATAAAAGTAAATGATTTAATTGTGAAAGTTTTATCAATAAAAACTTATTAATAATGTTTTTATTATTTAAAATAAAAGCAGGAATAAACAACATTTGATGTTAAAAGTAGGAATTAAAAAAGTACAATATACTGTGTAGGAGAGTTTGTTCGGCAAACAAGTGAGGATCAGTGATGGCCAACGAATGTTCGTATCACAGAGAAAACCATGTACTTAAAGTTAACTAAGCTTCCGTTTTTACCTTGAGGCTTAACATCACAACCGGATTCTTTCTTAATATAATTATTTTCACCGTAATTACATAGATACTTTAATCCATTTTATAATCTATAAAAGAGTTACGCGTGCATAAATTGTAGTTCACTTCCTACTGAATACAAAAGATTAAAAAATTAAGATACGGTATTTAGTATATACTACATTGATACGTTTGAACACCTTAAGGTTGAGCATTTATGAATCGATAATTATTTTTATAACGTCGCTCATCTTTACGCAATTTTTTTATCGGGTCTTTTTTTTTTAAAACCACTCGCTACTTTTAAAACACGTTCAATTTATTAAACGATATTAGAAAGCTTAAAGCAAAAAGATGCTTTATTAAAAAATTAAAATTTATTATGGAAACAAAATTGTTTTTGCTGTATTAACGTTTTCAGAAATATGTAATCTCTAAATTTTAGATAAAAATATTTCGATTGCAAAAAAGTAGCATTGGCTGGAAAAGTTGTTTAAAGAAATATGTGAACAACATTGTTTATTATAAAATCCTGCTCCTAGTATTGAAGGGTCTCGTTTGACATCCCAACCTCCGTAGGGGAAGATACCCGCCTTGTGACGATTCCAATCTTCACATCGCCCTCCTAGCCATTATTTTTCATTATTTTATAGAAATAGATATTAAAATAACTGGTATAGTTAACAAAAAGTATTGAAAACGACCTCCTCTAACATCAATAAAACACTGCATACGTTTCCATTTGTTTTCAAACACTTTAACCAGCTGATGTATTGGAATGTCTCGTATGAATACCGTTATTCCAGTTTTCAGTTCGTCAATCGTGCTTGATTTGTAGCGTTATACTACTTGTTTCGCTACACCGATAGAAAGTAATCTGGAGGAGTCAGATCGGGCAATCGTGCAGGCCACAAAGCCCTCGAAAAGATTCATTCTCCAAAACGTTTCGTAAAAAGATCATTGACCAGTTAGCTGTGCACGCTCTGGCACCATTTTGTTGGAACCAAACGTGATTGATTTCTACATTTGTTAATTGACTATGAAGTTTATTAAAACAGCACAATAACGACAATTGATTCTTCAAAAAGATAGAACCCGCAATGCGCGTTCTACTCACACCGACCCAGACTCCAATTTTCACTTCGTGTAAAGACTTTTTATCTAATTGATAGAGGTTAGTTGTCGACCACAGTCGTGTATTTTGTTAATTAATATACCCTTCCAGATGAAACCTTTCTTCATCTGTAAAAATGTCGAGGATACCTACGGAAGTTTGATCAATAAAACGTTTAAACAATTCACAATAATTTTCTTTTTTGGCATGATCTGTAGGTTTCAGTTCTTGAACACACATTACTTTGTAAGGGAAAAGTTTCAGTTTTATTCTTACAGCTTTATGAGCGGTAGCAAATCCGATATCTTGCTGCTGTGGTAAGTTACTCATTCACTTTGATGGACTTTTGGCTGTAGCATCCAAAAAACATATCAAGCATCTTCTGTTCGATTAATTTAGGTGGTCTTTAACTTCGATTCAACAGAGCCTGTTTCATGAATTTTTTCGATAAGATTTCGAACTGCTTGCGGTAACAGGAGTATTTGTAAAATGTTTTGAATACTTGTACTTCACTAAATCGTATGCTTGTCATCTTCACGACAGACGTGTTTAACGAGAAAAATGCGTTCCTCTACCGAAAGAAACATTACGTTTCTCGCAATAACTGATTTTGATAAACGAAACAACACGAAATAAACGAAATACGTTCAATCACACCTTAACAGCAAACGTCTTGGTTTATTACTGAGCAACGCCCAACGAACCCACTGGCCAACCAACCTAACGCTAAAAGAATAGAATGCTCCACCTCATAATTCTAAAGCGTAGTGCGCAGCAACTTTCCTAACGCTTTGTATATACATGAAAATCCACTTTAGTTAACATAAGTAGTCTTCATAAATATAATCTTTTAGAAAAAATACGTGAGCGGTGGCAGGCGGATCTCTCTAAGAGACCAAAAGTTCCAACACTTATCCAACTAAATTTTTTATTTACAAAAATAAATCATTGTCAAGCCCACTCAAATTTAGGTGTTATTCATTTCTACAAATTATACCTTCTTTCTGATCAACAGAAGAAATAGCTGAATAATGAAAATCATTCCTCTCTGAGAAAGAAAGCCTAATTTGTGCTACGTGTATCTATGATTCTTTATATACTTCATATTGGTAAGAAAGATAGTGATTGATAGTTTAAGTATCACATAAAATATATATACATTTATACATGGTAAGTTTATAGATTTATACTGTGGTAAGTATTATACGCTCTGTTTTCACTCAGAATAGGAAGTAATTTGATTGGCATGAGTAAACTAATAACAAATTTGTTTTGTTTTTATTAACAGGTACGGAGGTTAAATATGCCAAGGAATCAGTATTTGCTTAATTAATTCTGGGTCATTTTTTCGGAAATGTTATTTATTTAAATTATAAAATGATTAAAATCCTGATCAATATTTCAAATCGGAATTAGGTATATGAAATGATATTTTCTTAAGATTTTGAATATCTACTACTTTCAAGCAATCTAATGTATGTACTTTTCCTTTCTAATGCAGGAGCTATGTGTAATTGTTATAGATATACAAAAATTCAGTTTCAAAATTTCTATTAAGTATTTGTAAGAAAATTCTGAATGTAAATAAGTTTATTCTTGATTTTGCAAGACTATAGAAAAATCAATTCATTGACTAATTTTAACTGAAATTTTGTTTCCGAATTTTTCTTTGTTTTTTTTTTTTTAAATGTATTGATTTCACAGTCTAACTAAAATCAATCAAAATTCTAGAATTTTGATTTCTAAAAAAAAATGTCTAAATAAAATATTTTTTTTTATTGTAGAAAATGTATTGTAACTGAAATATATATTTTCTTAGCAACAACATGAAGATTATTTTAAAGATACAAAATCAAATAAATTAAATGAAAATTAAATAATTAAATTTTTTTATTATTTCTTAATGGAAAATCTAATTAGAGTCCAAAAACCAAAATTTGTCTGTAATGTGTTCATTGTTTTCATTTAGGATAAATATATAATAGTTACATTTTAAATTATTCTCTGTTAAAGATGCTAGTAACAACAATCAAACTTAATTTTTTGTTTTTGTACATCAAAAATTTAGTTTAAGAGCTGAGTTCTCAATGTTTGAAAACCGAGATAAAATTGAAAAATAATATTTACTTTATTTACACTTCGAATAAGGCATCATGATATTTTTATTTTTACTGTATGACAGTAATGTGTCCAGCACGAAAAATGCTATGAGAATCCTAAAAACAGGGTATATTTGATAAGGTGTAAAATATAATAAATTTGTCTTTATAATTCTCCCAGAATTGTAAAGTCAAAAATTTGTTATCTAAAAATCAAATTTTAATATAATTATTAACCTTGATGGTAATCCGTAATTTTAATAAATTATTTGTTTTACAAATACTCTTTTTACTTCCTTGCACTATATTGGTTACATACAAAAAGTTGTTATCTCATTTCGGATAACAATTTTAACCGAATTAATACAGACTTACCTAATAAATATCAGACAGAAATGAAATTTATTAAATACAGAAAATTAAGTGAAACCGTGAATCCTAATATCTTAAGTTATCTGAATTAGAATAGAAATGTTTAGATGTAAAATTAAATAGTGAAGCGCAAAGTGTAAAACTAAGAAAGAATGTTGTTGTTAGCTATACAATAAGAAAAAAATTTGGTTATCCTATAAAACTTTTTGCAGCTGAATCCATTGTAACATTGTTGTATCACTTTTTTTTATAAAAACAGTTCCGACTTTTTGCAATGTGAACGGTGATTTGAATGAAAAACTTGTGGTAATTTAATCAGGAATTCAAAATATTTTTTTAATATTCCCTTCTGTTTTATTCAGTCAACGCGAGGACGTTTTTATTTTTAAAGATAATTTATAATGAAATATATGGGCTGTAAAAGTAAAAAAAATAAACAACTACACAAATCAATTTACTATAACAATTTTGAATTTACTCATCGACTACAACAATTTAACTAAAAAATTGTGTTTTCGTGAGTGAAAATGTCAAATGTTGCGTAATGACATTAACATTTATCGCTGCAATTCATTTATACTTATATAATTTTGCCTTATTTATGAAACATTCCAATGAAATATTTTTCTTTCTTTGAAGGATAATTACAATATATATTTCCGAACAAGGTAGATGAAAACTAACAGTAAGAACTAGAACGATTTATTTCAGGTCACGAGGACCTTGTTGAGTTGTATTGTATTATATGTAGTCTACGTAAACAAAATAGATATTCGTTCGTGACTCGTCAGAATTCATTGGACAAGAAGACCACAGATCAAACAAATAGTAATGCGTGCTTTAATTAATTTAATTGACCGCTCGTTACTGTTCATTTAAGCTAGTTCCTATCGATTAGGAAAATGTTAAAAATTCCAAAATGAAGTTCAGTAAATAGATTGCAGTTATAAATAAAAAGAAATTAATCGACTTAGAGATAATTTTTCTTTTGTATTTTGTCTAATATACTTGTGGTTAATATTAATAAATACTCAAAAGAAAAACGGATTAGTAGATGAAATATAAACAAAGAAAATGCGATGACAATAAAATTTTGACTGATCGGTTATTGTTATTCGTGGCACACAAATATTAAAGCCTTAGGTTTATTTTAAGTAAGATGCCATTTTCTTTTAATTTTGCTTTTTTATCTTATCATCTCATAACCTTATGCTACCAGACAATTCTTTAAGTTTTTTCTTAAATTATAGTGTCAATGTAGTACTTAGAAAAAAATGGATGTTGAATCCGATGCAATTACCCATTTAGGTTCAATTTTCTTAATATCTGTCACCGTTCGTATTATACAATTTATATAAAAATAAAGTATCTACTTACCAAGAATTGTGAGTATTGATTATCCAACCTCTTTCGAATTATTCATCCATCATAACAGTTGTATACATCTTACTTACAAGATTTTTTTTTTAACTTTGACCTATTTTAACTACTGACAATCAACTGTTATGAACATAATAATATTAAATTGTATTTTCATTTTAATTTACGTTTATAAAAATTTATATGCACAACTATAAAACTTATAATTATTCAGTAATCCCTGATGGTGGAGGAATAATCCAAAGCGCTTGAGAAGTCAATACTCACAATTGTTGGTAAGCGGATACTCTATTTTTATACAAATCACCCACTTGTTCGTTTAGGTTCCAGTTTATATTAGAAATCTCTTTATTGAGTTTTACGGATACCCTCAGATATCTAGCTTTATTGATTCTAGTCTTGTAGACTGCAAAAAAAAAAAATTAAAGCTTGACTACAGAATAAATGCCGGGAACTTATCAAGCAGTCGTTAGGGTTAAGAGTTCAGTTAATAGAAGCCTCAAACAAAATCAAACTTTCATACTGGAATGACTCAATTGCCACAATTCCACAGGCAATCATTGAAAATAATTATTTTCTTTTGGGTTACTTTCTGTTTAACTTGAGTTTAATATTTGGAAATACTGTTGAGGGAAAAATAGTGTATCGTTCTATTTCTTCTAAAACATCGATTTCTAAGTGACTTAAATCTAGATATTTTAATTTTAATTAATGAAAATCGACTAGTTCAATAACTTTACAATGAAATGCAATCACATTTTTTTTCTTATTTATTATCAAGTTTCTTATTTATGTTACTTTCTTTATAAGAAGCATTCAAATCGTTATTGACGAAATTTTTTTTAACTCTCTCCAATAACTACCGGTCAACCCCCAGTTACAGTTACCATATACATATTCATTTATTTTTATAAGAAATGAATTTTGTATCGTGTAAAAAATACTAAGCCTGACCGGGACTTAAACTCAGAACATTCTGAACCTCTACCCCTCCACCAGGGAGTTCAGCATAATGTCATAAGCATTTATTTCAGAACTACAAGAATAAACATTATTACTTATCAGATTATTATTACTATTGTAGCATAAAACGCTGTTTCTAATGTACGTATATAAAGCCGTAGTGGAGTCTAAGAAGATGTGATATGGAAGTATGAGGCTTCAGACTCGTATATAAAAATTATAACCTAACCTCAATAAAGAGCAATTTAAGTGTTTCGATCGCTTTATAAAACGACCCGTATTTAAATTTCAATAAAAATTGTAATAGTTTGATCCCTGGTTTCCACTACATACTTTATAACTAATGAATACCTAAGAAAAATCAAAATACCTCTTTATTTTGTGGCACAAGAGAATATACACGGTATCAGATTATTTTAATTTATTTGGCAAGAAAATTCTAAAAATAAAATTCCAATCGTTCTTAGTAAGTTGTCTTCAAATATTTTATAAATATATAAAAAACCATTTTTATAAAGAAGTTTTTAATTATGTATATGCGGGAATTTCTTAATCGTTATTTTCGTTTTATTATAAAATGGATATATACTATGTATTAATCATTTTTTGTATAATTTTATTTTAAAATTTATCTATATTGGATATTCTACAAGTAAAGCCTAATTTGTATGTATGCATTTATTAGCAATTACCTCTTTTAGATTTATTCTGATTTTTACTGAAATCTGTTTAATTTTTACTTTTCCGTCTAAATAACACTATAACTCAAGAAGAGAAAGTATTGTAATCGGTCCGATTTGGGGATATGCGGTTTTTATCGAATCTTGATGTTTTGACCTATGGAATCCAAAAAAACCGGATAAAAATTTTCCAGATGTTAATGTTCGTATGTTCGTGTCAGTGTTAGCCGCTAAATTACCTTATATATCCAGAACTACTGAACCGATTTTAACCAAACTTGGTAAGATTACTTCTATATATGGGACATTGATGCCATTAAATTTTCAACTTAAGAGGTTAAGGCAGAGAGTCTGTAGAGCAAGATCACCCTTATTATCTCGAGATTTCGCCTAATTAAGGTCATATTTTCTTAGGCACATTTGATAATTTAAAAAAAAAAACTATATTTACAAAAACAAAATATTTGGCAAAATCGGCCATCCATTCAAAAAAATGATCTAAACTACTGCTATGTTGTGACATCATAGATGAACGGTAGAGTTAAATAAATGAATAATATTTAAAGTGTAATAAAGTAACTCGGTCTGGCTGGGTCTTGAATTCGATCGCCAAGTTGCTGACCGTCGCCGCTAGTACCGCCACACCCGCGCGAATTGAGTACGGTATGCGTGCACGCTTTAGTTAAAATCAGTGAACTAAATAAACGAAAAGTGTACGCGTGTGTAAGCCGTGCATCAAAAACAACTGTGCTGTCAGCATTTTTAAACTTAATCTATATTTTTTTTAATTAGTTTTTACTTAATTTTTTTTTTTTTGTTAAGTATTTGATAATATTTTAAGCATTATCTAAGGATGTACGTGTATTTTCCATTGTATTTTTTGTGTTGTACTGCGTGTACTAATTTTTATTCGGTGTTATGTGTTAATTTCGGAACATGCGGATTTATGTCTTAGCGGGATCCAGTAGAGTATCATGTATAAAAACAAATAAGAAAATAAAATAGAATATTATTATTGTGAACCCACTAATCGCTACTGTATACATTAATATGCACTCGAAAAATGTTTGCCTTGAGTTTGAGTTAACTGTAGTTTTTGTAATTAATATGAAATTTACTAATGATTTGTAATCTTATATCCTTAAGAAGACATATTAATTTTTACAATCTTCTTACCTTTTGTTCCAAATTATCTCACACATTTATTTTATATAAACTGTAGAGTAGTTTTAAGATTTTTGAATTAGAAATCTTTTATGAAAGGGTAAATTAAAAATTTATGTAAACAGTGTAAAAACTTATCTACATAACTAATGTAAAATTTATATTTATTGTTATTATTGCATTACTATTACTGATTTTACTACGTAAAATATGTAAATCTATCACCATTTATCACTTTGGTTAATTATATTCCTATAATTTTATTGTAAAATTAAATGGTGTATTTTTGAATAAGAATATAGAATATTTGTACTATTTTTCAGTTTGTGGCTATGTGTAGTTGTTACCGAATCAAGCTGTACAATTATTTTACTTAATTTTAGTTTTTAACAATTTATCTAATATTATTAAAACATTTCCTAGCAACGTCTACGTTTCTAATTATTACATCTATACATTTATCATTAATCAGCATTATTAAATGATTACTTAGGCATCGTTGTGCACGTGTCTGGCAAAAACTACTGGAAAACTTCTAATACGTGTCTGGCAAAAACTACTGGAAAACTTCTAATAATACTTTGCAGATTTATACCTTAGAGGCTTGCTCATTATCTCCAATTAGAATTATAACGATATTCCTAATCGGGCTTAAGATATTAAAGCTATTAAATATATCCATTAAAGATAAAACATTAATCTCTTTCTTCATTATCTGTTACCATGGTTGCAAAAATATAACGAAGTAAAATATATTACAAATAGTAATAGTAAAATGTATTCAGTATTTTACTAGTTTATTATAATTAGCTTAAATTAACACATTTAGCGAACAAGTATTGTTTTTGATTGTATATTTTGGCTGTCAATATTGGATTTACTAAAAGTTAAAAACCTATGTCTTCAACAAAGAGAAGTAATTTTTGTTTTTTTTATATTTCAAAGACTGCTAAAAGAATCAGAGTATTTAAATACTTTGAAACACCTGAAGTGGGCGAATGTAACTGCTGACCAAGTGGTATAATCCCAGACTTGAGCTGTAGATTTTTCTACAGCAGGAGCGTATCAGAGCTTCTACTTCAAGAACTAAAGAAATAATGAAGGAAAGAGAGGTTTTAGGCGTTAATTGTTATTTATCAGTATTTTTCTCACAACCATAAGGATCAAAAACACAGCGAGGGTCCAAGGGGTTTCGAGATTCCTCGTTAGACGGAAAGCCGCTGACCGGCTAGTTTTTGTAACATAACATTGAACTTTAGGCGACCATCAAGACAGTTACTAAATTAATTTTTCAAATCAGTTGAAGGTGTGGGTGGTACTTTCTTCCAATATCGTAAAAATTATCATTTTCTGTTGTTTTTTAACAACACTTCTGCCTAGTAAATGGTTGATATGGATTTATTTTTTATTTTCTATTAGTTAATATTTCCCACTTGTTTAGTTTTATCGATCCCAATACCCTGTATTGTATTTTAACATTCAGGTATACATAGATGGTTTAGTAAATTATATTAAACCCATCTTCAGGTATGTTTTTTAGTATGAATCAAGCGTTGCATTATTGTATTTTCTTGTTTATTTGACAGAGCTAAAACCCGACACCACTGATTAAATATTCATAAAAAGGTTTATTCTATATTAGTGAAAAGGTCTCATTATTTACTGCTTAATTTAAGTTGTTAATAACGTTGAAATTTATTAATTACGTATGCATTATATTATATAAAGGAATACCTAATTTTTTCTGTATTCCATTACTGTTAGAGTTTTGTTTGTTTGTTCAGTAATAGGAGGCCACCAATAGCGTGATAAAGTTAGTTACTAGTTCTAAGCTGATAGACTGAAGTATATTCATATATCTCTTGTTAATGTCTATTTTTTTTTTTTGGTATATAAAGTAAGCCTGTACACCTATGAATAGCTTATGAGATTAAGAGACAAGAGATTAAGTTATCAATCCGCGCTAGTTTCTTCCAGCATCATGTTTAGACTATTATTATTATTATTATTATATTATTTTTATGAAATAATATTGTAATGCTGTAATCTGTGCGTGAGCATTGTTTTATTTATTTATTATTAGTATTATTTTTTTTAATAACAATAATAATACATACTAATATCTTATATTAAATTCTGATTTAAAGTAATCTTTTTATTTTTTTGATAATAACGGTCATTAAATGTATATATCAACTTATTTATTTTTATATTCAGTGATAGCATTGCCCTTGATACGTTTACATTTTCACCTTCCTTTATTAGTAGGCCCTAATACTTGTACTACGCCTTAACCTCTTATGCATGATTCTTTCTACAATACCTTTCACCTTTCTCTTTTCTGTAGCTACAATCATCCGATATCAATCCATGGCCAGAATATGTCACTCATCCGTTCCTTTTTTTAACGTTCATGTCTATTAAACACACGTGCCACATGTTATCCATTTCATTCAAATCTTCCATTCTTGAAGTATAATATAAATTCCTGTTCGGTAATATAAAATGAAAGTAATGTAAATACAACATACATAAATATACGTAATAAATAATACATACTAAATAAACACATTAATTATGGCGTAAAAAGTTACGTATTCAGGAAACATTGTTTTGCCTATGTGATAAAAGAGCTATAATAAAATAATATTAAAAAAAAAATTGAAGGGTCTTAATCAAAGGGGAGTCACGTAACAAACCTTCTCTTAAGTTAAACATTAAGTAGTTAAAAAATCTATTAATTTACGTTTTAGATAGATTTCATAAGAAAGCTACTTATTATAATGGGTACCGTCATTCAACTTCAAAAAAATTTTGACATACCTTCCCGTTTCACATCCTCCAGACCCCAAAACCACCATCAGTTCAAAAGTTTATATATATATTTATTTATTTATTTCACTTTCTTGTGGATACGATAAATGCAGTAAATTCGCGCCTATCACTTTCAAATTGTTTCTTAAAAATAATTCGTCCCAAAATCTCGGTCGAGTTTGTTAACGGCCAAAATTAGACCATGGGGGCGGAAATGACGGGGGGGGGGCTTTTTAACAAAAAAAAAAATATCGCTATAACATTCTTAAGTAAAATATCGAATTCGTTTTTAAGTTTTTACTATTCTTTTGACAAGGGTCTAAAACTTATATAATAAAGCATTTTGATATCACCAACCATTAGCTCAGGGGGTTAAAAAAATGGGGTATTCAAGACCAAAATATAATACATCTCTTAATAGTCAAAGTATCGAATCGGTTTAAAGTGGTTGTTACTTCTCTAAACATTACCAAAACTTTTGTATGTTACAATTTTTGATATGACCAACCCTTACGGCAAGGGATGATAAAAATATTGATGGAGTTGTAAGAAGATTGATCTTGTCGTGAGCTAAACATATGAATTTTTTTCATATATAACCATTGTTGTATTGATTAAATTTGAAGTTTTTCTTAAATTTAACGTGGAATTCTTTTTTATTACCTACTTAGTACCGGTCAAATCTACCTCCACCTTCCGGCGTACCGAAAGGGATTTTTTTAAGATTGATTAAGGGAGTTGAAAAACAATTACGAAATAAGATTTTTTAACGTACTTTGTCATGGACGTAAAATAAAAATGAACATCTTTCGTAATAGGGTTTACATTTAGTTACGCAGTAATTTCTACAGTCTTAGAATGCTAAAAATAGGATTAGTAGCAATCTCTCGCCTTTCATTTATATGCAAAAAATGCAATTAAAATAGCGTATAAAAGTGTGATAATGGAATGTACGAATATAGAATGTTACATATCTAAGTGAAAATAAACTGTGATAAATAATTGGAGCTCTGCTATAAAGTTATGTTTCATAAAATTCAGAGCTAAAAAGAAAGTATTACCAACGTCAAAATTTGCATAAAATTTAAAATTTCAGATGTCCTCGATGATAAAAATTATTAATAGTAAATAAAGCCTTACGGCCAGAAGTAAGTTTTCATTATCTATATTTATAAAATTAAACTACAAAAAATATATATATATCCCATATTATTGTGTTGACGTATGAATAACATTCCCAACCTTATTTTTCGCATTTACAGACAAATAGTAAAAATTGTAGTACTATCTTAAGTACTACAATTATGGTGGAAAAAATCTATACAAAAGTATCAAAATATTTTTAAACTTAATGCCTTAATGTTGAAGTGAAAATAAATATAAATTAAGGCAGTTTTTCAATGTAGGAGGTAGGGAAAGATTTTTATTTTTAATCTTGAGAATTTTATTAATCTAGATTTTTATATGAAGAAAAATTATAAAAATCAGTTGGTAAACAGAAATTTTATTGATATGTTCAGATTATTTCATGAAAATTAGCTAAATAATATCAAACAGAATATAAATATACAACATATTATTTAATTTTTATGGTATAGAAATATTTAATTAGTTTGTATAGCTTGAAGAATGATGTTTAATATTATCAAAATTCAATGACTAAAATTTTAAGATTTATTTTATTTAATTCTTCAAGTAGAGAACTTTTTTAACGGTAATTATGTCATACTAAATTATAATAAACTGAACAGAGATGTTAGCTGTACTCTTTCATATCTCCAGATCGAATCTTAAATATCTATGGGCGGCTAGCCTTGTGGGTGGGCGGCGGGGGCTCCTCGGAGTCGTCATTCGCCGATGATCCTCTGGGGACGTCGTTCCGGCTATTCTAATTCGGTGACAAGAGCGCCCGGGTGGTTGCGCAGGGGCTGTGTACATACCTTGTGGATTAGGTCTGTCCTCTGCGTGACTAGAGGGTGAGGTTTTTTAGCGGATGAGAGACCCGCAGTTGCCGACAGAGCCGGCCTGGCGGGAGCTAGCAGAGCTTTTTCCTCCTCCTACAGAAAAAAAAAATGTTATTTGATTTATTGAAGTTTTTGAACTAAATTATTAAGATTCTTAAACAAATAATAGATTTTGAACTTAAAATGCACTTTTTTTATTGTAATATTAACAAATATTAACTATCATTTTATTTCTGTTTTATCTAATTTTCTTATTTTCTAGCTTTTCTCCAAATCGAATTGCTCGGTATAACAGACATTGTAATTGGCAGCTGTTATAGAAAATTACACTACTAATAACTTCTTTTTTAAAAACTTATTTATTTAATACAAAGAAATAACGATTGTTTTTTAACAACATACTTACAATAGTTTTAGATACCCTTGATTCCGGAACAGTAAGGTTTAACTGTCGACCGTCACAAAAAGAGAACCACAAATATAGTTCTTCCGAAAACACATCGGAGACTCATAGGCAAGGAATTAAAACATTTTTTTCAGTTCATATAAATTAATTTATAAGATTTTTTCTGTCTTTATTAAATTATTTATGGAATAAATTACTTATTTACTTAAATTATTTATTTACGGATAACTGGTTTTATCAGATAATTGACTTTTATTTTAAATTAAATTTATTTCAATTTAAAAGATTTTATAGAGCGAAAAAATTCAGAAGATAAGGAGAACTAATAATTATTTAAAACTTCACACTCTTCTAAATTGGACAAGGCCGTTATTGTAAAAGCTTTACCCAACATCTTGGGATAAAATATACAGCTTTCACATGATATTGTAGGGGTGATGGTCGTCCTCGATTTTGGGTAGTCTTGAGCATTCCTGAGTTTAACGCGTAATGCTGATATACGTATGAGTATAAAGTTCATTCCTACATCATTCCCTTTATTCCTCCTTACCTGTTTCCCATAGTGTAAGTATAGACCGGATTCCTACTAGATCTATACTGTCTAAAAACTTATTCGGGTATGCATTCTCTCGTTATATAAGATTCTGTTTCTCACCTGGTGTATGTATATTATTTCATTATTATTTAGCTGAGAATATATCGAATCTAACGGGAATTACTGATTACTTACTAAATAAAAACTATAAATCTGTATCAACAGTGTAACTGATGTAATTTCGTTTTAATTTAACAGAAATTAGTTATTATTATTTGGTACTTTATTGCCGAAGAATTCTATAATTTGATTAAAGTTTTTTAAACGTGAATTTGCGCATGTTGCATTTATTCTAACAAGTTCTTCAGTTTTATAAACGAATGTAGGATTATACAATTTTTAAGAAACAGAACGTAATCTGAACAACTATATTATTATTTCTTTTTCGTTTAATAATTTTGCTGAGAATAGTATTTTTTTTTAATTATGTAATATGGATTTAAATTAATCTGTGTAATAACTGAATCCATGTACCTGTAAAGCTTTCTAATATAATTTGTTTTAGAGACTTTAATAAAATATCGACCCACATTTGTTGTTAATAAAAACTAGAAGAAGCATTATGAATGTGTATCAACCACAACAAGACGGTGTAATATGTACAGTGAGCGATTAATTAAAGAGGTATGAACCATATTTGGGTGATTCTTGGCGATTACATTAACTAAGAAAGGATTATTTAAAAAAAGAAATAGAGGTTTTGTGTATGTGTGTGAGTGTATGTTGTGTGTTATTATATGTTGTATATATATATATATAATTTACTTTAACTAAGCCATTTGTGGTCGTTGTTATGAAGTTAAGTGGCAATCAATTGAGTGTAGTTCTAGAACAAGTAGTGGTTGTAGCATCATATGTTAAAGTTAACTTATCTAAATCGTTTTCACAATCACCTATAATTATTATTTGCTTATATATTGTATAAAATTAAATAAATATTGCTCTAAAGTTATAAAATCTAAATTTAAATATAAGTTTACAGTTAGATTACATTTTATTAAAGGAGAATAATAATTATTTATTTATTATTTTATAAAAAACAAATATAATTTAATAATAAAGGATTTAATTGATGTTTATATATAATTATTATTAAACTACTGAAATAAATCATAATTTATTAAGGAAGTTAGTTTCATTACCAGTGAATCATAATAAAATATAATATATATTCATATACGGGAATGTCGTTTTTACTTATTAGTTACATTTATTAAATAAATTTAGTATGATGAACTATGGAATAATTAATATTATTCAACATTAAAAATAAATTTTTCGATGTTGAGTAGTTTACCTTTCTTAGCTTCATTAATGAATGAATGAATGGAGCTAAGAAAGGTAAAGGGTACTCAATATAGAAATTACAATGATTTTTGCAGAAAAGATAATACCAATTATTTATCTTAATAACAACAATTTTAAAAATAATCAAATGTGTATATATGAAAAGTGCGTCCTGTAACTATGCCGTAAGAGATAACCAAGTTATGCTAACCAAGTTAGCCGCTTTACTTCAATAAGACTGGTAATACGATAAATATCAAGCGCTATTAACTTATTGGAGCTAAATATCTTAAAGTGACGCCAAGATAAGTTACATTACATAAGAATGGGAGTTTGGTTAATTTTTTTTTTCATTTTCTGTTGAGTTATACCAGTTTATAAAAACATTTACGAAAGGTTTTCAAGTACGCAAGTAATTAAGAGTTACAGATTCAGTTAAATTCAGTCTCACGATTTGGAAAAACCGACTTTCCCTACGATACATAAACTCATATTTTTATATATAAATATAAAATACCCTACCATCCAATGCATTTTTTTGCTGTAGTGAGAGATTCAGTTTCTAATTTTGTATATAATGTACCATTCATCAAGAAAAACAGCAGAATTATGATTGTAATAGGATTCAACTTTCGTTCTTTAATTGTGTAAATGCGATTGGTACAACATTTTCATCTGTAAAGCTAATATTTTACAAGATTGCTATAGCTCCTAGAAGCTGTAATTCTCTATTCAAATTTTAATGTGTAATAATTACACTGAAAAACATAATTTTTGTTTCCTAACGTACGATACATTGTTTTAATCTGGTTTTGATGATGAAAACGAATATGAACTGAAAATCTTTCTACAACCCACCTTTTTGAAAAAAATTTAATTAAAGGATTTTTTCATTTTTCAACGTACAGTTAGCATTTTAAGCTCCTATGTTGTATTTGGTTAGCTCATTTTTTATTGTTTAAATTTCTCAATATAATTTGTAAGCTATAAATAAACAATACTATACAAAGAACTAAATCATATCGTAGTCACATATTATGACATTATATCTAATACTGAAGAGTGAGTCTTCATGGGCAAGATTAATAATGTCTGTGCAGGTCAAAGCATGTAACTGATAACTGTGTTGTTTGTATTAAATACTGGATTTAGGAATGAATTAATTTTGTTCATTCTTATTGCTATCTTAAGTTTGTTAACAGTGCAGTGTCAAATGCCTCGAAATTGTGTAAATGATGTGGATGCTTTTAGTTATGTATGTGGTAAGTTTACCGTAAAATCAAATGAGAGTAGTACGGGAATAGGCATACGGTCGTCCGCATACGATGGCGGACAGTCCGCCATCTTGGATTCCAATATGGCGCCGTACGCCATCTTGTAATTTCCCCGTTTTATCCGTGTAAATTTTCGTTTCCCCCCTTTCACCGTGTAAATATCCCCTTCCCCTGTGAGAATTTCCTTTTTCCAGCAGAAATTTCCCTTTTTCCCAGTGGGAATTTTCCTTTTCCCTTTTCCCCTGTGGGAAATTCCATTTTTTATTTTTCACCGTTGCAATTTCCCTTTTCCCTTTTTTTCTGTTTTCAGAGAAAAGTATTGCGAAAAATTAAATATATTATCTATGTGTGTATGTGTGTTTATTAAAAATAAAGTAGTAAATTTACACCCAGGAATTAAATATAAATGATGAACACAAAGTTTGTAACAATTAATTATTATCTGTTAAGCAAAAAAAATGTTTCTTTTTAACGTTCCCACATCAAATATAAACGTGTTATATATAACATGTGTCATTGTAACAGAAGAAAAATTTATAATTTATACTATTTTTTTTTAATTTTATTTAATCGAATAAGAAATAAAAAACCTTGAGTTTATGTAATATTAATAAGTTTATTTAACTGATTGTATGAAAAGTAAATTTATATATATATATATATATAAATAATAGAATTATTTTACAAATTCATTTGCAATAAATAAATGGTAGAACTAAAAAAAATTATTTCTTTAAATTTTATATATCGGAAAAATAATTATAGGTATAAATACATACCAGGCCGGATTCAAAGCGACTGCACATGCGAGTCACGTAGACTGTTACTGCTACCACCACCATTATTTAAGTATAGACCTACCTTGAGGATGATCCTGGTCGTCGTGGTCATTGCACGAGGGGTGTCACCCGCTACTCCAGCACCCGGACGTTGCTCGTTCACCAGGAGGCGGCTGTGGCTGCGTGTGTATTCGTGTGCGTGCGTTGACGTAGCGACGCCGAGTTGTTGACAGTGCAAAGTGTGACGCGCGACAGAAGAACAGCTAGCGACACTAGCGCTCCTAGCGACCACCAGTAATTAGTAACGCAGTACCAGCTGTGTGTGTGTGTACAGACTGACACCCTTCCGACCAATCGCAAAGTCGGATTCAAAGCGGGGGCGCATGCGCAACACAGATACAAGGCCTTCGTATCCCCTCCTACATTGCCTACGCATCCGATCGACCTCGAACATGTTTTAACAGGAAAACTTCCATACACAAACACGACTAGTATGACCTTGACGTCACACACACACACACGTCACAATCAATAGGAAGACAACCGCCTAAAGTGCCACATCCAAACCGACGTTGAGCCACGTGTCTGGTGTCTGTTTACGAGTAACCTTGAACAGTGTTAATCGTGTAATTCTAAGAAACGACTATGCATACTCAGCACTTTTAATAGCGTATATAACCGGAAACGGCATATCATTTTACACAAACTGTAATTCTAAGAAATGACTACTATCGTATAATTCTAAGAAAAAAAACTTCACAACCGTCTAAAGTCCCACACCCAAACCGACGTTGAAGCCACGTGTCAGTTTACGAGTAACCTTGAACGGTGTTAATCGTGTAATTCTAAGAAATTACTACGTATTTTCTCAGTACTACGTATTTTCTCAGTACTTTTAAGAGCGTGTGTGTGTACAAACTGACACCCTTCAGACTAATCGCAACGTCGGATTCAAAGCGGTCGCGCATGCGGAACATTCCCTACGCATCCGGTTGACCTCGAATATGTTTGAACAGGAAAACTTCCATACACAAACACAACTAGTATGACCTTGACGTCACACACACACACACACACACACACACACACACACACACACACACACACACACACACACACGTCACAATCAATAGGAACGCAACCATCTAAAGTGCCACACTCAAACCGACGTTGAAGCCACGTGTTAGTTTACGAGTAACCTTGAACGGTGTTAATCGTGTAATTCTAAGAAACGACTACGTATTTTCTCAGCACTTTTAATAGCGTATATAACCGGAAACGGCACATCCTGTAATTCTACGAAACGTTTCGAAATGTTACTGTATGCTAAATCCAACAAAGGTTATCGAACACTGCGTTTACAATTTTAATCAGATGACGCAACGCCCTTACATGACGATAGGAGAAAGAACGAACTAACTACACCGATGCGGCTTATCAACATCCACTTTGAAACTGTACCCATTTACTAGGTTAATTTCTACACCACCATGGAGGTAGCAACCGCGGGGCGTTGAAAAATTTTTTTTTATGAGTGAAATCTCTCCCTACAGGCCTACTATAAAACACTCGAATCAGTTTTATATCTTTTTTTTCTCTATTTTATACTTTTTTTGTTAATATTTATTTATTTTTTCTTGTGAATGATTGTATGTGATCTACAAAGCAAGCTTAACTATAAACTCACCTCAGTTGCCGAGGAAGCCGAGATATTCGACAACTCCTTCCATGACCGTTGCTCAACTACAAATGCGTGGTCAAAGATAACTTTATTATTTCACCGTAGACGGGGTGGGTGTAACCCCCTCCACTTTTTCTTCTACAAATCCATCATTATTATGTATATGTAACGTTATGTTAACATAGTAATGATGTAACATTCATTACGATTTTCCTCATTTAACGTTACGGTAGGTAATGATAAACTCGGATTACCGACGTTAACTTCTGATTTTTCTGAAGGTAACGATGCTGTGATGTTGTTAACAGTGTCAGCAGACTTGTTTTTTTTGATGATGATACTGTAGTGTTGTAAAAAATGAGCACCGCTTCCACCGTTGATGATTTAACGGAATTTTAACCGGCGATGGTGCAGAAAAACCAGTCTACATCGTATCGGTTTCATGCGGAAAGTCTTCTATTAATAGTTCGATTTGAAATACCTCCCGCATTACATAACCTTTTTCACTATTCCCGTAAGCGGAGTGTATGTGACGATGGTATAATGTATAATAAAACAGTAGGCGGTCGTGTGGGCTGGTATATTGCTTTTGGTCTTGAAATCGAAACGTACATCTACAGTTCCTGTTTTAAGCGAATCGTTCTGGTGGGAACAGTTGATTACTATTAATGGTACACTGGTCTTGAAATCTGCCAAACTGTAAGTGGGACACTCGTCCTCCGGTTTGTTGTAATAACCGACACGAAAGCTGGCGAACATTTCATACATCATATTCACATCACCCTGTAGATTGTCGTACGGATAGTATTGCGAATTCAAATACAGACGAACGTTTACCAATTTGCACATATCGAAGAGTGTCTGTGACTTTGTAGCTTTATCTTTTCTGTACGTCTGTAAACACACACATGTCTTTGCCGTCCACGAATGTATATTTGTGGTAGAGCCGGATATTCGTGGATTTGCCATGTACGAAAAGCTATCGCTAACCGTCTATCTTGTTTTACTACTTTCAACAATTGCAATCGCATAGTATCGGCAACATGAACATACGGAATTTTCCACGCTACATTAGTCACTTGCAACTTGGAATCGGGTGCTTCTTTGGATGTTACCAGTGCGTTCACGAAGTTGGAATATCTAAGCAAAACCAATTCTTGTTTGACGTTCAATATTACGTGTTTGTAGTCTTCGGCAAAACCCATCAGCATATGCAGCGGTACGTGGAAGAAAAATCTTCCAGTGGTTTCATTTAAATCGAATTTATTCGTCACATCGAACTTCCTCCCGAAATTTTCCAAAATATTTTTTTCGCGTTTACGCAACGATAGGTTATTCTTTATCTTTATCGTTATTCCTAACTTTTGTACACGACACATCTCCGTTCCATTTATCTCGTATCGTATCTCCTCGAAGAGAAATGGTATCGCGTTGTTTGTTAACCACGATTCTGTTGCCATTTTATCACCTGCCTTAGTAGTTAGCAGCCTTTCAACCATCAGAATGCTTTTATGCAGTAAAGTTTACACTTACACATCCTGTTGGTGTATCGGTATCCGAATTTAATCGTTGTTGTTGAAAGTCGACGAAGCGTACGGTAGATGAATGTGGTATTCGTACTGGGTGATCGTGTTGTCGAAAGAAACACTTTCACCAACGTCCAAAATATTCGTCCCTATTGTTGCCATTACGGTTTACCACAACCTTAAAACCAAGTTTTGAAGAAACTACACGTTACGCGATGTTAATGCTTTGGTGTTTGCACATCGACTGACCAATTTGCGTATTGTTTCGCTACTACTACTACTACTACTACAATCGTTATTGTATATTATCCCCATCGGTCGGTTTTCCTTTTATTTTGGTTTTCTTTGTAAATGCAATCTCACCGTTACGGTTTCACCGCGAAAATTTATCAGTTTACCGTCATGATCAGTAAACCTTATAGCAATCTTATCTAAGCTTATCTAATCTTATCTATTTACTGGTAGATATATATTATATTCTTCGGCGTTTCGATTATTTTGAAACCAGGCTGTATGCTAATCGTAAATTCATGCAACATGTGTCCTTCTGATCCGTTCGTATAGGAGCCTCGTATAAGGTTGCATTCGACCCGTACGGTGTTCACGTTGTTAATGGCAACCGGCTTCAATGACTCGTGCCGTATATTCGCCGCTAGATTAGTTTTATCAAACCCCAACAGCGGTGCCAAACTATCTCTTGATGATAGATCGATCACAGCACTGCATTTAAGTTCGCATTTTTACGTATTGTTATTCAGTCACAAAAGTAAATCTATTTGGTGTTTATCTTTGAGTTCATCGCACAACAGTTTAGCGATATCATCCACTTCGTACGATCTAGTCGGTAGCGTCAGCTAGTCGTTTTTTGAAATTTATTGGAAACTGCAAACATTGTGTTGTTGATTCGTTCTTTGACATTCGGAATCGAGTTATATGTTGTTAGGTTTATCAACGCTAATTCCCAATCGCCATCAGACAAATCCAGTGGCGGAAAAAATGTAGCGTGTAATAACGACGTATTACCACTTATGCAGAACATATTGATGATGATGTTTACTTGTAGGCTGAGAAATTTGAAACTTGTAGGCCGAACCACGACTGAGAAATTCAAGACATAAATGTCCGCAGATAACCGTGTTTATATTCTATCTGGTGTTATAATTGAAATTTATAATCGAATCGAATGGAAAATAACACATCAATTCGTTAGGTGGGCGCAAATTACCGAAACTATCAAAATAGTCCACCATTCATCTACTTTTTCTATAACATACCCAGTTTTTTCCACGTCCGGTACTGCGATCAAGATCAACTGTCGTAGACTATTTAGTCTTCGGTTTTTTGGGTAATGCGTCCAACATGAAGACTCCTCGAAAATCGGCTATATTTTTATCCCTGCAGGGCAGCGATTATACCTTCCCTGCTCTGCAGTTCCGGCTTTTCTTTTCATCATTTCAACAAGACGTTTTATATTATTCCTTTTTGATCGTCTTCTTCTTACCCTTCCACCGCAGAACTTTGCTTTTAACTTCATCGCGTTTGTAACCGCCAATGCGTTAGCCTTTTCTGGGATAATTCAATCCTTAGATGTAACTCTTTCCCAAGCACTATCGGCTAATTTACGATCTGCAGCCGCTCTGTTTTCGTTATCGTTGTACGTAGCGTATGCGATATCGTGTTCTTTACAAGCTTCGTCCAACTTATTTACACCGGGATCGTTTCTCTTTAATCGTTTTTCTAAATTCGATCCCGTTTCGCAGTACTGATTTCCAGAAATATGTAACTCTACCGGCAATAAATCGATTCCTTTGTTTACAATTTTACCCACCACCTTTATGACACCGTTTAATGCTTTATCACCAATGTAAGATCCTAACACCCCAGCAGCTGTTGCTGTTAGGCTTGTTAACAATCCACCGCCTCGTTTAAGACTGGCTATTCGTTTAGATCTTCTTACCTTACCCTTTCGAACAGGAGAACCCTTTGACCTCCTCACTCTTGCCATGTTGGGCAGACAATGAACCTTTTTACAATCATCCACCAACTTACATTGGTGGTCGTACCATATTTTCCTGCTCCTTCTTCGTCGTAATTCTGGCATTGTTTAATAATTCCATTAGCACGTTTTGATCAAAATGTTTGTTACTTTTGACATCAAGGTTTATTAGAAATCTGTCAAATTTAAATAGATGCTCATCGACATATCATTAGTAGCAAGATCGGTCGATTTTATAGGTGTTTTGGTGTTCATAATACTACTCATTCATTTTCGTTAATGCAATTCCATATCGTCTACGTAGGACTATGTAGCGAGATCGGAGCTATTCTTTGGTTAACCAGCGTTAGTGATAACGCAACCTCTAGCGTTAATTATCTTCTTTTCATCAAAAACGTTTGTCCGTAAATAGTTGACAGTAACGACGTCTGTTTTTTCAATTGGTTCACCGATATCGCATAATCGCTCCTTTGAAAAGAAGAGTGCGTTGTTGTCCAACGCTGAAACTGACGGTAGTTTTTGCAGTTCTTCTATGATCGAAACTATTTAGTTATTATGACCAGTATGACCAGCGTGCCTTGAAGCAACCAATAGATGCAATCTATTGCAAAGTTCGTTTGGATCGTCCCAGTACACGTAATCTGGTCTAACCGTTTTCTTCGCCTTCATTAGTGAACTGTTCCTGTTATTGGACTTTCGTTGTCGTTTTGACTTGCGTATCGCTTCCGAGGAAACAGTTCTTTAATAATAGTATTGTACTTGTTAGATTTACTGGAGAGTATAAGAACGGTACTTTGACTCATATGCGCTTCCTGTATATTCCAAGATTTTCTTATAGTGGTGTAAATCTTTTTCCGTATAATAGTGGGGTTCATTAAAAAGTATCAACTGATACAAGCCGTCGGTTCCATTATGACTTTTTTATCGATTACAATTGTATTTCTTTCGAACACAACCTTCTTTTTCCCAATCATCCACCCCAATCATTAACGTTTTTCAAATCAACTTTTTTCCCAATCATTAACGTTTTTCACTCCGTACACGTTGTCGATTCTCTTAATTTTATCGGTTACGGCTAGGTTCAAGTAATGATTTGCACGAAAACCCGGGGATTTCGATGATCTACAGGTTTGACAATCTCTTTTTTTGGATTACTTAACAGTCTTCTCATAGCCGTTGGTGAAGATACGCTACCCTCTTCCTTTATATCCATTAAGGAATGGATATAAAGGTTCCATTATGACTTTTTTATCGATTACAATTGTATTTCTTTCGAACACAACCTTCTTTTTCCCAATCATCCACCCCAATCATTAACGTTTTTCAAATCAACTTTTTTCCCAATCATTAACGTTTTTCACTCCGTACACGTTGTCGATTCTCTTAATTTTATCGGTTACGGCTAGGTTCAAGTAATGATTTGCACGAAAACCCGGGGATTTCGATGATCTACAGGTTTGACAATCTCTTTTTTTGGATTACTTAACAGTCTTCTCATAGCCGTTGGTGAAGATACGCTACCCTCTTCCTTTATATCCATTAAGGAATGGATATAAAGGTTCCATTATGACTTTTTTATCGATTACAATTGTATTTCTTTCGAACACAACCTTCTTTTTCCCAATCATCCACCCCAATCATTAACGTTTTTCAAATCAACTTTTTTCCCAATCATTAACGTTTTTCACTCCGTACACGTTGTCGATTCTCTTAATTTTATCGGTTACGGCTAGGTTCAAGTAATGATTTGCACGAAAACCCGGGGATTTCGATGATCTACAGGTTTGACAATCTCTTTTTTTGGATTACTTAACAGTCTTCTCATAGCCGTTGGTGAAGATACGCTACCCTCTTCCTTTATATCCATTACCTCCTCCTTCTCCTCCTTTGGTTTTTTTTTTAATATCGTCGTATTTTTGTTTAAACATCTTATTAAGATCACGAAGCAGTTTGACAATAGATTTAAAACGCTTTTCCATAACTTGCTCCGATTCCGTTATTCCTTGCGTAATAGCGCGATGTTTTCTTTTAATCGAATCTCGTATTCTATCGATTTCCATTAGTAACTTTGCAGACGACGACGACGACGAATTTCATTCTTTGTTCGACATCATGGTTACGAATGATCGGAAAACGTTGATCACATCACCATCCTAGTTTGACTGATCTAAAGAACACTGCATGTTGTTTTTTTTTTTGGTTCTATGTAAGAAACGTATAAAATCGATTAACCGAAACCTTCATTGGTATTGCACAATTCGACGTAATATTGCGTCACACCCTGATGAAAATAGACGGCATAAATAGTCTTGCTATTGTCACCGTTTATCAACTGTTCTCTTTTATAAACACACTGAAGCCTACTCGATACCGTCCTGCGTTTATGTCGCTCTCCTTATCACCAACCAAAAATCCATGTCGTTTCTTCCAGGCTACACCGCACAGACTTTTAAACCGATCGAATTTCTTATCCGTATTTACGTGATCTTTATGGATGTGACGTAAATTGAGATCGTCCTGTTTGAATACGAGAAGAAGGTTGGCGTTGTCACGTACGAGTTGCTTTGCGGTGTTGGAATATGTCTGTGTGAGATAAAAGCTATCGATGTTGTTGTGACATCCCATCGCAAAGTACTTGCGAATATTATTTTACTTTCCGCTGGCTACATCGTCGAAAATCATTATCGAATACGGTTTCGCTTCGTCGGGCGCCATCACATGATCGTTTTCAGAGTAGGCAAAATAACCGATCTCCAGTATACCACTTATCACTTGTTCTAGAAATTTATATTTCGGTTGGTACAGTGATTTAGAAAACATGTGTATATTTTTGAACCGTAAACCGTCGGGTGAAAAGATCAAATTGAATAGAACATGTGTTTTTCCGCAATTAGACGGTCCACAGATAATAGATCTAATTGTATTCGGTAGAAGAGGACCATGACGAAGGTCTTTTCCCTCACCACACCCGGATCCTGTATATTCGTCAAACCTTTGCAGCGTAATATTACCGACCTGTTGACGTTCCAACCTCATGTTTGCGACTGACCAGTTCACCGTATCTAATCCGCCTTATTTATCTAACTGTTGTGTTTTCCGTCGAACCCTTGCCACTTTACAAATAATTTATCGCCTTTTCTTCGGAAGACTTTCTCGACTAAATACACGTGATTTTTAACGTTAGGTTTAGTGAGCTCTTCACCGCAAAATTTACCACTCACCATCTCACCCTTAATATCAATCAGCTTATAGGTACAGGGGCGAGTTTTGGTGTGTACTTTATGAACAGTAAACACTTCATTTGGCAAGTATCCTTTGGCGAAGGTTTTTTTAAATTTGCTTATTCGTACTCGATCGCCGACTTTACATTTCGCTAATGTAGGCTTTCGATACAGTACCGTGTTGAGTCGTCTTAAAACGACGGATTCGTTTCTCTTATTTACATCTTTAGATTTCATACCGATAGTCCAATGGCGGTACCGTTATATTTAACGATCAATTTCGGAAGTAAATCCAACCACTTGTACGTAACCTGTTCGGTAAATTTTTACCGCATCATTATTTTCAGAGTTCGGTTAAAATATCAGATTTTTTGATCAGAAATAAAAGCACATGAACATATATATTTTAAAATGATATAATTTTAATTAAGAAAAAGTTCATGAGGTATTGATAACTTGATTTAAATATCAATTTACATAGTGATGAGAAGATGATTTTGATGGTGATAATGATGCTACAGTGTATTAAAGAAAATACTTTTTTTACTTGCTTTTTAACTCACAATGTTTTTTTTTCATGTTTGTCCTCAAATCTTGTATCCTTCATTATTGCCGATTGATGAAAATTTGCACAGTTGCTAAGGCCGGGTGACAATAAAATATTCCACCATTACTTTTGCAAACATGGGGTAAATTAAGGGTGCAGGTGTAAAAAATTTGCAAAATCTGCAAAAAGCTATGAGAGGTTTTTGGAGTCGTTGATGACAAATCCGATAGCCGTTTGTAATCTGATACATTTACTTTGTGTAGTAAATATTTGACTAAAAATTTGTTTGTTATTTTATAAATATATTAGAAATTTCAATATATGATGTTATCTTTTGAAATACAAATTAACCTACTAATTAAACTCACGCAATGTATGATAGTAATTTGATTAAATTATGATTAAAAAGTATAAAGCAAGTTTTAAACATTTTGAATAATGTTTCTAATATTATTAGGAAATGCTTAACTCTTCTCTTTAAGGTTTTATGTTGAAAATTATTATACCATAGAATTTACTTTTATAACGGGTTACTGTATTTTATTGGTAACGCATAAAATAGCACTTCGATATAATAAATATAGTACACTAGTACATATATGTCGATTGTCAGAGACTGTCACCAACCAATAAGCAATCTCTATCCCACGAACGTCCAGGCAACGTTATTTACTTTCCTGTCATTCTTAGCTGATGTTTCAATCATGGCCACTGCTTCCATCATTTAAAACCAAACATAAATGTTTAAATGTCAGCATTGAGGCTATTTCTAATCAGTTTATGATAAATTTTAAATGAATTAAGGTATGCATTCACCTTATTTCTTACATCTAGCTTAAAGTAATCTTAAATATATTTCCACCATATTTCTATTTATTTTATTCATATCAGTTTCAGCTAAGCATATCATTCATTTAGTTAAAGATTGTGAACATGTATTTTTATAAACAAACATTTTTCTTGAAAGAATTTGGTTGGTCAGTGATATTCGGAAAGGTTGAAAGATTGAAGAAATTTATAAAAGATGTAATTAATCTTCTGTATCTGTTTTGTATCATATCTACAACATTTTGTTTCTTTTTAATGTATTTCAAATCCAGTTGATAGCAACTTCATTTCTCTCTAGAAGTAGTTAATAAATATTTTACTTCATGTTAAAAATGGAGGCATCCTTTACACTCATCTCAGTTTTAATAGCTGCTTATCACATTGTGTTTTGAAAGGAAGGTTTTTAATACTTGCATTTTCAAGCTTTTTTATTTCCTTGTACAAAGTAAAGAAAATACTGTAATCGCGAAAAATTTCGGTTTTCAGATTTCAACAGAAATATCCATTTGACCATTCATGAATCCATTTTGACTAGTTTCGCCGTGACGTCTGTACGTATGTAACTCGCATAACTCAAAAACGATTAGCCGTAGGATGCTGAAATTTGGATTTAGAACTGTTTTAAAATCTAAATATGCATCTCTCCTTTTGATTGTAATCGACTGAACCAAAAGTGTCCAAAAAAGCCCAAAATCCAAAAATATTTGGATTTTGGGATATTTTCAATGATATATCATAAACGGTACTTATTTTCATTGGTTCCAGAGGTATAGCCAAATAATAGTTTAATTAATGAAATATTTGGATCTTCAAGAGGAAGGCATAGGAAGCATAGGAGTTAATCAGACCTTCATCTCCTTTCTTTTTTCAATTTTTTTTTTAATTTACATATATTGATTTATTATTAATTATTAACCTCTGATTGTAAAAACATTTTTACGATAAATAATAATTCAATACCAGTAAAAAAAAAAGAAAAAAATATCAGAAATTATTAATGAAATAAAACTTTATGTACTTTTCATTTTAAAAGAACGTGTATATGTAATTTAATAGATTTAAAATGAAGTCATGTAATGTCCACATCAGATTTTTTTTTTTTGGGGCGTTTTTATTTTCATTTTTTTTTTTACATGTTGATTGTCTTCAGTAACCTTTTAAGTACTAAGCTGATTAATTTCAATTTTACATTTTATTATTAACAACCACCTTTAAATATTAGAACACATTGTTTTTGTTATATATATATATATATTTAATTTCTTCATCCTGCTTGTAAAACGATGTTTACCTGCCGGGAAAAAATGTTTTTATTTTTGTTTTTGAAAATTTACGTTTTATATTTTTAATTTTACGTTTGTTTTTAATACTGACACGTTGATGTTTACTTTTAGTTATTATTTTGTGTAATTTAGGCTAATTATATTCCGTTTATTTTTGTATGTTGAGATTTTTTCTTACTTTGGATACGTAACTTATTCATACTCTTTTTTCATGAGGTAATAAACGTTGTTATTACCCCCCAAAAAAAAGTATTGTTTCATGATATTCTTTTTTATATTCGGGGGGTGGGGGGGTGAAAATGAAATCCTGTTAATGTAATTGAAAAATATCTGTAGGTATGTGGGGGACAAATAATTTTACTAAAAAATCATTATTAAAGTTAAGGGATACTAGTGCACAGAGAATCTGATTCTGATACTGTTTTTTTTTCATTACTATATATTTGAAATTTCTCTATTTTGACATTTATTAACTAATACATATGAAAACAATTTTCAATTTTATCACGTTGGTTTTGATTAAAGTTATAAATAATTGTATTTTTTATTCAAATAATGTTCAAATCTTGCCATGCACATTTGTCTGGCTAATACATTGTACCGAATGCTAGTTTTTTAACTGAATGTAAAAAGCATATTTTAAGGTTAATTGATATTTATTTGCACAAAGCATAAATAAGTAGAATGTCTAGGAGCCTGTGCCCTGTGATTTTCTTTATGAATTAGTTTAATACACACATTTGAATTATAAAATAGATTCATTACACATAGACATTATATCATACTTGAATTTAAAAATAAGATAAATGACTGTTGATGGTTAGAATTCTACATTATAACGAAAGCGTTTCAAATCAGAAATTAACTGAGCAATACATTACAAACCTCAATAAATTCATTTTGTGAAAAAGAAAAAAAAACAATACAGAGTTACAGGACTCTTAAAAGAATAAAGAAGATATATATTGATTTCTTGTCTTAACAAATAACTTAAATTATCTTGAAAAAACAAATCTCTTAACCCAAGAAAATAATTATTTTTTGGTTTTACATTTTATAAAAACGACTCTTATTTAAGGATTGAATTTGTAAGATAATCATAAAATTTTACTTTTTAAGGAATTAATCAAAATGTTTTATTATTTCTCTTCATAAAAAATAAAAAACAGTTTTCAAGTTTCATTAATAGAGTAGAGTTACATTTTTAAAACATCGTAAAATCATATGATTTTTTAACTAATTTTGACAGGGTTCTGAATCCGTAAGATTTAGAAATATTTTTTTACTTTTATCTACTGATCATAAATGCAAATTTGTTTGTTCAGTTATATCTGTATTATTTGATCTCACAATGAAAACACATTGTATGAGATGACACTTCTTTTCAATGCAATATTTATGTAACGCTGGTATTTATGCTTTGCAGCCTTTCTTAATCAGAATCAAAGCCGATGTATGTTTTATACTCTGCTAGGCTATAAGAACAAAATCTACATTGTATGAAATAAGATGGGTGAAATTCAAATAGCTTATTCCATATTTGTTGCAAAAACCTTTTGTGCCCTATTTGGAAATTATGTTTCCAATAGAAGACATTACTGTAAGAAACTGGTTATCTCTTAATGCGTAGGTCGGAATTACATCGAGAGTTTGCGTAGTAATAAAAGAAGCTCCTCCTTATATATTAATAAATCTTTAAGTTAGCAGCCCTACCCCTCTATTTTTCTTTATATTCAACTATTATTTATGTGCTCTTAAACAATTTATATTTGCAGGTGCCAACATTAATATTACTAGCATTATTTCAAGAGAATAATGTAAATTATATTTGTGTACTTTTCTTAAACAAATTCACAAACATGTTGCCATTTTATATTTACCTCACTTATTTGTTTCCTTCTATTTATCACATTTTACTACTCTAAACTAGTTACATAATGTATTATTTTCTTTTAACTGAAAGGAATGATTAAACTCTTTTTAGAGATGTTTTTTGTAGAACATTTTTCTCGGACATTCTTCCAGTACATCGTTTAAAAAATAATAAAAAAGATCTATTATGGGAAAAAATTTATCTAAGTTTAATTTTTTTAAAAATCATAAACAAATTCACGAGTAGCATTCACTACAAAACTAGTGTTGATAGCAACAACGACAATTTTATCCTACAATTAATTTATTCAAATTTCTCTTGATTCACTTAAAAATCAAGAAACAGATTCCAAATTTTTTTTTATCAAACCAGTCATGACTGGTTTGATACAGCTCTTCAAGATTCCCTATCTAGTGCTAGTCGTTTCATTTCGGTATACATCCTACATCCCTATCAATTTGTTTTACCTATTCCAAACGTTGTCTGCCTGCACAATTTTTTCCTTCTACCTGACCCTCTAATATTGAAGCGACTATTCCAGGATGCCTTATATGTGACCAATAAGTCTGTCTCTTCTTTTAACTATATTTTTCCAAATGCTTCTTTCTTCATCGATTTGCCGCAACACCTCTTCATTTCAATCCAGATTTAATAAGCCTCTATTGACACTATCTTTCTCTGTTCTGGTCCGCTTTCGGGAGCGAGGGCAATGCCTACACCCTCCCACACCACAGCTCCATCACAAAGCGCTCCATCGTAAAATTTTTAATAAAATTTAGATAGACAATTAATCAGCACTAGATGATATTAGAAATTTGAGGGTTATATTTCTGTGACAAAAACAAAATGCTAAATGAATTCCACCTCATCTAGACAGATTCGTTTCAGCTTTTTCATTTATTACTTCAGGGACCCAACTTGAAATTGGATTCATTAGGTACGAATTCTCCAGTTTCTTATTAAGTTATATGTTTCATTTATATTCAAACACAATTTCGTAATTAAATTTTAAAATTCGTCATATTTTAACTTCTTTAATATTTTATAAAGAAAAGATTTGCTACCAGTCTTCAGAAAAAATTAACATTTTGACCAAAATTTCACCGTACCATGTTAACAATATACACGTTAAGATTACAAAAAAAAAAAAAAAAATTTAATAAAATAATCTGATTCCATAAAAAAGTTGGTTTTGGTCAGATATTAGGTGTATTGTACTTCACAGTTATTATTGCAATGAATCACAATTATAGAATTGGAAATCGTAATATGGTGGGTGTTATTACCTATAAACAAATTATTCACTGGATGGATTGTAATCAACTAACTTTAAATACGGATAAAGTTGTTGCATTGTACTTCTCAAGTAGACATAACATTGCTGATCGCGTGGACAGAATTCTTACTACATATAGTGAAATATTTATAGCGAAATTTCAAGGTGTTTTAGTAGATGACAAGTGGGATGATCAAACTGTTTTCGTTTGCAACAAAATCAAGGCGTGCTATTTTGTTCTGAAGTCCCTTAATAAAATGGTATGCTTGTCATCATTGTTAAAAATTTATTATACCTACGTACATTCTCGTATATGTAAAATATCATCTCTTGGAGCTTCCTCCAAAAGTCAGAACAAGTTTTGAAGGTACAAATATGTGCTGTCAGATCAATATCAGGCCCCCATAACTAAGAATCGTGTTGACTTATGTTTAGAAAAATAAATATGTTAACTTATCTATGTGTTTATAGTTATAAATATACAGTGTTAAAAAAAATGGTCTCTTATTCTTAAGAAATAACAGTTGTCATATTTATAAATTTGGACAACGAAACTGTCTGTTTTCGTGTAAAAAATAATCACAGTACTTCAGCTTACAGGAAAGGGCCTTATTTTTCTATGTTACCATTTTTTATAAATTGCTGACCGTTTGAAAAATCTTCTCTCCCAATTTATTTAAAATATAATTAAAAGATTTTCTTTAAAGGAAACAATATTACTCGGTTCATGAATTTTTCAATATTAATTAAAACCAAATACGAATACAAAAAAATTGAAAAACACGTTGCCAGACAAAATATTGTCGACAAACGTTGCTCTTTAATAAAGGATAATTAAAGACCGTGTCGGTGTCAATTTTGTATAGAGTATAATTTTTTCAATTTATTAAATTTATTTAAACACGTATTATTATTATTATTTCCGATTACTCCCCTTCAGAAGAGCGTGTGAACTTGAGCCAATCATCGATTTCCTTCCTTCTCTTTTCTTTCCAAAACCTCTGCATCCGTTAACTATGTTTCTTATTCCTCTTCTCCATCAATCTTGTTCCTATTTTTTCCATTTTCCGCTCTTGTTCAATATACTATCCCTAAACAATATAATTTCATCCCTAAACTTCCTTCTGTCCATGATTTCTTCTTCTGAGATGTTCAGCCGTTTCAGGTCGTCTTGTGTTTCTTTCATCCAAATGGACTTATTAAATCTTTGAAATTTGTTATCAGGAAGGTTACATAAGGCACATACATAAAATCGCTTTTCACTATCATTTTTATCGGAAATGCATTTCCCATTATAACTATTTAAGAACTTCAATATTACATATACTGGGCATGTATACATATTGAGTCCATCAAGTAAGAATTAAAGAGACATTCTTACCGTTTTTTTTTTGTACTGTATTTCCTTTACATTAGAGCGCTTTCGGGCATAAGCCCATCCTCAGTAATGCTTTCTCATTTATCCTTACTTACATTGACTCATATAACTATTATTCAACACCTTTATAATGTGGTTACTTTTTAGAACTTTGGTTATTGAGTAAAAAGTAATAACTTTTAAATATTTACAGAATATACATAAGTTCATAAAAAATAAAAAAATTAAAAACGTCTTTTAAAATTTATTATAAATTACAATTAAAATGAATTTTTTTATTAATTTACCTAAATTTATTTAAAATTTCTTTCAATATGTTTTTTTGTATAATGTTAATACACTACAGTAAACAATTATTTAATTTTATTTAAAATCTTATCAAACGTATTACAAACTTAAATAATTTTTAGAAGAATGTCCCCAACAAATTTGGCGCTGATTCATGAAGTTAAATTCACGTCTATATTTGTATATAAAACTTTTTATAAAATTTCAAATTTTTTATTATTATTTTCGTGTTCAATGTTCAATATTTACTTTTTAAATTATTTCTTTATTATTTTTCAAACTAGTTATATTATGTGATTGTTAAATGCCCAGTTACATTTGCAAAACCTATTTTTTTATTTTTAAACGATCAAAATGTTCGTTAAATCTATCCTTAAAAGACCTATTTGTTTTTCAATAAATATTTTTTCACAATTATTGCATTTTATTTTATAAATACCAGAAAAATCATTTTTATTTTTTTATTGTTATTTTAAATGTTCTATTACATAGTTATCGGGTTTATAAGCAGGTTTATATTCTTTATTATTATATTCATTAATTTATTTTTCTGTAATTTTATTAGTGTAGAAGTAATTTATATAAATATTTTCCTTGCGTTTGTTTCATTTATGCGTTTTAATGTAATGATGTTTGTATTATTTACGTATTTTGAAGTATATCTTTTATATATATTATCTATCAATGAGGACTTATATCCATTTTTTACAGCAATATTCTTTATACTATTTATTGCGTTATGCAATTTATCATTAGTGTATTATGTATGTACATAAAATCTGGAAACTTCTAAATCCTTGGTTATTAATACTTTTTCTGGCATATACCATCTTCAGTTACATTAGTACGAACTTAAGGAAATTTTTTTTTTTAATTTTGAGGAATTATCCTCAAAACGTTTAATATTTTTATAATAAGGTTGAGAAATTTTATTAACAAATTGTGAAACTTTTTTTTCTTTTTACTACACGTTAGATAGACATATGACTAAAATTTCAATAATATGTAACCTGCGTAGCAACTTGTTAATAAAGACTAAAGACAAAAGACTATTCGTTGCAAGATATTAATTTACCTAAAATATATATATATATATATATATATATATATATATATATATATATGGGTGATATTACAGGTTATGAGTAATATAAATTAAATTAATATTTACATAAATATTAAATATGTAATGAAATCGATTTTTATATTTATTTGATTGTAAAGCTACCAAATAAATAAATGGACAAGACCTATCACCAAAGTGTAATTACGAGTAGATATAAAGATTCTTTTAATATAAGAAAATAGCTCAAAACAAAAATTTCACTGTCAAAGGAAACTAAATGTGTAAAAAAAAAAAAACGTTGAAAATATTGTTAAAATAATTAGGTTTTGACTATTCTTTTTTAATATTTTGGGGCCGGCAAAAAAATATCATCTGCCGAAGTTTGGGATTTAAAAACAAAATCGCATTACTGTAACGATTATATATGTTTTTTACGTTTACATTCTGTCCAAGTTTACTGAAAGAAGATTATTCATTTAATTTACTGGATTTTTGATTTTTGATGCCATCGTGCATTTAGTATTTAATGTTACCATGTAAAATACTGCTATTAAACGACTTAGTAATTCGAAATCAGTATTACCATACCATAAATATAAATAAAATTTAGTAGTGGGAAAAGTAGGTTAATTTTAATTGATTCAAAACAATAAAAATTAAATTTTGTTTGAAATAGTCAAAATTTGCTGTCATGTTTTTTCTTTTTCCGGTTTTTGACCTTAATAGTTTCCATAATCTTCATGCTTTGATTAATCAAATTAAATAGAAAACATTTTTCATTATTTAAAACAAAAATCACAAAAAAAGTATTAGTGTTATTTAAAAATTTTATAAATTATTTCATTTTATTTCATCAATAATGCGGGCTCCGTACTTAGGATTATACCTAGATAATCAGATATTCAAAATTTAATATTTGTGACTACTTGAATGACTTTATTGTTTGGCGACTATTATTATTTTCCTTTGTTTGATTTTGTGATATGATATATGTTAGCTTTTTATCTGTTCTTTGATTTTGTTAACTAATTGCTATATTTCAGTCAAGAGAGGTGATATATATTATTATAAAAATGCATTAATAAGTGAGCTATCTTTAAATGGTCTCCTGACATTATTCTTAACCAAAAGTTTTACTTATGGTCGCAACCCTTTTGGCGACCGATTGTAAACATAAATTGCTCATAATAAAACATATCTATTTCTGGACTTCAATTTTAATATAAAGATCTTTATTAAAACTATTAAACCTATTTACATGTTTATATATATATGTTTTTTGTATAATGGTAACTTCATACCGTTTAATACGATTATAGAATGACTGAAGAGGAAGCACGAAAATAACTAAACACTGAAACCAGTAACATAAAATAGGATTGAAGGAAACAAAAAATAATAATAATTTACTCTAATGCACATTTTAAAATACATCCTGAACCCGCAGGGAAAGACACCATCCATGTGACAGTTTTGGTCGCCACGCTATATACCTAGCCGTATAGGCTTTACCGGAGGTCATCTTCAGAACCCCAACTAAAAGCACCTCTCAGCCTTGTTCTTGCCTGAATCAGGATGCCACCGATACGAATAACATATGTGATATCCCCATCGGTGTACTACTATGAAATGGACTCTTTAAAAAAAAAGAAAAGACAACGAGGTTGAGTCTTTAACAATTGAATTTGTTTATTTATAATTTAATACACAACTTAGTTCTGCTATATATCAGAACAAATGGTCTGAGTGTATGCTAATCGTTTGCTCACCAACTTGTAGGAAAATTTTAGTTAAATCTTTGGTTATTATTCTATAACTTTGTCAAGTCTTCACTATCTTACAGATTACGTTATTATGCTAATAAGAAAATATATAATAAAAATTTCGTGATCTTAAATAAAAAAAACAAGTACAATTTTTCGTTGATTCTTACTTTATGTGCCTTTGATTCTATTAACAAACTTATTCGAATAGGATTATTTTTTTAGAGTTTATGTTATAGTCGAATGTAACTTAGGTTTAAAATAAAAGTATTCAAGCTATTGGTTGAAGTAGAATTACTGCAACAATTCTGATACTTAGAAAACTTATCAGAATTATATTAGTTGTATATTAAAATAAGAAAAGGGATATTAAGGGAAAAATTACCGGGTTTTTTTTATCTAATGAAGGTTAATTTTAGTTTTAGATTGTGGTCTAAAAGTTTGGTTAAGAAGAAATTTTTTAACATTAAATAAAAGTTTTTTAATTCTGCCCATTTTTTGTTTCAAAGTTATTGCTTTTATTGAAATTGTGGCAATAAAATACAATTATTTTTTTTCAAGAAACTTTTATTTAATTTGTATGTTTCTTCTATTGCATAATTTTCTTAAATAAGACAGAGGATAAGAGAATTTTGATCCTCGAATGTTGAAGTTCATTTTAATTCTGTTTTAATCGTGATCATATAAATTATTACAGACTAATAAAAATCAAATTTTGATATTACTGCAAAGAAAAACTAGATTTCAGCTACTTCTTTCAGGTGAACAAACTGCGTTGGACATTTTCTCTTGGGCTGTATAGGGATTACAAGTGAATCATTATACATTTTGATTTTGTAGTAGTTCCATACTGCAGGTCACTCTTGAATAGAAAAGTGAAGATTCATATTTTCCGTAAATACCAATGGGAAATGTCATATTTTGATCACATCTACTGTAGAACTTTATTTACTGCACATGGTTATACCATGTTCTCTTATGGTAATGTGCTTTAATATATCTATGATCTCAATGTAAACAAATACAACAGTTTTTAATTTTTCAAATTTTTTCTTCAAAAAAGTCTTGATAAAAGGAATTTTACCCATACACTTATCTATAAGCTTTACAATCTTTTCCCGTAACTTTCAGGAAAATTACAAAAGAATATCTGCAAGACGTAACTATATTTTACCCTAAATTATGCTTTCATGTAAAAGATTTAAATTTAATTTAAGAATAATTGTGTAGTATTCAAAACTATTAGTATTTTTTTCTTTTCAGAACAAATGTGTTTCATTATTTTTGGTACTGGCCATGAGGATAGTGGAAAATAAAAATGCGTTGTACCCTGTAATATTGTATGAACCAGGTATTTACCATCAAAACCTTTCAAAGGTTTTACTCCAATGTTAAGGAAAATATTGAATGAGTAACTTTCTTATGGAATATATATCATTTAATTAGTTTAGAAGAAGGTTTCTTTTAACACTTAAAACTCGGAACAATATAGAAAACAGAAACAAATTATATTAATTTTTAATTGCATTTTAGTTATTCATAAATTTTAAGGGGTTTAGCGTGATTTTTTTACCATAATTCTGTCATTCTCTAAATAGTGAGTTTCTAGTCATCGTAATTGATAACATAAACAAGAGTAGTTTACACAAATGTGTCTGTAGAATTTTGATAATTACCTTACCGTATATAAATTCCACTATTAAAACTTGTGACACAGTAGAAACATATCTATTGATTACGTACTAAATAATTGCTTTTGGCTGTCAAAAAACAAGATTGAACAAATTTTATTTTGCAGAATAAGATATTTCTTTTTAAAAAGAAAAAAATTAATAATGAAAAAAAAGAGTTAGACTCAAAAAAAGAAACATAAACAAAATATTATATTCATTAGAGAAGGAGACCAAATTAAAGAAAAAAATTTAAAAATATTCATGTAGGTTAAGCTTGAAAATTTTGTATAACTATACTTTTCTCTGTATCTAACACCATTTTTAATAAAAAAATAAAAAATTATGTAAAGATTCTAAAAAAAAAACTTTTCTGTATTTAAGATCCGGGCTTTATTTTAATTTTTTTTTGAGAATTGTAGACCGTTTTTATAGCCCTAAATATAATGTTTAAAATACCAAAAAATCTATCAAAAACATAAAAACCGGAGGAACAAATTTTCCAAAGTCTTTTTATAAAGTGCCTCTGAAGAAAATCGAAATTGGTTTAGCCGTGATATCGCCACACTCTGAATGAGTTTTTAAAAAAAAATCAATATGATAAGCCATACATAGAAATATTTGAGTTAAATTTCTAAGAAAATCGATTCGGTCAATTCTGGGATATAAAATAAAGCAGTGTGACACAAATACGTACATATTCGTATGAACGTATAACATACACACACACACATATATATATATATATAAATGATTTTTATTGGTCTTGATCAACATTTTTCAAGATGGGGATAGCGGTGATATGAAAGGGAAGTGGTGAAATTAGCCTCCAACTTCCAACGTAAATAATAATGAAATCATTTTGTGCGAAAAATGTATTATACTAGATATTTTTTAAAAGTAAACTTGTAAAGAAAAAGGTTAATGAGATGGTTGAATTAAAGAGGCGTAATCCTGCTTCACGACTCTTTTGAAATGCGAGAGCACGACGTGTTCAAACATATCATACTCATGTTCGAATATGACGCTCTAACAGCGAATATTATGCAAGACCAAATTACAAGAAGCATTTACATATCAAGTTGGAACCTGTAAATTACTCATGTTTGTACACTTCATACATAAGAATATCCTACACTTCATACTATATTATATCTCCATACTCGTCGCTATGAACGTAGTTAAATGGTTTTAACTAGGTTTTACCGAGTTGGGGTTGGGGACGTGAAATATTTATTACAAATATTTTTTAGTCTATTGGGTTGTAGAGTTAAAAAGATTGAGAATAACCGGTCTAGATCAATTTATTTGGACCGTAAAACGTAAAAATTTTCAAAAAACCCGGTACCCCATTTCTGACATGATTACCGTACTTTTCATTTAAACATAGCTATTCTAGTTATATTCGGCGAGAAAGTAAAAATGTAGCATCGTTTTCATTTATTACCCTAAATAAATGATAATTTAAATAAAATTTGATTTATGTGGACATAATTAAAAAAAACAAAATGCAGTATAAGAAACGTAGTACAACTGAAACTATCAGAAAATTTATAAAATTGATTCAGTTTTAGTCATCAAATCGTATTTTATTTTCTTCTGCCAAAGTAAAATTAGAAACAGAAAATTCTCGTATTTTGTAAAGATAATTACCCATCGAAAAAGTTATTTTACCGCAATCTTGTAAGATATTATTAAAGGATGAACCTAATGTAATCAAAATTTCAAAGTACTACAAACTGTGCAAATGTCAGAAAGAAATATAGGATTTTGACATTAATTACTGGTTTGTATATTCATATAATGATGATTAAAATATGAAAATATTTTTCACGTTATTTAATTCTCACCCTTGAGAGAATGTTATATTATTCTGATATTTATGTCGCCTTTAGCATGAAAGAACAACAACAATATAAAAGCCGGTCAACATTTATTATATTAAAAAATATATATTTATATGTATAAAATTATAGCCTTTCTTAATAACCAGTTACATTATAAGTATTTGTTACAGAAATTCATTATTATAAGAAATGAAAAAATATGTCATAATATTCTATTTAACATTCCTTCTTCTAGTAAATCTGACAAGATGAATTCTGTACATGACATTAGATTACAACTGTTTAGCTAATAGTATCAGACGTTTGTGTTATTCTTATAAAATACTAGTTTTTAAAACATTATAATAATAGTAACTTTCAAATTTTATTTAAGTATGTAAAGTATTTAATAAAAAAAATAATAACTGAAAATTATTACGACAAAAACTTGTGGAAACATTTATTTTCGGGCAACTTATTTCCAGCTGAACTGAAATTAATTTGAAAAAACAATTACTCCTTCTAAATTATGATTCTGGTATTTTAATTTAAAGGTTTGTTGTATGAGTATTTACTGTAACAAATATTGTAGAATAGTGAAGAATATATTATTTAATATACAGATATGGAAATATCGACATTTCCTTTTTCTCACTTTTTCGTTTCAAAATTTCATTTTTAAATTAACAATTTTTTTTCTAAGATAATATTTAAATAAAACCCTATTCAAGAAATTTTAGTTAAATGTAAAATATGCAGGACTAATGTCAAAAGAATAATCTTAACTGCAAAAGGAACCGCGGTGGCAACGGTTTGTTTCCTGGATAGTAGGATAGACTAATTCAGCAAATGTATGAAATAAAGAAAAGGAGGTAACTGGTGGATTATCTTACCACCAGATTACCTGTATTAAGGATGGAGAAGACCTTCTTGCCTCGTCTTTAGACATATCCAAGAAGTTTGTGAGTCACTATAAAGCTGGTAGTACAACAAAAATTATGTCGATGATTTTACAAAGCACAAAGCTGTAAATGAAAATTATATATCGTTTTAACCTCAGAATTATTTGTATTATAATTAATATTTTACTCAAGAAAATTTCAATTACGTTCTGATTAAAATAGTGAATATTTCCGATGGTCCGGACAACATCCGATACCACAAGAACAGAATACTAGATGTCACTGCAAGGAAGAAAATACTAGAGTTCTAACAAAATCTGGATTTCTAGTAGGTCTATAGCGGTTATAGAACATTCACTAAAAAAAAAATTCCTTGTATGCACAGAGCTACCCTCCTATCTCACTTGCTTGTACAATAGGAAACATTTTGGAGCGTATAATAAATTATCGACTCATGTGGGTTCTTCAAAAAAAAAAAATGTATTTCACCCCATCAAATGAGATATTGAAAGTTTCATACTGTAACAGACCAGATAATTAATACCGAAAATGAATATTAACTAGTTTCTTGAGTACTTAAAACAGCGTTGCCGTCTTCTTTGATATGACTTGGAGACGCTGGATTTTTTAAATATTTTATTGTAAAAAAATAGATTTCTATTAAAGTAGCTACAACAAGGTAAAAAAGAAACATATTAAATGATAAAATAGCTTTTTTAAAATTATAATTCACTTAGCCATACGGTGAATTTCGTTAACATGTATTTACACGATCATATGAATATTAGGTATATAATTAATTCTGTGACCAAATTAAATGTGAATACATTTAATTCGGGAGTTAAGCCATGAATTTCCTATTTGTAGTGCAAAATTGCAATATTATGATATTTTTGTACTAGTATTTTATCATTATTTCTTTAAAAAAAAGAAACACGTGGAAAAGGTATAGTTTCTGGTAATGAAAGTTATCATTTCATTAAGTTCTTGTTCTCAAAGCCTTAAATTTGGACTTTAGTAATGTTTGGGTTGTTCACCTAAAAGAAAATTTATTTTAATACCTATTTCTTTTGTAAACCGTGAAAGCCTCAGTTTCTCCTTTTTTCATAACAGTGTAAAGTTATTTTCTTACTGAAAACATCCCGCTTTCCATTTTCTTAAATAGAAACCTCATAGTGTTCAATAAAATTAAATTCAATTTATCTAATTTTACTTTGTGTATGTATGTGTGTGTGTGTGTGTGTGTGTGTGTGTGTGTGTGCGCGCGTGTAACATATTATATAATTTTCATTTTCTTTTTAAATATGATTCTGTATTACTTGAATGTTACTGGAACATAAATAGCACTATCTTATGGATCACTTATATAATATGACAGTTGTAGAATTATAATAGTTTTCTTCTGTTAAAGGATTATATTAACTGGACTCAAGTGAAATTATGCAACAAGTTATAATTACAACATTTGAAATTACAGTAATCATTTCGGGTGTTTTTTATAGGGCTATAATGTTATTTTCATTGTATTTATGCATTATAAACTTCGGCTAGCAGTAGGGAGATTAAATATCTGGTTAGGATTATTTGACAGTTTATGGCAGTTTGTTTGCATGAGACGGTTGTTTGCCGACTGTATTTAGAAATTAATACTAAATGTTTTGTTATTTCTTCTTGCAAAACTAACTTTTTAAGCATGTATTCTCATGTTAGGTAAAATATATTCTTGTATGTGGGAGTGCATTAATAATTCAAGGTGGTGAAAATACAAATAGATAGTCTGGATAATAATGGTAATGTTGATTGGTTTGTGTTTTTGCGAATAGCTAAGTTATTGATCAACCTCAGATTTAATTTTAGTATTTCATTTGGGTAGTCCAATTTTATGTGGTATCTAAACCCTAACAATTAATTATTTGAGTTTTATTTGCGTTTGATTTGAGTTTACTTATGTTTTTAGTTTTGGATATTAAGGATTGGGTTTTTTAATTTTTAATTTTTTTTTTTTACTCTAATGGATCAAAATTGTTATTTATGTCTGGGCTTAATATTTTTTTGTTACCTTAAACACTGACATGAATATAACGATTTTAGGTTCGATCCTTAACAAAACATAATTTTTTGTTAGGCAGCTTCGTTTTTCGATTGTTAGAAATGTCAAATTACATATAGTTTTATTTCATCTCAGTTTCCATTTGAGGTACATACTTGTAATTTTTTAATTTATAATCGCATTCACATTTCCTTAAGCGAGTATTACAATTCTTGGATTACTTTGTCAAAACTTCAAGGATACCCAGTCATAGTTCAATAAACAAGTATTTAATACCTAAATTCATATTAAAATCAATTATTATTTTTTAATATGAAGAAAAAATTGTTTTACATTATTTTTTTTTAACATTCAAATGGAGTATGGTTTTGGTGAAACTGGAAATATATACTTACGTAAATGTAATATATACAATTTCTTTTCCAATTTTTTCAGGCAAACAGCTGAACACATTATTAACTAAAAAAACTAATCATAAAACCAAAATTTAAAGAAAGGTAGAGTCATAGTTTCCAAAATATTTGAAACGCTTTTCTTTATTCTCAGAAACTGAACTAAGAAAGTTAAAAAAAATGTAAGACTTTTTTTAAAGAAATAAGAAATTTTTTATATCAAATTACAAATACTTAATTTAAGATATTTAAAGAATAAATAATACGAATGGTGTTAAACAGGAACTCATTGAAGTATTAATAAATAAGATATTAAACATATGAAATAACGTGATAAAGTAATAACTATTTATGAAAAAAAAATTAAATTTTTAACGTAAATATTCCGTATTTGTTAAACACTGACTATTTAATATAAAAAACCAAAACGAAAAGTGAAAACACGGTATAATTCCTCAAATATAAACTGTAAATGGAATGAAAAATGTAAAATATTTGTAATGAGCTTCCCAATAAAAAAGATAGATTTAATCATTTGAATAAAATATTTCATTTTCATGTAATGGCATATTTTTAATTGTTACATAGGATACGTATTACGATTTAAGAATGAAAATATTATTTGGCATAAGACCTCATTGACTTGTTTATATCAAGTTGCTCTACTGAAGAAATTTCTGATGATTTTTTTGCATAGTTGCTCCACAATTTAGCCAATGATACATCAAATTTACCCTTGAAATTTGTTAGGTTCACGGATAGTTCTCATAAACCTGTGTTTTCAAAAATCTCAAAGGAAGTCAAACGGTTTCAGATCAGAGGAAATTGTCTGGGAATTTCTCGCCGGCGTTGTGGTAACGTTATCCTGCTCTAACCAAAACATTTTAATATTCATTAGGTCGTAAATAGTTCGTAACTTTTCCATTCTGTCATGGCATTTTCTTTATTGTATTGAAAAAATGTTCTGATTTCTCTACCAACCCAAAATCAATACCAAACAGTTACTCTTTGTGAGTACATCGTCTTGTAGAAAATTTTTCTGTGAAAATCATCTACATGATTTTCTTTGAAAAAATAATCATCCACGTTTTGCCTCTCTAAAAACTATCTAACAAACCGTCTCCGTTGCAAATGTTTCATCTTTGAATTAACTAAAGTTTTACCCATGCATGTGAAAAAACTTTTCTAAAATTCTCTGCAAAGACCTTCTCATAATTCCAAATTGGTGTGAACCATGATGAAATTTTTGGAATAAATTAACATTTTCACCGACAATAAAGATGTTCAAACAGACCGACTAGAACGAATAGAATCACCTTCTTTGGGTATTTTAATGTTTTGCTGTCAAAGCTTTTGCTTCGATTAATCAGCCTGCAAAAATTTGTCTCATTAGGTGCTATGATGCCTGAGACGCGTATTAAGATTTCAAATAATCTCTACGTAAACTCACAATTCTTGTAATGAGTTTTAACAATCATATTTTTTTAACGCTCAAGTTCTACTTCAACAAAAACAGGTAGTAGAATTTATAAACACAGTGCCGTTAATACAACAATTAAACAATAACATGGAATTCAAATCCGGATTTCTTGTTTATCACTCTATTATATAAGTATATAGAACAAGAAATATAAATTAAAATCCCCAGACTTTATTGCTAAGAGATCCATCAGAAATAGGAAGAATAGTAATCTATTTGATAAAATTTACTAAAATTACCTTTAGGCAATCTTTAAGAGATTAAGGCCTTTATCAAAATTTAATTTTCTTAAGAACAGATAAATCTTTTGAGTTAAAAAATTCAATATTTTTTGAGAAAAAAACAGAAAAAATATATTTGCTAATATTGAGATAACCATGTGTATTACAACTAACTAACTTTTTATAAATACTAAAAATTAGTAACGATAAAAAATTTTGTTTTTTAGTTGTTAATAATGATAGTACTCGTAATATTAATAGAAGCAATAAATCCAATAAATAATAATGTTTATAATCTTACTTTTTATTAAAAAAGAAATTTATATGCGTAATCGATTGATAATTATTCTTAAAAGAATACTTGACATAGATATTAAAGGTATATATAACATAAAATTTTAGTTTGTATATATATATATATTCTTACACATACTCGTATTTTTTATAGGTAAAGAAATATAAAGGTAAAAAAAAAAAATAATAAAATATAATCACCAGATAATTAATGAGTATATAGAAGATTTTTTTTTAATAATATACGAATCCATTGTAACCAATATAATAATTATAAAAAGGTTATATTATATTTTTATGATAAACTATAAAGTTTTACGACCATCAAATTGTTTTTTAAAATGATAAAATTAATTAACTACAATTTTATACACATATTTATTTATTCCGTTAAAGGGCTTTTTTTTGGCAGTACAAGTAATTTAAATTAAATGTTGTTTTGATATTAAATAACGAACTAGCTGGTGCAATAAAGTCGATCTGGTCATCGCCCTCCTCTAACTAAACAAGTATATAAATCTGTTTGTCATTTTTAAGGAGAAATTGTATTAAGATTACGTAATAATGATTATGTTAAGACATATCCCTCGCCATTCCAACTGGTTAAGAATTACCACGAAAAACTTGACTATTAAAATTTTACTCTATATTCATATAGATGGTAGTAGAATTTAACCGTATCATACGTAAATAGTTAATATGTGATGCGAGTTAAACAAAAAAATCGATTTGCATATTGATAGTTGTGCTAACCAATTACCATTGTAAATATAATTTAAAGTAACGGAACGCTTAAAATTAATATATTCTTTACATAACAATCGAGTATTTATTTAATTTTTTTTTTTTGTACCCTAAGGCTAATTTGAAGAACAGCTTTTGTAACAGTTTCTTATTTATTTTTTATTATCATTACTTTTTACAGTCTATATATATATATATATATATATATATATATATATGTAAATTGTTATAAAAGGCCGTTTTACTTGGTAATCATGTGACGTAGTCTCTGATGTTGTCTAAACTATTATCTTATGTTATTATATGCATACGATATTGTTAATTAATTTGATGTGTTAATAAAAAAAATAAAATAAATAATTAAATAAAAAACACGTAGCAGCATAGAAAACTGTTTTATTAAAATATAACGATTTAATCCTAACTTGGTTTCAATATAATTAATATAGACAGTATGATACTAACTAAATGAATATAATTTAATTTACTGTGTTTACATAATTTTTCCAATAAATTAAATTCCAATTTGATTTTTATATAAATGGTAATTGGATATAAAAATAATAACAACAATTTAATATTAAAAGAAATTAAATACCAATTTCTATTATGTAAAATAATACTTACATCATATCTCACGTATTAAAACGTGAGCACTACTTAGTATACGTTGAAAATACAGAATAATGAGATGTTGAAGATTTCAGAGAATGCAAGTATGACTGGTGACTCAGATTCTTTACGTTTCAACTCGGCTATTTGAAAAAATGGGATAAATAAAGTAAGAAAACGTGGTTTATTTCATCTATCGTAAAAAATGAAGTGAAATTTGTCTCTAAAAAGTTGAAAAAACTAAAAAAGGTATTATTACCATAAGTATTACCATTGTAAGGCGCATAAAATATCAAAATATATACTGTTTTAACTAAATAAATAATTTTTAATTAACGATTTCAGTCAGGAAATGTTAGTTTTAGATTAAAAAAATCCCTTTCGACACGCCGGAAGGAAGAGGTAAATTTCACTGGTGCTAAGTAGGGGATTAAAAAAGATTTCGACGTTAAAGTTAAGAAAAACTTCAAATTTACTCAATACGACAATGGTTGCATGTGAAAAATGTTTCACATGTTTAGCATACGACAAACCGATCTTATTATAATTCCAGCAAAATTTTGGTCATTCCTTGTCGTAAGGGTTGGTCATATCAAAAATTATTACAGACAAAAGTTTCAAATAATGTTTAAAGGATTAATTAACATTTTAAACTGATTCGATGTTGTGCCTATTAAGGTAGGTATGATGTTTTTTGCCTTGAAAATTCCATTTTTTCCACCCCCTGGGCCAATGGTTGGTGATATCAAAAGACTTTACTGAGATAAGTTTTAGGCTCTTATCCAAAGAATACTAGGAACTTTAAATGAGTTCGATATATTATTTAATATGAAAGTTATAGCGATATTTTGTTTTTTTCGAACTTCCCCCCATTTCCAACTCCATGATCCGATTTTGCCCATTAACAAAATCGACCGTGTTTTTGGGTCGTTATATTTTATGTATCAATTTGAGAGTGATTGCCGGAAAATTACAGCTGTTATCGTGTCTATAAGAACCATTATATACATACATAACCATTATATATATATATATATATATATATATATAAACTTTAGTACTGACGGCGGTTTAGGGATCTGCGGGATGCAAAACGTGAAGATATGTCGAAATTTTCCGGAAGTTTAATCATGGTACTCGTTACAATAGGTAGCTTTCTTATGAAATCTACCTAAAAAATATTTTATGTTAGTATTGCTAAGTTGGATAAAAAAATTCAAACATTGGTTTAGTGTATCGACTAACTAAGTAATGGGACAAAATAGTGTTTGGAAAAAAATAGGAAACTCTTTTAAAATAATTTCTGCTGAGAAAAGGTAGGTTTTTGAGAAAACCTACCTGTTTGTTTCTGAGAAAAGCAGGTACTGTAACAATCACGTAATAAAATCTTCTTAAAAGCTACTGTGACTGCTCTTTATAAGATACGTTCATTAATTGTTTTCTTGCCAAAGTTAAAGTATATAGGTCGCACAGATATTAAAATATGAATAATTAATTAATATATCTTTTTTTAAAAATATAATTTTTTTCCTCATTGAAAGAATGCTTATTTTTTCTCGACAACGTTCATAAAAGTGGTAATGAATTTAACTGTTATGTATGTTTGTTCCCTTCTATAGCTTACCAGATCTAATGATTACAACCAACGTTTGGATAGTAAAAGGTCTTTGGTCTGGTAAGCTATCTTAAATTTTCTTATTAGAAGGGGAGTAAGGCTACACTGAAAGACAAAGTATAAAATTTATGCTATTTTCAAATTTTAATTTTGGTATTCGATAAAACGATAAAAAAACAATTTTGCCACATGTTATTTAAAAAAAAAAAAATCCATTTTTCTCAAGGTATAAGAAATGAAAAATGTGCACAGCAACAGGAAGCAGGTATGTATCGCGGCTTTCAGGTACATGCGTTACACTACATTATCATTCAATTTTCTATTTATGTAGGACAAGTTTTTAAAAAACAAAAAAAAAATTACTTTACCAGTATCGTAAATAGATAATTAGATATTGAATAGTAAAGTTATGAAAACATTAAAACTGGGTTAAATAAAATAAACACGAATTCTAATAGTAAAAAATTTACCTAAAATTATTATTAAAAATGAAAAAAAGAATACTTTAAAATGTTTATTTTCTTTTGATACAGGCATTTTTTTTTCAGGAAACAGTAAATTAGTCAGCGATTTGAAATTTTATATTACTTCTACATTTTATGTTGCAGTCGGATGCAAATCTAGGCTATGTGAGATAGTGACTTTTATGGCCTCCTACTTGTTAATAATAACAGGCGCCCGAATACGACTTAAAATGTAGAAGTAATATTAAATTTTGCATCACTGGCTAACTGACTCTATCCTGAAAAAATGCCTGTAACAAAAGAAAGAAAATATTTTTAAGTATTTTTTGTTCATTATTCATAATTATTCTAGGTAGATGTGTACAATTAGTAGTCTGGTTTTTATTTTTTAATAATTAAAAGACTTAATTTTCTTACTCAGCTATAAAAAAAATAATTTTCGTACTAGTTTACTAAAAAAAAAAAAAAACATTTCTTCGCACAAAACCTCAGCTGCGTTTCTTTCCATTTCCGTGGAATATCCGTCTGGTATATGCGGAAATCCAAATAAACAGGTGTCCCAGGAAGATTCTGTTAACTTTACTGGCAGCTTTCTCATTAAAATAATGAAAAAAGTTCATATAAAATCGGTTCAGAAACGCTTCGTTAGAAGTTTACTGCTAGTGAAATATTTCGCCCTGATTTCTGCTCCTCCATTTTGTAACATACTTGGGTTTCTTTGATTTATTCAATGGTCCACGAGACTATTTGTAAACATTTATTTGCATTCTCTGATTTATATGCATACACTATATCGCATTCATATATCCCCACAGGAAGAAGTTTTAGGGATTCGTATCAGGTGATCTAATTGGCCATAGTTGAGGTCCACCTCAACTAATCAAGCGGTTAGGAAATGTTTTAATCAGATAATGTTTTAATCAAATAACAGGACCTTAAAAAGAACTGGTGCGCCATCGTGTTGGGAATACATACCAGTTTACTAAATGGAACATCCTTTAAAATTATTGCCAGCTCATTTTGAAGAAATATTGAGATAACCATTACCTGTGAGTCTACCATTACCTGTGAAAATGTGAGGTCAGATAAAAACATTACCTATTATCCCAAACCAGACGATTAATGAAAAAGAGTTCTGAAAATTAGTTTTAGTGATTTTACCAGGATTTTCATGTTTTCAGAAATGTTTGTTTCGTATATTTTTTATCCCATCTCGCGTAATAATATCAGCGATAGAAGCCCGTTGTTTTGTGTTTTGTAATAACGATTGCCAATTCAACTACAAATTGTTATCACCGTTTTTAATACATCGAACTGGTTGAAGATGATATGTAACCTTCATAGCGTAATGTCCGCCGAATACTGTCGCATGGAATCCTCAAACGTGCAGATAATTAATCTACGTATACTAGTAGTTGGACATCGTTCTATCATGCGAATCTTCAAGTCTGTTTCCTGTTCAGATGTTACATTAAATTATCTGCAAATACTTGAGGGTTCACAATATTTCAATTGAGAAATCTCCGACGATATTTTTCATTGTAGTTTCGAAAATTAATATATCCATTCAGAAAGGGTTAAATGATCCACTCAAAATTCCAATAAATATGTTGGATAGAACACTTTACATAATATTTGTTCCTGTAAAGTTTTATATAAAACACGAAATAAGTAGGTAAATGATAGAAAATCATTTTTCAATGTGGAACTGACGATGATCTGGAATGAAATTTCAAACACGTTTTGGTAGAAGTATTTGTAAATTGAAAGTTCTATAATTTTTGTACCGATATTATTATGTAACAGAAAAATTAGTAAAAGAAGTCTATTTTTTAGAAACGTGGAGTTAAATTTAGATTTTCTACAATATCTTCAAGAAATATTTTGAAAATTAAGTGCGTTTTAAATGAAGAAAAATTAAAAATATTCTTTTATATTTTTATCTGCCACCCCTGGTATACATTTTTAATATTGTATACTCTCTGGTCTTTTATGATGATCAGACTTTCCATCGTATAAGATTAAAGTTGGTTTTAAAGCAACACCTAAATGTGTTAATTTAAAAGCGGAACAACAGTTTAGTAAAGTTTGTAAATGTAGCAGCTAACGCGTTTAAAATAAAATCCCTTTCGGCACGCCGGAATGTGGAGGTAGGTTTCATCGAAGCCTACTAGGGGATAAAAAATATTTCTACTTTAAAGTTAAGAAAAACTTCAAATTTACTCAATATAACAATGGTTGCATGTGAAAAAAGTTTCACATGCTAATATACGACAAACCTCATCTTACAATTCCAGCAACATTTTGGTCATCCTTTGCCTTAAGGGTTGTTCATATCAAAAATTGTTTTAGGTTATGTTTGGACAAAAGTTTTAGGTTATGTTTAGAGGACTAAAGATCACTTAAACCGATTCGATACTGTGTCTATCAAGGAGGTATAATCTTTATGGTTTTCAAAACCCCATTTTTTCACCCCTTGGGCTAATGGATGGTGTATCAAAAAATTTTTCTTAGATAAGTTATAAACCCTTATCTAAAGAATAGTAGGAACTTTAAAGGAATTCGATATTTTACTTCCATTCGATAAGAGAAATCTTTCAATTCCAGCAATATTTTAGTCATCTCTTGCCGTAAGGGTTGCTCATATCAAAAATTGTTTGAACAAAAGTTTTAGGTAATATTTAGAGGATTAACGGTCACTAAGCAGATTCGATACAGTGCCTGTTAAGGGAGGTATATGACTTTTTTCTTCGAAACCCAATTTTTTCTACCCCGTGGCCCAATGGTTGGAGATATCAAAAGACTTTACTTATAAAAGTTTTAGGACCTTATCCAAAGAATATTAGGAACGTTAAACAAATTCTATATTTTACTGGGCAGGAAAGTTATACAAATTTTTTTTTTGAAAAAGCCCTCCGCTTTTTTAAAAAAAAAAATATATTCCATCTCATGGTCCGATTTTGCCCATTAACGAACTCGACTGAGATTTTGGTTGTTATAATTTATTTATAAATTTGAAAGTGACTGGCGGAAAAACACGGCAGTTATCGTGTCTACAAGAAAGAGAAAAAAAAATATATATATATAAACTTTTGAACTGACAGTGGTTATGAAGTCTGGGGGATGTGAAATACGAAGATATGTTGAAATTTTCCGGAAATTGAATCATGGTACCCATTACAATAGGTAGCTTTCGTATGAAATCTAGCTAAAAATTGTCTGTGGGATAAATAAACTTATAAAATAGTAAAGTTATTAAAGCAACTTTATTTAAATAGTAAATTTTCGTTTTACTGATAAAAAAAAAAATTAGAAAAATTTTATCGAATTTCACAAATAGTTAGCATTATTGTTTCCATATGGAAGCTTTACAGTAAAGTACAATGAGGTCCAGTGAGTGTACAGTGAGGTCCATCCGAACCAGTTGTTTTAAGTTAACGGCTTCTTACTGTTTTTTTTTCTCGGCTAAATATTTTATTCTTGGTTCTAATTAAGATATCTTGGTCTAACGATTTAGGGGTAATAAAATATATTTACACTCATTTCATTAACTAGGACGCAAATAGTTACACAAAAATTTCCGGATGTCCAACATATTATTCAATTGACTATAATAAATATGTTGTTAATCGAAATCATTTACTGCTATCTATAGTCATTTAATGGAAATATGGTTTTTTCCAAGGTGTTTGTAATATGTCTTGAGCTTTTTGACGTTGTCTTTTACTCTTACCAATATTTTCTCGTTTTGTGGTTTAATAAATACACGTTTCCTTAGATCGCTTTTAAAAAAAAAATTAAGGTAAAACTATTCCTGAATGAAGAAAAATATCTCTTACCTGATGTATAAGGGAGTGGTCTAATGTCTTTACTTTAGAGAATTATCATGTGTGATCTTTAATTAAGTCAATCGTACAAGAGTTATTCTGGATTTGTATCAAAAGAAGATCAAAATAAATAACTTCTTTATATAATTAAATTAAAAAAGAAAAAAATTATACCATTTTATATAAAAAAATGAAATTTTGTGATTCGTTATTTCATACTAGAGTAACTATTTCTTGAAATGAACTCATTTCAATAAAATTAAAGCGACAGGAAAATAATAAATGTTGGAATAGAATAGACACTGATACATTAAATGACGATCTTTTTTCCTTATAGGGTAAAAATCTAAAAAAAAAGAAATTTATTACGCGTCCAGACTAACAAGCTCTTTAAAAAGTTGTCATCCAGTGAAAGGGAAGAACTGTAAGACAGGCAGTAAGTCTGATTTGGCTTGTAGTTTAGCAACTTCTACTATAAACTGACATCAATCGCTGAACTCACGATAACATTAAGAAATTGTATCGTAAAGTTAAGTTACAGTAATAATTTTTAAGATTATTAGTTTAACTAGAAACATGTTAATTTTTCTAGTTGTACACTATAGATTTTGTACAGATTTGTACAATACAAACTAAGATTAGTTTAATTAATGAATTAATTTTCTTATTACTTACATAATAATATTAATTAATAAGGGTATTTATTACAATACTGAGGTTTTAACAAGGCTTAAAAAATTAAACAATATTAAAAAAAAAGTTCAAAATACTGCCTTTCACATTGCCTGATTAATTTAAATTAGTTTCTTCAAATTGTTTTTAGATCGTATTAGATAGTTTCTAGTTCTTATAAGTAACAATATAATGTGTTTCGTTAAACTTTAGACAAATCAAATTTAATAAATCTTTCTTATGATGTGCCTAATCGTTTTACCATATTTCAACCACAGAATGAACATTGTACATAGAAATTATTTTTCTATGAATAGAAAAGAATATTACTTTTTAAATAAAGTCTCTTATTTTTCGAATAAAGTAAATAAAGATTGCTTCATAATTTTCCTTTTATTCTTGTTTATGTTAAGTAAATCTTACTCTACTTCGTAAATGTGTACGTGTTGAACAAAAAAAATTTAAACTGCGGAATTTCGGCACCGGTGTTTCTCGTTTTAGTCATTACAATCATCTACGTATATTAAATAAATTTTTTTGGAAGGAGGCTAAAATGATGGGACCGGAGAAATTTGTTCGTATACTGTAAATAAAAATTTTAAATAACTATCTATTTACAAATAAAATTTACAAAAAACAGATGTTTTGTCTCATGTATGTAATACAGTCAATCAACATTTCGGTTTAAATACTGTTATTCAAATTAAATAAAACACTTTTGAATCTACTAAAAGAATTTAGTTTGGTTAAAAGACTTCTGTTTAAGGACTAATCGACCAGAGTTTGTTACTTTTCTATAGTTTACAGCAGGGCTTCTTAAAATTTTTTATATAGCGACCCCCTTCAAGCTTAGGAAATTTTAAACGACCCCCTCCTCCATATAATGAAATATATATTAACCGTAGATGTAGATGTAATATCGCACTATTTTACAATGTAAATAAAATAAGGATTAAAGAATACGTACCCATTCATTTCACATATATATAATTGGAAACGTTGACGGGATATCGGTCGTAATAAAACACAATAAATAGAATGACATAAAACTATATATATATTTATTCAATAGAAAAAATAAACTTTTGTAACAATTTTTTTATAAGAAAACATAAAACTATATCTATATATTCAATAGAAAAAATAAACTTTTGTAACAATTTTTTTAATAAAAACATATTATTAACATCAAACAATATTAATGTGACGGATGTGATTGTTTGTTTTTACACAAATAATTAAATCTAGGCTCAATTTGAGTTAGTGCAGATCGTAATAAATTTTCAACGTTTATTAAAGTTGAACGGTATTTTGATTTTATGTAAGTTAATGTGGAAAAGGCTGATTCACATAAATATGTTGTACAAAATGGCAGTAATTTGTTCATTGCCATTTCCGATAGTAGGGGATATTCTGATTTGATTTCTATCCAAAATTCATGCACAGGCACTTGAGAAAATCTAAGTCGCATGGTAGTATCACTTGTTAATTCGGCAAATTCTTCTTGTGCTTTTAAGTTTAAAAAATTAATTTCTTCCATTTCAATTGAAAATGGATTGCAAATCCATTGTTGTGTATCGATATCATTGGGAAAATACCTATGCATGTAAACTTCCATATCCTTCAAATGATTAACTATAATTTTTGTTATAGGAGTATCTTTTTTTGAAATATTGTTACTAATCATATACTCGTCAGTAAATGGAAACATTTCGAGCGATCCACTTTCCACTCTGTTCTTCCATATAAGAATTTTTTTAACAAAGGCCTCAAGTTTATTTTTTAACATAAACATATTAACGCAGACTCCCTGCATTGATAAATTCATATCATTGATTTTATCAAAAATATCTGCCAAATAGCATAGGTTGAGAAGCCATAAATTATCTTGAAAATAATCGGCCAAATTAGAATTTTGCTCTGTTAGAAATATAAGAACTTCATCTTTTAAAGTTAATAATCGTTTCAAACTTCGACCTTTTGATAGCCACCTAACTTCAGCATGTAACAATAAACTTGTATAATCCGAATCCATATCAATGCACAAATTTTTAAACAATCGACTATTAAGTGCTCGACTTTTAATAAAGTTAATGATTTTGACTGCATCAAAAAACACAGTGTTTAATTCTGGTGCAATTTTTTTAACAACAAGTGCCTCTCGGTGAATCATACAATGTGTAAATGTAATAATGCATTTCCAGCTTTAACAAATGCTGTAAAACCAAGATCTTGTCCGGTCATTGCTGCAGCACCGTCCGTGCACACACCAACACAATTTTTCCAATTTAATCCTTCTTTTTCAAAAAACTCATTTACTTTTTTATATATATCTTTTCCACGAGTATGACCTTCCAGAGGACGACAAAACAGTATATCTTCATGAATGCTTCCCTCATAAATATATCTTACAAAAAGTAACAACTGTGCCATTTTTGAAATGTCTGTCGACTCGTCCAGTTGTATTGCAAACTTTGAGCTGTCTTTAAGCCTCATAAAAAGCTGTTGAAATTGATCATTGCTAATGTCTGAAATTCTTTTGGACACAGTGTCATTTGATAATGGAATTTTACTAATTTCAGCAGCATACTGTTTTCCATGAACAATTTCAGACATTCTTATAGCTGCAGGTAGTAAAAGTTGCTCTCCAATAGTAAAAGGCTTTTTCGTTTTTGCTATCAAATACGAAACTTCATACGATGCCAATAGATATTTATCATTCAAAGTAACATACTTCTCCAAAGTGTTCTTTTCTTTATTTGATGTTTGCAAAAGACGCTCAAAATATTCTATTGGCTTTTTTGATAACGTTGCATGTTTAGTATTCAAATGTCGTTGCAGTTTTGACGGTTTCATGCTTTCTGCAGCCAAAACTTCTTTGCAAATTAAGCACACTGGTTGTTCTTCATTGTTGTGAGAAGAGCATGTGAAGCCATACTGCAAATATGATTCGTCATATTTTCTTTTTTTTGTTTTGCTAGAAGTCGGATTTGAAGCACTGCAACTTGGTTGTGACGGCGTGGCAGACTTATTAGTTGGAATTTTAATTAGCCATTTATCCATGATGGTTAAATAATAATAAATAATTAAACAAAATGTAGTTGAACTTTAACGTAATAATTAAAAACACCAACTGAAAATTACACAGTAAATACACACATGTCACTACGAAGACAAAGCTGAGTCCAAACTGAAGTACAAACAGAAAAATAACTACACTCGAATCTTTACCAGTGCAATGACAACAAATTACGATCAGATCAACCCCGACGCATGGCGTGTTCAAAGTGTGCAGCGCACAAAGGCACCGTATCACAAAGACGCCGAAAAAGAAGCTTTCATTTAATTTTTTTTATTATTCTTTTATAAAAATAATATGCCGATTCGCCTAGCCTAGCTTGATTATGCTTCCGTATTGTATGTGTAAGCTGTAAGGCGACGCGGCGTCTGGGTACTTATAATCACTAAGTTATCTTGCAAACACTGACGCCGGCGGCCAGACATCAATGTCGAACGTTCAGTTGAAAATCGAGGAGCGCGTTGTATTTATTATTTTAAATGCTACTTCCATATTTTCATTTATAGGCCCTACATAACAGTTTTGCATTGCCACTTTTTTCAAAAAATAGTTATAATAAAACTACAATAGTATTTTGTATGATTTTTATTTGTATTTATATTTGTACGTAGTGTGTATACTGATTTTAAAATTTTATTTATAATGATTGAAAGCGACCCCCTTTCAGTAGTCTCGCGACCCCCCTGGGGGTCGCGACCCACAGTTTAAGAAGCCCTGGTTTACAGCATTGAACGGAGTTATAGTCGGTAGACGTTACTGACATATATATATATAAACTGTTTGCTTAGAAGAGTTAACTGAGTTCGATTGCGATAAACCTTTTTCTTTGAATATTATTAGTTATATAACAAAGATAAAATTTCAAATAATTTTAAACTTAAAAACTAAAAAAATAATTAAGGTAAATACGCTATGAATACTTTATAAACCTCATATATGCAATGGATATTTATTGCATATATCTATATAAATAAAAATGTAAATTTTCATTTATTCAAAATCGTATATCTCGGAAAGTTCTCCACCGATTACTTTGACAAAACGTTGCATTTGAATATGCACGTGTTTTTATATACCTACTATTTATATACCTAAGATGTCACACCTCTGACAGGTAATAATAACCTTCTTTTGAAAAACCTTTTTTACGTCTGTTGGACGTAAAAGCAACACACGCTATATTAAATATTTAACGATTTCATTTCATTGTTCCTGATATGTGTGTCCGCTATAGACTAAAAAAACTATTGGACCGATTTATGTGCGGGGAAAAAGGGTGAAAGGGAAAAATCGAAAAAGGTAAAAGGGATGAACGTAAAAAGGGAAGAAGGGGAAATTGAAAAAAATAAAGGGTGAAACAGGGAAAAGGAAAAACGGGAAAAGGAAATGGAAAGGGGAGGGAAATGGGGAAATGGAAAGGGTAAATAAGGAAAGGGAAGGATATATGGTAAAAATTAAAATGGTGAAAGGGGGAAAGGGAAGGGAAAATTTTGTGAAGTTCTGTAATTTTCATTTTGTTAATGTTTTATCAAACTTTCAATTGAGTTCATTTAATCTATATATATATATACTCAAATCTAGCAATAACGAAGCATTGCCAGGTCTGCTGTCAGGTTAAAAATGCATAATTATCAAACAATACTCTTTGTAGTTAATCTCAATATACAGTAGGGTTTTCGGAAAAGAACGGTGGGGTTTTGAACATGGATTAAATGAAAACAAAAATAATAATAGTGAACATCAGTCGCTCGGAAAATGTCCTTTCAATATCCAGTTTCTGCCCATATCTGAATTAACATATCTTCTGTTATGGTTATAATTGCTTCATTAATCATTTCTTTAAGTGATGTAGTCGCGTATGTTTCGCGAATGACCAACATTTTGTATACACTCACAAGAAAAAATCGCCCGGTGTCATCTCTGGACTCCTTGGAAGCAAGGATATAGGTCCTTGCCGGCTCATCTATCGATGTCCAAATTTTCCGTTCAAAATCTGGCTGATGAATGCATTAAAGGAAGGGGTGCATCATCTAGTTAGAAATAAATTCCTTGTATGTTTTCGAGTTCAACCAGTTGAGGAAAGCAGTAATTATTTAACATATCGAGATAAACATTTTTATTAATAATCTTTTCAGGGAAAAAAGGCCCGATTACGCGCCACACCAAACATTAACTTTAGACGTCCTACGTCGTTTCTCAAAAACTACATGTGGGTTTTCAAACCCCCATATTTTTGAATTGTGTCTGTTAACACATCCATTAATATACAGATTCATCCTAAAAAATTCCGTCGTCTAAAATCATTCGTTTTCATTAATTTTGTGGAAAATATCAGCAGCGAAATTGAAATATTTTTTCCATCGTAAAGTTTCAATTCATGAAATAGATGCATTTTATTTGCCTATAATATCAACGTACGGGTGTGTAAAACTTTGTGAATTGTTGTTTTTGGAATATCTAACCCGAGGCTTCGACGAGAAATGGATTTGTTAGGACTTCTGATTGCAGATTAGTTCTGTAATAATTCTTTTAAGAGTTTCGTCTGATACTCGTGGTCTGCAAGTTGAATTTTCCTTTAGAACAAGTCTAGTTTCTTCGAAGTGTTTGAACCAACGTCATCTATTACTCTCATGTGGTAGCTTTTTTCTATATTCATGTCGTAATGCACATTGGACTATAGTTATGGACTTTAATTCAGTCTGTCACAAAACACACTTTGCTTTTACTTAAACAATGTCCCATACTAACGAATTAACATAGCTCAGCAACAGTACGAAAACTGGTGTGGTGGTTTAATATGCTGATACAAAAACATTTGGGTTGGAGGCTATTAGTGTTACCAACATAACTTCTCAAAATTTCCTTTCTGCTTTGATATGAATTACAAAATCCCCAAAACTCTTTTATGAAGACTTTGTGTGTTAGTGAGAATACGTTCACAAAAATCCTGGAAGAAATTAGTGCTATTTTACAGCAAGAATATATAGAACGCTCTTTAATTTTACGTTTAACTAATTAATACATTATCATTTAAATTTTCTACCTTTAATCATGTTTGAACAGTCTACCCTTCTTTCTACAATATTTCACGATACAAAGGAACCTCATTTCGTCTACTTTATTTGTAAATTAAAGTTTACATCTTTAAGTTAGAAACCCAGGATTCCGTCCGACATAAAAATTTTTGAAGGTACTTTGCAAAAATTCAGTTGCGTGTCTTATTTGTTTTCCTACGTAGTTTTATTACGTAGGAAAACAAATGCAGCAGCTATTCCAAAGTTATAAAATAAATGACTTTCGTTGGTAATTTTTTTATTTCAATAAGAATTTTTTACAAAATTCCGAATTTTTAAACACGCATATTTGACATACTTAATAATATATTTATTTTATGCGAAGAGCTGATGTGTAGACATCACAGCGTAAATTTAGAACGCGTTTCTGTGTATTTGTAAAACTTTCGGTAGTTGCAAGGTTTTTAATTTAAATAAATCAGTCAATAAAGAGCAGTTAGTAAATAGGCTGTGTATACTTATATTATGTAATTATAAGATACACATAATGCATATGTTTATAAAAATTCATTAATAATATATTATGTGTTTAATTACTTCTTATTTAATTCAGCATCATCTGTAATACTTGCAATGTACTCGTATGTTTATAGATTACTGCCTACTCATTATGAAGGATGTCATTTCAGAAATGATATCTATTTTCCAACTTTTGTATAGAAGGAGAAAAGAGATATCTTTAATATAAAACTGTATGTTTTGTTTGTTCAGTAAACTTTCAGTCTTATTAAATGCTACGTTTTTTTATTGACAAATACAATATAATGAATGTAACCGTTGATGTATAATTCAAAAACTTATATATGACGTCTACAAACATGTCCAGTTTAATGTTTATGAATCCTGAAAAGACAGTAAAGTGTCCTTAACAATGCAGTTTTATTCGAAAGAGATGCACTTGAACGATCATTAAAGAGGATACAGGTTGTACATATATTTGAAGCGTTTACTTGTTTCCAGTCACTGGAGGTGAGTTATTTGATTTTCTATAAATGACCAGGTCTAGTACATTATTACCTATAAGTTACACACCTGTTTTACAAAATATAACGTGTTTCACTGATAACGACCACAATTTACTTGCAGTGCACTCCGTACACAGATCTCGTCTTTCTTGCATTCGACTCTCGACAGACTAATGTTTGTTTCTAATAAGCTCACTCGGTACTAACGAGCTGAGTGTAGTTTTGTTTTGAAAGTTGGTTGGAATTCACGTAGTTGCTGCATTTGTTCGATATAAAACCGTATTCCTCCTTCAACTAATCTAAGCGAATATAAAAATAAATTATATTTATGTATTAACCTCTGCAGCTACAAAGAATAAATAAATTCTATTACTGCTCAACAGAAAAATACTCTATTAATTTTTGCTTGTTGTAGTTCACATCTTTTAAGTAAAACACGTACTTCTCAGTAACACACTGCGGATAACTAGAGATGAACTTTGATAACAGTTGTTATAAGTAAAAAAGACAAAAACATTTGCCTGTGGTTTACACTACTAATTAAGTATAGAAAGAGATAACGATCCATCTAATACATAAAATCGGATATTTAATAATCATACATGAAAATTTCATTCAGCCGTTACAGTATGATGTAGTTTTTATATATATTTTTTATTTAATTAAAAAAAACAAAACAGAATTAAGTAATTACATTTATTGAATATGTTGTCATTTTAATTTCATTTTACTTCCTTAAGTATTTAGAAGTGTAATGTTTCATTTGGTGAAATAGAAGGATTTTTTTTTTTTTAAGTTGAGATTTAATTGAATCAGTTGTTCGATTAATACTGATACTTAATTATTGCTTTACTAACTCATAGATTTTTGATTTTCAATGTAAATTAAAACAGACTGACATCTACTAAGTAATACATTACTAATTACAACTTGTAAATGCATTTATAATTATTATATTTAATTCGTACCTTGTGTTGTCACTAAGTTTGGTATGATTAGAATGCATATGAATATAAAAATGTTGTACCCAAATTAATGTATTTGAATATTTTGTGTTGAAATGTTGAAGCAATAATTTTCTTTTTAATCATAGTTGGATTAGATAAAAAATGATGTAACAAAATCATTTATTATTAATATTACAAACATTGAAATTATAAAGTATAATAATTTATACTAAAAAAAGTATTCTTATTAAATAGATTAACTGATATTTGTATTTATAAGCTATAATACAGAGTCCAGTTCAAATAGATAAAAATTATTAAATTTTTTTTTTGCAAAAAATATCATATATTTAGTTAAATTTCTTTAACGTCTGCCTTTCTCTCCTACATTATTAATTTAAACTTTTGAACTGAAGAAATCTGCACTGCAGGTTCCCTTATTCTGCATTATAGGTATGCAAGAATACCTGCAGTGCAGATTTTTTCAAAATAATTTTGAAAAATTAGAAATAAAGCATTGTAAAATAATAATAATAATAAAAAAAAAATAGTAGCAGAATTTTGTAAACCTACAGAATTACATGTTGCAATATTACCCAGCTATAGTCTACGTATTAAAACAAAGAAAAAGAACGTTAAACAAAATGAGGAGAATTTCTCTTACTCATTAACAAAAGTAAGATCCTCAGAATTATTTTGAAGATGATTTGAATGAATTAAATGCATTCATTCAAATAAAAAAGAAATTGAATGAAAATTTTTTGTATATCAGTTGTTTTATTTTTCCTCTTAGCAGTTTCACTTTGTATTATAGTACGCATGTGAACATTTTTATTTTAAAAAAATATCGAAAAGCCACATGCAATTTTAATATGTTTTGAAGCCGCTTTTTTATTTTAAAGGAAACTAGATGCAGACAGGTTGCATTAATATTGTAATATTTTATGACAACTGATAAAATAGATTAAATATAAATAATTTTAAAGTTTTGTCCTATTTAAATACCATGTCGTTCATACGCCAAATAATCGGCGTAATGCGCGGTTGGTGATGCTAGAAAGAATAATTATTATTTTTAAATTTAATCATTTTTGCCATCCTGACCCCCCTCCCCCTCGGGGAAGATACCCGCCTTGTAACGATCGCCGTCACTACACCACCCCTTCCGTTCCTGACCCTGATAAGCTTTACCGGAGAATTTCTTTTAGATCCTCTAAACTTGATAACACAACACTGTCATCAATTTGGTTTTTGTCAGGATGCAAATGCATCGGCAGACATTTCCATCAGTGTATGTATAAAACATAATACGCCTTCGTATGGCCTCTTTAACCACGACCACTTACCATAATTTAATAACTACCTAACTATGTAATTAACCGATTATCTATCTAACTATCTAATTAACTGATTTCTTCATTTATTAATTTCAGCCCATTAAAAATATATAAAAATTATTTAGGAGTATAAAAACCATATATTGTTATTTCTCAATAGGATTTTTTTTTTGCTCAATAACAATTACAAGTACAATCGACTCTCCTGCGGAGCCATAAGTAAGTTTACTGACAAAAACACGTGATAAGAATGTCCTTAAGGAATCCCCAAAATAAATAATACACAATAAACAGTTGCAAACAAACTTAAAATCAGATATGAAATTTCAAGCACAGTCATAAATCACAAACCATTAATTTCAGCACCATATAGTTCACAAAACAAACATTAATAACAAATGAAAAAGAAAAAGAAAGAGAAGTAACAAGAAATTAGATACGACACCACTAAACTGACGGTGTAAGATTCCAAACTAGACCCTAAGTTGAGTACATGTGCTCGTTTCAACCGCCGAAAGTAGATTAATTGCAAAGTGGTTTACTTGATTCTCAAGCCTCTGC